>NC_060268.1:81547372-81903900 GCF_021613505.1 Equus quagga | reverse complement strand
TGCCACCCTTCTCTCCTCCCCAACTCACGCTCCCACTGCCCACAGCCCCAGACCCCTGCCCCACACGCAACTGAGCAGGGCCACGCCTCTCGAGAGAGCTCACTGCAAGGAGCTAAAAGAGGTCACAAACGGTCTCTTCAGAATGCAGAAGAGGAATAAATGAGCTATGGGTTACATAAACTGCACGGCCAGAAACAAACCCCACCCCATCAGCGCTTTGCAAACGCCTACCACACAGGAGCTGTGCGGCCCTGGGCAAGTTACTTGACCATCCGAGGCCTCCTTTCCTCATCTGTCCACAGGGGATAAGAATGGTCCCTGTGCTTCACAGGGCTGTGGTGACACTACAGTAAAAGGGCTCCACCCCATGCATGCAACGTATACACAGATTAATAAGAATGGCAAGGGCCACCTTCAAAAGCAGCTCTGAATACTGTCACTGTGGGCGAAAAGGTCTCTAGCATCTTTAACACAAAAATCGATACACGTGGCAATGAACAGAAATAATAATGCACTACTGGATCTCTAAAAGGTGGAAACAAATCATTCTGCCTTGATGTTCTAAATCCAGCCTAAGAGTACAACCGCCACTTCCCGGCTATTTGATTCCGTTAGTTGTCAACAATTCCATCAGAATCCCGGTTTCTTAAACCCATTAATAACTACCAACCTGTCTTTGTGTCCTGGGGATTAACCAAGACCAATATTTTCTGCTGAGGTTCATCACAGTGCACGGTGCAAAAGCAAACAGACGAAGCTTCGAGTTTAACCTGAAAAATAATAAAATCACCATTTTGTGCTTTCATCATAGTAAGGGCACAGGGAATTAGTTAATTAGCATGCTATTCACTGAAAGAACACTATTACACAGAGGTTAATTTGACAGGATGTGGGCAACGTAAACATGGAAACCTTACACCTGAGCTAAACACGAGGGGAATTTGACAAGGACCCTGCCCCTGTCCCCCACCCAGCAAACCTTCTCTTTCCCTCGTTCCCCTGTCCATCTGTCCAAGCATTGATTGTCCAAGCTGACCTACTCAGCTGAAGGCCCTCCACTCTCTCGCTTCCATACGCTTCCTGCCCCAGAAGCCTCTGCCAGCCCAATCTCGTTTGGGCCTCAGCCTACAAAAGCAGAGGGTCACATGCCCACCTCAGGCCCATACCTGCCAAGCCAGCCTCAACTGCCTCCTGTGGCCACTCTAAGGAGACAGCCTGGGCAAGCCTGTCTTCACCCAGGACGCCACTCAGGCTGCCTACTGCCCAGCTTGCATCGCTACAAGCAAGCTCAAGAAATCTGGGCCCCCTCTGCAGGCTCAGCCCTGGCTCCGTGGCAGCCCCAGGGTGAGCACCTCAATGCGAGCACCTGCTCGCTCATGAATGAGAACAGCACCAAGCAGCAGCTATGGGGCCTTTAATGCAGGGACTGTCCCAGGACACTTCTCTCAAGTGTCCACATCCCAAGCCCTCTTTGTGGCCATCAACCCCACTGCTCCCAGCTCCCAATGCAAAAGGTCAACACATTCCATGGCAAAGTGTGTTTTGAAAACTGAAGAGAGTATGAGAAAATGAGAAAAGAATGTGTCGGCTGAGCGAGGCAAGCAGGTTGCTTGTAAGAGTTTACAGCGGGCCTCCAAAGTTTCAGAGAACTGGGTTTCTTTTGGGTTTTTTGCTTGGGGAAGATTAGCCCTGAGCTAACATCTGTGCCAGTCTTCTCCCACTTTATATGTGGGTCACCGCCACAGCATGGCTGATGAGTGGTGGAGGTCCACGCCCAGGATCTGAACCTGGGAACTCAGGCTGCCGAAGTGGAGCGCCAAACTTAACCACTACGCCAGGGGGCCAGCCCCCAGAGAACTGTTTCTTAACAAATCCTGGGACCAGGAAACATGTTGGTGCCTCCCCGTTTTCAAGTCACCTCAATTAAGACTCCCCACACTGGCCCTCCTGCAGCGGTCATGTGAAGCAGGGTCCACCCACCAGACGGCCATCATAAGGCCATTAAAACGATATGGACGAAGCAGCACACGCCATAGGAAGAGCCTTGTTACAGACCACGTTGTTGTCAGAGTGTGATCTGAATGTTAAAAAAGCACACACAGAAATAAAATCAAATGGAAGCACATCAAATGTTTACAGCAGTTAACCGTGGGTGATTTTATTTTCTGTCTTTGGCTCCAGTTCCCAAATACTATGCAACAAGCAAACACTATTTTATAACCAGAAAAATCCATAAGTATTATCGTATTTTAAATGTGACAGAACAATTTTAAGACTGGAAACAGAGTTAATTACGAAAGACTTTTAAGAGGACCAGAGCAATGTGGTTTGATCCTCAAACCATTTCCTTTTTTAAAAAGCAAGAAAATTTGGAAAAATTTCTCTGGATTCAAAAAGAAAAGGTAAATTTACTAAAAGCAATAACGAGGTCCAATACTATCCCAAATTAGAATATTTCGACCTGCTAAATGGTAGGAAACTTCTACCATTTCTTAATTAACTGCTAACACGGTAGGAAACCAAATGATTGTTTTCATGAAACGTTCTTTTTTTTAGAAGCAGGAGAAGAGGATAGGTATAAAGCCATTTCAGCATTTCTATAATGTCAAAACAACTGAATTTTAGTAACTGTCTTATTTTATTAAGTTTTTGCTAATAACACTAAAATTATTCACTCACTGAGCATAATACATATTCGTTTTAGGTAATATAATCCATAAATAAGCGTGAAATAAAAGCAGATGACTGAAAACTGTATCCTAAAGTATTTCAGGGCTAACTCTTGTATTCACCACACGTCTCGGATTACCCCGCATTCGCCAGGCGCCACACCACCCTGCAGCCCACCAGCCCTGCCGGAAGCTCTAGGTACACTGACCGACTGAGAGCCCGCTTTCTTTCCTGGTGTGACTGTCACTAGGGGGCGCTGACAGCGCGTGAGTCCCGCCATCTCCCCTGCAGATCAACAAGGACTCACCCAAAGGAAGTGGATTCTTCTAGGAGTTGATTACAAACTAGCATCTCCAACAGCTCAGGGAAGCCGCACTATATAAACCGTACAAGCCGTTGTTTTAAGGCACTTTGGAACACCTTCAGGGCAGTGAAATAAAACCCTGTCTTCCTCAACCAACTCTGCCTGCCAGTGAGCGACAATTTCTGGCAGGAGTGAAATCTGACATGTATAAAACAAGGAAATCTTGTCTTTTTCAACAGATCAGCCTCAACTCTGAAAGGTGACTGACTTAGGGACAGCCCAAAATTCACCATATATTCTTTGTACTTACTGTGGGGGGGGAGGGAAGGTCTTAAAAGTAACACAAAATTTCACCCACAATCCCACTGTCCTAACAAATAAGTGGTTTTCATTGCTCTCTGTTCTCTTCCAATCCATATTCAAAATGCAATCTGATCCGTGCTAAAAAGCGTAATTGACATAACTTCATTCCAATTGATATAACTTCATTCCAAATCACAAAATTTTAGAACTGAGCCAAACTTTAGTGACCAAGGACCAGTCAACCCCTTCATTTTACAAATGGGAAAACTGACACCCAGCCAGGCATTACACACAGTGTCTCATTTAATCCTCATAACAACAGTATGTGGTAAGCTATGTTATTGTCCCAGTTGTAGAGATGAGAATATCAAGACCAGAGAGGTTAAGACACTTCCTCAAGGTCCCACAGCTAGTGAGTGGTAGGCCGGGGAGTCACAACAGGCTGCCTGGCAGACCTGGGCCTACAGTCAGGACTTCAGAATCACAATCCAGGATTCCTTCTGCTTCTCAAGGTGGAATCACCCTAGCATTCACTCCACAAAGTTTTTTTTGTTTTTAATCTGTAATACCCTTTCACTAACATTCTACTCTCTAATAAGTTAGATTTTAAAGAGCTCTCCACCAACCAGGATGATCACACATACCTGCTCCCCAGTGGGAAGAGAGAAAACCTCCGCTGAGGGCCGCACGCCTGCCCTAAGCGAAGCATAGTAAGCCAGAGCTGCCTCCTGATGCCCTTCGGGGTCATCTTCCAAAATATCCACTGGGTAAAGGTCTGCTGGGCGAAAAAGAAGGCAAGAAATGGCATTAGTTTTACTCTTTCAATAAAGGAAAAGTCACTTGTCTTTTGAAGATTTTTTTTAAAGCACCCAATTGAACACTTGCTTTAAAAATTATGTTCACCTATTTTTTTAAAAAATGAAAAAACAGCAGTGTAGCAGCAGGCACCAAAAGAAAGACATTCTCGATGGCAGGGCTGGTGCCAAGCCCCAGGAGACAGAGGTTCAACAGGAACCCTCCCATACTGCCACAGAAACTTCCTTCCATACACCCAACCACGGAACGGTTTCCCACGTATTCTCCAGATGGGTCGGCCACGGCAGACGTGTGGACATCAGGGACCTTGAGAGCTGACGCTAACTGGTTAGAACCTTGGAAACTTTGACAAAATGACAACTGCGGCTTGAGCCATCATTCGCCAGCTGACACTGGCTGTGCATGTTGATAAGACTTGCCACTTCTCTCCTGTGATGGGGCTGCTCTTCTCTAAGAGTTTCAATTACTAGTTAGTATGAACTGTAAAACTACCTGTAAACTACATGTCCATACACAGACTACCGTCCATATTAATTCGCCAGTTATCTCTCGGCTTTCCTCAGCATCGCTTTCTTAGCACCACATTTTTAGAGGAAAATTCTCTCCTTTGAATAATCACACAAATGGATAGTATCCAACTCAGCTTGGAAGCGGTGGTCAGTTTTCCGGAGACACTGGCTGACCTCTGGCTGGCGTGTTCCTCAGTGGGAGGGGGCTCTGTCGCCTTCTGTGGACCCCCACCTCTGACTCACCTCTGGGCTCTTCCTGGGGGGGTTGGGGGGCTGCCAGAGCCGCCCTCTGCTCTTCCTCCTCTTCCTCAGTCAGTCCCCCTGCCCCTGGCTTCCACTGTGAAAACCTCATGGGCACACACAGACTGGGAAAGAGCTGGGCAGATACATTCTCCCACTATTCAATTTTTGTACGCAGGTATGAAAAAAGATTTGACACACGTTCAAATGCATTAAGAAAAATAAGCTGGAAAGAGGGCTGCTTCAACCCTGGGGCACCCAACTCACGCTGCATGCTTGTCCCATGAAAACAACTTCAACAGCCACCTTTCTCAAAACGCCCCCAGGAACACCATCCTAAGGAGCGAGTGCAGATCCCACCTCCACTTTTACTCTGCTCCTGGCCCTGTGTCTTGGGAGAGATGTTTGTGAGACCTGGGGCCTCAGTCCACTCCAGTGAGGTTGAGGGTCAACAGAAGAGCCTTATCAACCAGCCCCACCCACAAGCTGAACTCGGCCCCTTGAGACCCCTCACAACAGGGTGCTGGGAGGATGCTGAGGTCCTCCCGGGAGGGGCATCGGCAGGGGGTACCTCACCCAAGACCACTGGGCCCAGAGGCCTGGCTGCTCCTTTAGAGTCCACAGAGGCCTCTGCCTGGTTCTCCCCAAGCTGCCAAGGGCTGCCTGGCATCAGTTCTGGTCGCGTGTGGTCAGGAGAAATGCAATGAATGCAGTTCGCTCCTTGCCCACCATGAAATCATTTCTCCGGCCAGTTATCCTGCTTGGGCCATGAGATCCCCTCAAAGATCCAGGGGAACAGTATCCCAGGGCACCCAGGTCTCTCGGGGCTCTACTGCCCAGCTGGCCCAGGGGCGGGTGCCTCTGGGGTCTTCCGAGCAGGAAGCCCCCAAACCTGAGAGTCTGGGCTGCTCCGGAGCCTCTGGGGAGAGGGCCCAGCAGGCATAAACTAACCCTGGGGGAAAAGAAATATCTGAATATCTCAATACTCACACAACTAGGCGGCACCCGAGCTCTGTTCCCCCTTAAAACCTGGAAGCGGGGGCCCACCCCTGCGCCCCAGGGAGACCCACTGCACCCCCGCGCATGCCTGGAGGACCGCGGGGGGCCGCGACCCTCCGGCCTCTGGTTTTCATTACTTCTCCTCCCTCTGGGGGAAATTCCCCCAAAGGAAAATCTCGGCAGCTTCCCTCTCACAAAGCAAATGTTTGGGTTAGCTTTCTGCAAAACTAGGTGGGAGGGGAAAAAAGGAGCTGCCTAAGGCGGGAGACGGGAGGGGGCATCCAACGACCGCTGGGAAGGAAGACCCCCGCTCCAGGGAGGAAGAAACGCCCCAGCCCTGACCCCAAGAGGAAGACCCCCGCCCTCAGGAGGAAGAAAGGCCCCCTTCCCGACCTAAGAGGAAAGGAGACCCCCTCCCCAACCTAGGAGGAAGGAAAGAAAACACACAGAGGCACAGGCACAAGACTCCGCCTCCATCTCCGGGAGGAAGGAAGCCCCCTGCCCACCGCCAAACCACAGGGCGCTGGGGCAGAGCGGAGGGGCCCCGGGGAAGTCAGCAGGGCTGGGCGGTTTACGCAGGCGCTGGAGGCGAGCGGGACCGCCACACTGGCTTCGCTGGTGATGGAAGGCAGAGCGGGGCAGGCGCTCCCAGATGCGAAATGCGAACAGGCTTAATGGCTTGAACTGAACAGGAAATATTTTTCCAAAGCCAAAAGAATGTAATCTTTTCGGTACAATGGAAAATGCTTTTATGAAAAAAAGCACCCGGTTGAAATAATTCATTGCAGACTGTAAAGAAATTGAAAGCCCCAAACGACCCCCAAAATTGAGAATTCACTTTAAGCATATGTTTGCTGTAGTCACCGGAAAAACAAAAAAAAAACAAGTGGTATATTTTAAAGCATTCTTCTATGGAAAATACTTAATTCACTCAAGATCTTTGTACCAAAGCTCAAGTTCCCAGGGCTGCACGCACGGCTTGTCACACTCCGGTGAGCCACCGCCTGTCACCCACTCCTGCTCTGCCAGTCACTGCTGCTTCATCAGCCATCGCTGGTCAGTCAGGCAAGGCCTAATGCTTGAGAGCTCTCCCAGCACTTGTTGGTCTTCCAGATGTAAACAGCAATGCCAGTTAATGAAAGGGATCAAATGCTCTGCACTTAATCATTGATTCAGTCTCACCTGCAGAAGATTCTCTCCAAACACTACTTCACCACAAAAATCAGGAAATTTCATTTTAGCAGAGTCTAATTTTTCTCACAAGGGACTATAATTATGAGAAAGACTAATAAAGATATTTTAAGTCTTACTAGCCCCAGTCTTTAGAATTTCTACTTTACTAAAAGTGTCAGTAACCACCCGGCATTCTGTCACTGGAAAAGCCAGCTATAATCATTTGGTTTTTTTGTAATGTGGGTTGTCATTCTTGAATTAGAGTAAGAATAATTCTTGGTCATGATAATATGTGAAAAAATTTTCAAGGATGTAAAATTATAAAGTATATTTTACTTTTGTTTTTAAAAACTGGTTAAAAGTAGATAGCACTCGTACAGAACTTTTTTTTGTTTTTCTCTTTTTCCATGCAATTGGTATGGGTTTTCCTTCATAAATTAGTTTTCTTCTCAAAGGAAATTATTATAAGAAGGAATCCTTACCATAGGAGAAAGCTGCCGAGTGGGGCTGAGTGATTAATTCTGAGCTTAATAGAGAGCTTGGACACTGGTTTCTAACCAGAGAGGAGGATGCCAGAAGAGACAGGAAGCTTCGAGCCAGAAGTCTTTGGGGGGTTCTGAACCCAGGTGTTCTGCACACCCAAGGCAGTAGGGTAGTGCCTAACGGGAGAAGGTTTCCAAATGCCACCTCTCCTGCCCAGACTTCAGGACCAGGAATCCATCAGGGTCCCCAATCTCTAACGAGGCGTGCGCTGCCCTGCAGTCCAGCTCCCAGAGCTGTGTGTCTTCAAGCTGCACGCTTTCAGAAAACTCAGCATTCACAGAGGCAAACAGCACCGAGCCGCCAAAGCATTCACCACAGGATGCCTTAAAACCGAAACTACTTTTAACTTAAAATATGATTATGTTTAATTAAAAAAAAAATAGGGCTGTTGCTTACAGTGAGAAATACCCACAGTTGTGCGAGGCAGTGCCTGGCATTTATTCAATATCAAAGAATCCAAGGTTTCAGCACCCATCTCTGCGACTGTCCTTGCATCATGCCATTGTTTTCCTAGGGCATCCTGTGGGACACTAGCCCCACAAGATTTGCTGGCGACGGGTTTCGGCACCTGGCAAGTTTTGAAGACGCGGCCTGCCGTGGCACGCAGAGCTCACTGCTGGGCATTCTCCGCGCCTGTCCACACCCAGAACGTATTTAGAAATTTAGAAATCCTGCAGCAATGCGATTTGCTTAAGCCGGCATTTATTTCCCAAACTTATTTAACTAGGGACCCCTTGTCCTAGAACACTAACTGACAGATGACAAAACACAGCTTAGAGAAGTGCGCTCTGAAATAATGTCAGGGCAGGAGGCCCCATCACTCTCAGACACACGACAGACGTGCAAACGCCTGGAGCTCCAGGACGGCCAGGAAAGGGGGCCGAGGTGTCAGCAGAGCAATCCTCTACACGGAGGAGCAGAGAACAGAAGGTGAAGCAAATACACACTCGGATATTTTTGTTGGTTTTTGAAGAGCATCTGATTGCCAAAATATTCTTAGCAAAGAATTGAGAAAAAAAAAAAAAGTTGGAAGACAGAATGTAGAATATGTTAGAATTTTTTGAGCAGATGAGCAAAGTTGTCAGGGAATGGGGAAGCGCTGGGAAAGGTCTGCAGGTGGTGGCGGTGAAGGTTTCGTTACTCGGTAATTGACAGGGAGCTGTTGCTCTGTTATCACATATTTAGTACTGGCCAACTTGCAACTTGTCATTGCCTTAGCTGAGAATAAATCACTTGTCCCAAATCTAAGATGGTAAAATATGCAGATGACTTTATGTGCCACCCACACAAAGGTTTATGTAATCCTAATTGCTTTTAATATGAAGGTCTCGTAATCTGAGCGTTGGTGCATCTCACTTTTAGGCAAAAGATAACAAAGATCAAACTATTTTTTCCCCCCTGAATCATTCAAAAGGATAGGAGGTGAGACTGGAACATACTGTTCCCTTTGTATTCAAAGAGGTGTCACATTTGGGGACAAATGTGGAGCCCTATTTGGGGCAGAGAGGAGGAAAAAAAATCTCAAATATCTGCTTCCTTAAGAATGGTAACAGAAGAGGGGTTCTCACCTTACACAACTGCAGGAAGCTCGAGGCTTCCTCACCCCTGAACTTGAGCTCCAACATCCCCTGTGGTCGTCATTATGGTGCCTTATTTGTCTAACCTGTACCAGGAAGGAAGAGGGCTTTGGCACGTGCTCAGGGAAAACCTCACTCTTAGTATCCTTGATTTAATTGACCTAGAGTTCATCAAAATGCTGAGCCCCAGTGTCAGTAACACCACCACAACACGTGGTGGCCCTGAAGCTGGTGGGAAAATGCTGTGGGCGAGCATGTCCAGCCTGGAACCGGAGCCCTAAACCACACAGCACAAGAGGAAGAAAAACAACTCGTCACCATAATGCTTCTACCCATTGAAATGTCACATGCCCATAGAAATGTCACAGAATAACATTTCTCAGAACTTAGCCAAAAATTGTGGTTGTTAATGGACTTTATAAACTTTCATCCAGACATCACATCCTTGTGCATTCATCTCTTACACTGAAAACAATAATACCTCGGAAGAGGAATAAAATGGGTTTCTCTCTGGCATGCCCAGGCCTTTGCGAAGCAACAAGGGAAGCTGAAAGTAGACTGGTCCCCAGTCTCACGACCCAGTTCTAGATGAAGTTGGTGCTCACTGTTAAGTACTTAGCCTCATCACCATACACGGAGAAAGGACGGAGAAGAATGGGATTCCCTGAAACTGAGGCAATGATTCGCTTAGGGAAAATGCAGTTACTTCCCAATAACTGGAAAAATATGGAGACAGCCACATTTCCATAAAGGCACTGGACTCATTTGTGTAAAACTGAAATTAGATGATGGAGTACACGCTGAATACAAATATTTGCATCCGGTTAATGCCAGCTCAGTTTTAAACTGAAGAAATATAAAAGAAAGTTAATATTCTGCCTCCTGCGGATAAACAAAGTTTCTAAAGTACTAGTTGGCAGAAAAAGTATTAGAAAAATAGCGCTATGTTCCCACACTAAAATGCACCCTTTTACACCTTACATTTGCACAGTGCTTGCCAGTTGACAAAGGGCTTTCACACATCCTCGCTTGTTTGAAACTTATGTCAACCCTTTGAAGTCAAGAAAGCACAAAGTACCTACTCTATTTTTCAGATGTGGAAACAGAAGTTCAAAAATGGAAAGTTAGGTAGCAGGAAGCCTAGGGCTGAGACCCAGATCTTGAGATTTCCAGCAGAGCCTTCACTGACTCACCTAATTACTAATTTATATCATGTCACAGACCACGCACAGTGTACCAGCACCAAATGGCAGCTAGTGATCAGCATAGCATGGCTTAAAATATCTTTTTAAGGCTGAATAATATTCCATTGTGTGTATATATATATATTAATGTATATATACGTATACACACCATTTTGCTTATCCATTCATCCTTCAATGGACACTTGGGTTGTTTCCACCTTTTGGCTATCGTGAATAATGCTGCTAAGAATATGGATTTAGAAATAACTGTTCAAGTCACTGCTTTCACTTCTTTTGGGTATGTACCCAAAAGCAGTACTGCTGGATGACATCATAATTCTATGTTTAATTTCTTGAGGAACTGCCATACTGTTTTCCACAGCAGCTGCACCATTTTACATTCCCACCAGCAGTACACAAGGGTTCCAGTTTCTCCACAGTCTCGTCAACACTCACTTTCCATTTTTTGATAATAACCATCCCAATGGGTACGAAGTGGCATCTCAGTCTGATTTTGATTTGCATTTCCCTAATGATTAGTGATATTGAGTATCTTTTCATGTGCTTACTGGCCATTTGCATGTTTTTGTTGGAGAAAAATCTATTTAAGTCTTTTGCCCAGATATTCATAATATTTAAGATCTACTTTGAAAAACCTTTAAGAGGTGGAAAGAGAACTGCACACTGCAGTTAGGTGAAGTGGTAGAGAATAAGCACGCCATGGCATGCATGGAGGGGGAAGACTGACATGGGAGGTGGGAGAAAGGGGACAAGATAACCAGGGAATGTCTCTTTAAGGAGGTAACCTTTAAGTAGGACTGAAGAATAAAATGTTGGCTCTGTGCAGAGCAGAGGCAAGGGCCACCAAGACTGAAGGAATAGCCCATGCAGGAGGAAGAAAGGAGCAGTGGGATTCCAAGAGCCAAAGGTCGGCCAGTGTGCCTGCAGCATGGCGGCCAAGAAAAGAAGGAAACCATCAAGGGAAGCAGACAGGCAGGGGCTGGAGGAGCAGGACCTGACCACATTCCAGACTTCAGGTTCCAAGAAAAATGCAGTAGGAGGCTGCCGAAGGGTCCCCAAGAGAGCACGATAGCTGGAGTGTGTTTCCTGCCTCCTCCAGAACACACTGCAGTAGGAAACAGAATCAGAGGGAACACAAGTTAAAGCAAGCAATGAGGATGGTTTGGACGAATGATAGCAGTGAAGAGGACAAGGGTACAGCAAGCTTGAGCCAGGTTTTGGCAGTGGACATGGCAGAACTTGCTGCTAGCCAGATGTGTGGGGTGAGGAGCCAAGCTGACCTTCTTTTTTAACCCTCCCTTCCATATATGTCAATGAAATTCAACTGGTAGTTTTCAAATTGTGACATTTATAAACTAACATTGGAAACAGTCTAAGTCCATTAAGATCCTAGCTCTTTCCCAAAAGGTAAATTAATCAACCCTCCAAAAGAAGAATAAGGTGTACATTACTCTAAAATGCCAAATATTTTCCTTAAGGTATTACAAACTAAGCCAGTATGAAAAGACGATGAAGCACCCATAAAAGAATGAGGACTTATCAGAGCTCCCCAACATTAGGCCACACAGGCATGAGGTTTCAGCATGAAGGCAAGGACACCAGCTTTGAGGTCATGCAGACCTGATTTCAAGAATCTCTGAACATATGATGAAATAAACTATCGCAAAAGGGTCAGCACAAACTACAGAATCAGACCCACACAGACTACAGATATTGAAATTATCCAATACAGATGATAGGGATATTAAACATGTTTAAAGAAGTTTAAACAGAGAATTTAAAGGGCCAAGATTTTTTTCCAAAAGATTGGCACCTGGGCTAACATCTGTTGCCCATCTTCTTTTTTTTCCCTTCTTCTCCCCAAAGCCCCCCACACAGAGTTGTATATTCTAGTTTTAGGTCCTTCTTGTTGTGCTGTGTGGGATGCTGCCTCAGCATGGCTTGATGAGTGGTGCCATGTCTGCACCCGGGATCCAAACTGGCAAAACTCTGGGCCGCCGAAGCAGAGCATGCAAACTTTACCAGTCAGCCACAGGGCTGGCCCCCCCAAGATTTTTCAAATTGCTCAATAAGATTCTAGAGGGCAAGAAAATAGAGCTTCTAGAAATGAATGTCTTAAATAGCTGATGAACTGGAAAATATGAAGAAATTACTCAGAATGCAGCACAGAAGGACACTCAGGTGGAAACTATGAAAGGCAGGTTAAGAGAGATGGAAAGTAGAATGACAAGGTTCAGTAACAACCTAATTAAAGTTCCAGAATGAGAAAACAGAATGAGGAAGAGTCAAGGTTTGAAGAAATAATGACTGAAATTTTTCTAGAATTAATCTAAGTTACCTATCGTCTGATTCTGGAATCCTAACCAACCCCAAAGCAAAGAAAAGAAAAAGAAAAAGAAAAATCCCCACCTAAACACACTGTGGTCAAACTATAAAACAGCAAACACAAAAAGCATAAAAGCAGCCAGAAGGGAAAAACAGATCTTCCCAAGGGAATGACAGTTACACTGACAGCTGCCTTCTCCACAGCAACTATGGAAGCCAGAAGACAATGGAAGAACATTTTTACAGTGCTAAAGGAGAATGACTTTCATCCTCCATCCAGCAAAAGTAACTTCCAAGAATGTGGATGAAATAAATAAATGTTTAGAAAAACAAAACCAGAGGGTGTTTACTAGCAACTGATCCTCACTGAAGTTATTTCTACAGGACGTACCTCAGGGGAAAGGAAAATGACCTGAAGAGGAAGTTAGTCAAGAAGGCATGGAAGCAAAGAAAATGAGAAACATGTGGATAAAATCTGACCCAATGCTAACCATACAAAACAAAAACATCTCATCTGAGGAGATAAACAAATCATAAGAGAACTAAGGTGTTGCATTAACAATAGCACCTAAATTGGGAAGCTGGTATGTGGAGCGAAAAGGTTTCAAAGCCCTTTTGTGATTCCAGAGAAAGCTTAAAATTGATTAATTTCAGAATTAATTCCAGTGCACAAGCATATTAGTATTGCTAAGTTAGCCCCTAAAAGAACAGAAATATAGATATTAAATTTATAATATTAAATTATATTTAATTATATTAAATATATATTAAATATTTAAATATATATTAAATATATAAATTAATAGGAGAGAAAAAATGGAATTAGGGCAAGGGTGGAGGGAATCTCAATTTAAAAGAAGAAATGAAAACAAGATGATCTGTTGATCTTCATATGTAATTGCTTTGATTACAAACAGATATTCATCAACAAGTAACTAGACTATGCTTTTGCAGAAGGACAAATTCTGTTTCTGTTGTGTTTTTACCCCAAGTATTTTATAATATTTTAATTAACATTTTTATTCAATATTCAGGTATTATGAAAAAACACAAAGCAATACCCTTCCTTCTGCATAGCTTAAAAAAATTTTTTTCCAAGATGTTCTAATAGGCCATATGTCGGCAAGACCCACACATTACAGAAAGCACTTGTTGAAAAACATGAAGGTCAAGATGAACAACCAACTATAACCCACTGTGTGGGCATCATACCCCTCCGCCCACATACATACACTCACCAAAAATAGTCCCCTAAGTAGGAGTCTAACAGAGTACAACCGGCGGGGGGACAGTGCAGTGAGAGGAAGTTTTTTGCAACAGTGACATCTCCCTGACGCTGACTTCTCAAGCACTGAGTACTGAATGAAACATTCAAGGACCTGATTAGGGTTTATCTCAGCAAAATGTAATGAAGAAATGAGCACAGCTTTCTCCCTCCGGAATTAATGGAATTTTCGAGTAGTGGTTAAAGACTAGGTTTCCAAGAAAAACACATTTATCTTAATTTCTACAAGTGAAGGAAACCAAGCGGTCTAGGAGGGTTGGGCCTCGGGAGGCCCCGCCACACACACACACGGACAGGAGCTCCCCCTCTGACTTCCCCAGGAGCTCCCAGCCCCAGCCTAAGGTGGTTGCCAGGGGACCCGTGGCTGCCCTGCTTTGAAGGAGCAAAGAAGCATCTATGCCTTGACAGACAAGAGGCATTGGTTCAAGTAGGAAATGAGGCCACTGCCTGGACATAGGAAATGCAAAAGGTTTGATGTGAGTGGGCTCCCAGTGGGCCAGAGAAAGGGGGTGGGGGGAATGACATGCCTGGGTTTCAACAGACAGTAGTCTTTGGATTCACACAGGCTGGGTGTCCCACCCCCACCCAAGCTTGCTGATCACTGGCCTTGGAAAAGAAAACCCACAACAGAGGATGGGTGCACTAAAGGGCATGGAATTTGTAACCCACAGCTGTTATATCCTAATAAGCGTTATTCAAATGCCCCAGACCTTCAGTTGCTACTGACAGTCACTGAATTGCAACTGCCCCCCGCAGCGACCCTGACTTTAAAAGTCCGGTGACACCAGGGGCATCTGACTGACAAATGTGCTCGAATTTTGCCTTGAAGTTTATTTCTATACCACACAACCCAGCAAAAGACACAGCCATTTTCTACAATCCTCTGTTTGGAATTTCCCAGGGCTGAGCAACAAACAAGAATGTCATCAGAGGAGCCGGGAGCCAGCTGCTGTCAGGAACCCAGCTAAGGCCAGTCAGCCGGTCACGAGACTAGGGTTTCAAAGGTCAGAAAGACAACACCTGAGTGCCCACTTCCCTCCCACGGCCCAGCCCGAGTCCTGGCCGCCCGGTCATTCACTCCATCCTGCCAGGGCACAGCAGGCTCCTGGATGAGGTCAGGATACCAGCCATCTCTGGCTCGGCCTCGTGCAGGGGAGATCCCTCGTTTCATATAGATATAACACAGCCCTTGATGTCTAGAAATGGGGAGTCATAGGGTGAGGACAAGAACCATCTATAGGATGGATACCATTATATGACAAGGAATCAACAACAGAAGGAGCACATACAATATGCCCAGGCCGTTAGGAGGACCCACCCAGGACCTGGCCCTCCCAGGAAGAGCGGGAACCCTGGAAAGACATTCCAGGGGATGGGCCGACCAGGGGCACTCCACCCCAGGGGTGGCAGACCAGCTGGCATCACCCCACATCCTGATACAACCGATCTGCAGAAAACTCCCAGCGATCCTTCCTATAGCCATGGAACTGACACAGGTCTTCACCAGCACCATTCACTGCTTACGGAGTTCATGTGCCAGGTGCGAGCAGGGCACTAGGACAGAACAAGCAATAAGGGCCCTGCCCTCAGAGAGATTACAGTCTGGTTGGGTCAGAAGTAACAGACAAACTTCACTGCCAAGTGAACTTCACAGCCATCTCATCCTGGCCTTTCCCTTCCCTCCTGATGAAGGAAAGCAGACTCACCAAGGGCCACAAAAGCACTTAGTGACCGTGACAGGAGTCCTGACGCCCAGCCAAGCCCCCACCCATGGCCCTCAGTGAGGCCCTGCTCTCCGGGAACTGAGGTCCCCAAACTTGCCAAGTCCATGTTCCTCTATGGGGACACTCACCTTGAACTAGAGAAGACCCAAAATGGCTGATGAATATTTGATTTTGTTTTTTAAGTTGTAAGTTAACATGAGGTCTCTGAGGAACCGGTTCATGGATTATTTCCTTCCTGAGCCTGTTTTTTGGGGGAGGGGGCCTCCATTTCGAACCCCACCCTTATGACAGGTTCCTTTCTCTGGGGAGTCGGACCACCACCCCCACTCCCCCATTTGAATCCCAACACTGCCACTTCCTAGCCAGGTGACCTCAGGCAAGTTACATCTCTATGCCTCAGCTTCCTCAGCAGCAAAATGGGGCTAATGAGAGTATCCATGTTTACCCTTTTGTATGGGCATCAATTAAGGGGAGGCTTGGAAAGGGCTTAGCCCATACCGGGCATACAGTAGAGTGTTCCTAAGGGTTAGTTTACCAAAAACGAAGACAAGTCTCTTCCACCCAAAAATGGAGGGGAAAAGCCACCTTCCTCACTCGCACCACCCCCTCAAGCTCGGCCTTCTCCCTCTTCTTGTCCCCGCAAGCCCTTCTGAAAGAGCAGCTGTGCCTGGGCCCCTTCAGGGTCCTGTGACATCCCGACCGCTTTCCCTTCTGGCCTCTCCCTTCCCCTGACCCTCCTTCTGGGCCGGCCCAGGTCTGCACCTGCCTCAGCCTCCTCGGCACCAGGCCTGCCCATGGGCTTCTTTTCCTTCTGGTCTCTGTTCCTTTGGGTCCTCGTCTCCACACCAAGTTCTCAGAACTTCTCCCTCTCCAAGCCCTCCAGCTGTGCCCTCAGCTAGCTCCTCTCCTCCTCCCATCTCCCAGGGGACGCCCTTCCCAGGCCTCCGTCTGCTCTGCTCTCTCTCCACTCAGCAACAGGGGTCCCCAGGAGAGCTCAGGGGAGGCACTGGCCCTTCTAGAGTCCTCCTACGCTCTGGGTTAGTGTTTCTGACTAACTCTTCAGTGTCTCCTAGGGGAGGCATGTTCTGAAACAGTCTGAAAGCACTCTGTCTAGATTGCATCATGTATAACCCCTCCGGGGGTGGGTTCCTATCTTAGTGTCACCACTGTCCCTGTTTCCCCCAACCCGAGCTTCAGAGTCGTCTTGGGTTTTCCTCCTTGCTTGCTAGCCTTTCTATCTCTAAAGCTCTGCTCCATTCCCAGGGCAAACTGTCCAACACCCAACTTTTCTAAGTTGGAACGGTAAACCGACTTCCTAAATGGAGATCATAAAATAAGTAATTTGCACAAATGCTTCCATTTGTGTGTAAACAGAAGGGAGGAGTGCAAAACAAATGGGCTTCTCAGAGCCTACTCTAAATTTCACCACTGGCCCAGCAGTCGGCTCTGAGGCAGGTCAATTACTTAGTTTACAGATGAGGGAAGGTGGAGGTAAAGGATGAGCAGAGTCACAGAAGCGGGCTGTGTCTGACTTTCTTTCTCCTTCCCACTAGACTCCAAGCTGACATGACAGCAACAGATGGTCTGGTGGAACCTAAGAAGGTCTCCAGCATCAGGGAAATTAACAACACATACTCTCAGAGAGAGAGAACTGGTGTGTGGTCCTGGGGCATGTCTTGAATGATTGGGGGGCATCCCAAAGCCCCATTGGATAGCACCCCTCAACCAGACACACCAATATTGATACAGAACACAACTCCCACAGCAATGTCACCTGCCCTTTCTCTATATTTTCACGCTAGAACTAAGTGCAGGCTGGGAGACAGCCTCCTCCTCTGAATGCTTGATTCTCAGTGTAATGCTTCCTTGCTACAGGAAGGATTCCCACGTAGACATGATGTACTCAAGCCCTTTCCGGAAACGGGCTATCAAAGCAGGGGCAGCAGTTCAGCTATGTAAAACTGCAACCCATAAGGATGGAGCACATGTGGAAATGATTAACGAGCAACTGCTGTGTGTCATCTAGGCCATCAGCAACCACGAAAGCCACAGTGAATGCTGAAATGAATACAGGAAAATCCTTAGACTGTTTTGGCCAACTACACTTTTCCAGAAGATGAAATTACCATCACTTTTCCCATTAAAATGGAGTAGGCCTGGGCAGAACAAGCACAACTCTAAGGCAATAGCGGGGACGACCTCTGCCTCATGGCACCGCTCTGAGGGGTGGGGAAGGGAAAAGCTGGGATTGACCGACTCTGTGCGCAGGCTTGCTAAGGGTTTAAAAATATATGAGATATTGTTGTACAATAAGTCCCTAAGTGGGCAGAATCTTCCCCATTTGGGGGATGACGAAGATGAGCCCCAAAGAGCAGTGATTTTTTTCCTCGCCCCAGTTCTCAGACATATAAACTGGCAACAGCACTCACGATCCACAGCCACAACGACCAACTTTCCAGAAAAGACCATAGGAAAAAATCAAAGACGAAACAGAATCTCCCTCTCTAAAAATAGAGACAAAACCCTAAGTATCTAGACCAATGAAAACTTTCACAAGGAATGTAACCAATTCATACCACTGGCTACCCGCCACCTTCTCTCCTTAACTCACTCACTGGAAGTCAGAGGAAAAACAACTCAGAGTCACAGCTTTTAAATGCAGGTCATAAAAACAAGTCGTCCCCCCTGATGGCTTCCAATGGAGATGTGCGGCGGGAGGAAGCGGCGGCGGGGTCCAACTGCACGTGGGGGCAGGGCTGGCCACCTGCGGCCGCGCCCCGCGGG
This sequence comes from Equus quagga, assembly GCF_021613505.1. Classification (NCBI taxonomy): domain Eukaryota; kingdom Metazoa; phylum Chordata; class Mammalia; order Perissodactyla; family Equidae; genus Equus; species Equus quagga. Next base: position 81,885,443 of record NC_060268.1, on the reverse strand, counting down.
CCAGCCGGGACGTGGAAGGGACGAGAGGACCCGGCCGAGGGGCCCTTCCTGCCGCTGGTCCCCGCGGGAAGAGAAGGATGCAGGAGCGAAAGAGGCACTTTCTCAGCATCCAACGCCCCTCGCCTCGGCGGGGCAGGCGGAGAGCCCTTTGGGGATTTGTCCTGCGTGCTTTCAGATTCGGAAGTCGCACCGCTTTGGGCCCCTCCTGGGGGCGGGGGCCGAGGGGCTCGGGGCGCGGGCTCAAGTCCGGGCTCCCCGCCGTCCCCCGGGCCGCCAAGCCGAAGTCCCCGCACCGCGCCCACTGCCCAGACGAGGCCCCTGCGGCTGCGGGAAGGCAGGCAGCTGGCCCCGCCGAGGCAGCGGCTCCGACGCCCGCACGGCCGGGAGAGTGGTGACCGCGACCCTCCGAGACTGCCCTCCCCCGACGTCCCGGGCCGCGCGCCCGCCAGCCCGTCTCGTCCCCCGGCGGCGACAGGTGCGCGGCCCGCGACCCCTGGCGCCGACTCCGGGAAAGTTTCCCTGGCCGCGGCGCGCTGTTTACGGTGTCGCTTTGAGGCGCGGGGGCCCGGAGCCCTCGGCCGGCCCAGCCATTGAAACCCGAGCCGCGGGGAGGGGCCGCGGCGGCCGGCGGAGGCGGAGGCGGGCGGGCGCCGGGCTGGCCGGCTGCAGCGGCCCTCACCTCCTTCCACACGCTCTTAGGAGGCTTCCACTGTGTACCGGATACTGTACCTGCAGCTCCGCGCGCCGCCGCGGCCGCCTCCATGCTCCGCTCCGGCCGCGCCGCGCCCCGCCCCGGAGCTGCCCGCGTCCCCTCCGCGTCTCCTCCCCCGGGGCTGCGCCCTCGCCCGCCCTTGGCGCCTGGGCCCGCGCTGCGTGATCTTCTTCTCTAGCGACCCTCGGATCCCTAAACAGTTTGCAAAGCGAGTTGGCCACCTCCGAGGAGTACTTATTATGCCCTCTAATTCTTTCGCAGAAGAAACCGTTCGCACCCCCACCGCCTGCATCCAGCACCCCCTCTCCACGCCCCTTCCCACTTCCTTCCTTTAGGTTTATTTCTATGGACAAGAATCATTTTCATTATTCCTTTTAGAAAATGGACATGGAAAAATAACTCAAAGACAATCAATGGCACACATGACGAGAACATCCCGTCCTCTTTTCTGCCCATTTCACTCTTTTCGGTTTTTTTCCTGACAACTGTATTGTGCCCATTTTTGCTGATAACTAATACTTTTATTTATTAAATGTTCAAGCTTGTGCTCACTTGAAATAGCAAAATTCAATGAGAGGCAATTGTTTGTGCAGTACTTCTTTTTCTTGGCCGGTTTCAAGGTGTTTTTTTACAGGGGAGGTGGGAGCAGGGGTGGTTTTAAAATGCCGGCAGCCTTGGAACCCAAAGGCCTGTGATCAGTCAGCTGGTGCCTGCCCTCTTTGGTTGGCAGCTCTGAAGTTTGCCCTTGTGGACTGGCACCCGCAAGCTGCATGCTCAGCCCTTGTGGACCTCTGCCCCCAAGACTGGTCTGGAACTCACCTGCCTGCCTTGTCCCTCCACCCCAGAAAACAGCCCATCAGGGGAGCCTCCTAGTTGCTCCCCATGATGCACCCCCACCGTGGAGCAACCAACTTGCCAGGGACCAGGGCACCCCCATGCATGGAATGGAAAAAAGCCCCAATTCTGCTTCCGTTGCCTGTTGCAGCAGTGTGCACATTGTTGCAGCCAGGAGCTGGAGGCCCCCCTTTATGCCACCTTTGAGTCACCTCTTGGAAGTTTGAGATTTCATTTTCTGCAGTAATGGAAATACAGGTCTCCCTGGGCATGACATTCGGGACACTTCACTATGATATCAGACCTCTTAATCTCGATTCATGTGCCCATTCACAATAAGCCAATCACTGAGACATGGGTGCTTGGAGATGGAGAAAGGCTTATTCGAATTGGCCAAAATGAGAAGGCAGGAGGATGGGTTCTCGCAAACCCACCTTAACAAAAGAAGAAAGCAGCGGGTTTTATACAGCTAAGGAGCTCAGGAGGAGGAGTTTTGGAGAAACAAAGGGGAAATCGGTGTTTCTTTCACTCCAGATAAGCTCTTGGGCAATCAGACTTCTGGGCATCAACAGCCCCTGGGGACTGGTTATCTGGTGATTGTAAATTCCTTGAAGGCATTCTTTTTCTTCTGTAAAACAAGCTCATAAATTCTTGTGACCCTTGAGTCACCCCTCAGGTTAAACAAGACAATAGTAAATTATCAAGATTAACTTCTTTTCATCTGTGTCTGTGTTGGGAACAAGGTCCAGGGGTAATCATCTTCTTATTGAATATTTATGGTAACCTTCAGGTGCCCAGCTTCAACTCCTCCAAACACTGTGTCTTCATTCAACACATATTTATTAGGCTTCCACTATGTGCACTATACTGTTCTAGATTCTAGAGATTCAGCAGTAAACAAAGCGCATAAAAGTTTCCTCATGGCAGTTACTTTCCAGTGAGCAGGAGTGGACAGGAGATAGAGCACAATAGTATGTTAAATAAGAGCTAAGGGAAAAAAAAAAAAAACGAAAGGGAAGCAAAAATATGAAGAAAGTGAAAGGGCTGAGCATATGGGAAGGGTAAATGGCAAAGGTTACAGCAAGTGCAAAGGCCCTGAGGTGGAAACAAATATCTCTCTCTCTCTTTTTTTTTTGGTGAGGAAGACTAGCCCTGAGCTAACATCTATTGCCCATCTTCCTCTTTTCGCTTGAGGATGATTGTCGCTGAGTTAACATCTGTGCCAACTTCCCTCCATTTTGTATGTAGGACACTGCCACAGCATGGCTTGAGGGGCAGTGTGTGTAGGGCCATGCCCAGGATCCAAACCTGTGAACCCTGAGCCACCAAAGCAGAATGCACAAACTTAACCACTATGCCACCAGGCCGGCCCCTACAAATCTCTTTTTTTGTGCCTTGAGCCTGTGGGAGATCAGAATCTGCCACCTCAGGGGCTGCCTGGTGGCATAGTGGTTAAGTTCGTGTGCTCCGCTTTGTCAGCCCCGGGCTTCGCTGGTTGAAATACTGGGCGTGGACCTACACACCACTTATCAAGCCATGCTGTGGTGGCATCCCACATAAAAAATAGAAGAAGATTGGTACAGATGCTAGCTCAGGACCAATCTTCCTCACCAAAAATAAATAAATAAATAAATAACTTTTTAAAAAAGAATCTGCCACCCCAAAATGTGTCTCTTTGGCTTGATTATTTTTAAGAACAAAAAACTCAGAAAGAAATTTTGACCTTTCCCAAACTGCCTAAAAGATATGAGATAGAAGGCCAGTTCCAGGAAGGAGCCAATACCATAAGATAACTATAGTATAATATAAACTAGGTGTGTAAACAGGGAGAAACATAGCAAGGCCCATTTAATAAAAGTCCTGCCCATGTCCCATTGTTTTTGCACAGTATGACAGACATTTGTTTACCAAACATTTGCTTTTCCATCTCCATGTGAATTGCCTTCCTTCCCTTTGAAGTCCCAAACTGCTACCCCAACATCCTCCTTTGTCTTTAGCTCAAGATGATATTTAATTAAGGTGGTGGCTTCAGCCATTTTGGGAGTTACTCAGTTTTCCTGGATTTCTCCCATGTATTCATGTTATTAAATTTGTTTGATTTTCTCCTGTTCTTCTGTCTCACATCAGTTTAATTCTTAGATCAGCCAGAAGGACCTGGAAGGTAGAGGAATAGTTCTTCTCCTACAAGCCTTTGTTGAGGCCCTCATAACCATGGGTGTTACGTAAGCTGTTGGCACGTAGGGCTAAAGGCTTATTCATCTCTGCTGAAAACATACTTCTTCTTATTACAGTTTTTTAAGTTTTTCTGTTGTTTTTTAACTTACTCACATAGTACTCAAATACATGCTCCTTCAGGGGAAAAAAATAATGAATTATAGACTGAAAAGTTCCCTGCTTCTCATTCAACTCTTGTTCCTTGTTCTTGTTTACATTTAGTCAAATGCTTCTTTTCCTGTATAGTTTCTGGACTTTCTGTCTTGCTTGGATAGACCGAAACTACCCAAAAATTAGCAAGTAAATTCTTTTACATTTACTTTCAATATTTTTATTGTTTTGGTCTTTAGATTTGAATTTTAAACCCAACCAGAATTTATTTATGTACGTGGCGTAATATACAGTAGTATATAGCCAGTTGGTTCCACACCATTAAATGTTTAAATTTAAGCATTAAGTTAAATCCATTTTTTCCCCCACTAATTGGAATTACTTCCTAAGTCATATATTAAATTCCCATATACATTACAGCTGTTGTTTTATTGACTGTCACTATTTCTATGACAATACAATACTACTTTAATTACCATAGCTTTATTATCATGTGTTTGGGTATCTGGGAGGACAAGACCTTCCTCATCAAATATTCAAACCAGCTGGTTAATATATTCGGATCTGGTTGAGGATATCAGGATTGCATCTAGTCTGGAACATTAACTTACAGAGCGTTAACATCTTTAAGCTTCTGAGTCTTCCCATCAAAGAAGAGAAGCACACCTAGGTGTATTCAGGTCTTTTATGCTTCTTTTTGGCTAAAGTTCTAGAGTTCTTACAAATGGATCTAAGACATTTCATGCTAGGCTTACTCCTACAAATTTCTGATATTTGTCGGCTATTATGAATGGGCTCTTTCTTTTTTCCAATTACATTTTCTAATTGGTTATTACTGGTATATAAGAAAATGTTGCCTTGGGTACATGCTAGTCTCATATCTAGCCACTTTTATGAGGTCCAATAGTTTTTAAAGTCAATTATCATAGATTTTCTGAGTAGACAATCAGACTGTCTATAAACAAGTTGTTGAGTTTCTAAAGCTTCCGCAAACCTACTCAGCCACTTAGCACTCACTTCTGACACTAAAATTTCCCTTGACCCTAAGCAAGAAAAAAAGAAAAATATAATGTATCCATATATACCGGAAAATAGGGGCCCCATGAAGACCTGGGCGTGTTTTCAGTATGGTCCTCTCCTCCATTCCGTGAGGTCATTAAGCGCTCTGCGGCAGCCTCCATCTGGCCTCATTCATCTCCACAGGAATTTTCTCAGTGTTGAGAACACAACTGTTCTAGCCATTCCCAAGGTATTCGTGAAATTTCAAAGAAAAATCCAGTATTTAAACAACAGGGCTAGCAAACTAGTGGATTTTAATAAGGGAACAAATTCCTGTTGCAACAGTTGCTACTTTTCAGTCAAGGAGATGCAGTCCTTAAAAAAAGAAAAAAGATCAAGGCTTAGCAGAAATCAAGGGAAAAATATAAGACAGAAGAAAAATATAGGCAAACCTTTCTCCTGTAAAATACAGGGAAAATACCTTACGATGTACCATAGCAGGCTGCCAGAAGTTTTAAAACACTAATTTTCAAGCTTTTAATTCATAATTCATAGCTGAAGTTATAAAAACTAGTATCTTCTATACCAGTTTCCCATGGAATGTTAAAGATAATCCCAGCGTTGTAACATGGTCACTAAAATAGCAACTTCCCAACTGTTTTGAAAGAAATGGTTATTTCAGAATGTTATAAAAGTCTCAAATTTTTAATTTTTAAGTGCCATAAGCATTTAAAAGCTATGTTTTAGTAGAAAGGCTAAAACTATGAATATATGGCATCTGAAACCTCAAAAAAATGAAGTTCAGGTTCAGAATCTGTCCTTACCTGCGTGTTGGACCCAAATCTTATCTAGAACAAGCGACAGTCGCACATCAATGAGAAAGAAAGCGTATTAATTGGTAACTGCCTCAGTATGCTTATTCCACAGCTGTAAAAATCATAAATACTATAGTTCTGAAAGCAAAACTATTTGCCACATTTATTTAGAATGCGCTTCTAATTTAACACTGGACAAACCTAACAAAACAGGGAAAGCAATGGGTTTTTTGACAGAATATTCTAAATCACTTAATCTTCGTTTTGATTTTAATTATAATCTATTTACTCACTTAACTGAAAATTTGTTCATGCATACCATAAGGTCATTTTATCACCAGCCGTATCATGTTCCCTATAGAAGAAAAACTGTATTCTAGTACCAAGTTTGGCAAACTACAGCCCACAGCCCCAACCCAGCCCACCGCCTATTTTTGTATAGCCTTTGAGCTCAAAATAGTTTTTACATTTGTAAATAGTTGGGAAAAAATCAAAAGAAGAATAATAGGGGGCTAGCCCGGTGGCTCAGCTGTTATGTGCACACTTTCTGTTTCGGCAGCCTGGGGTTCGCCGGTTTAGATCCCAGGTGTGGACATGGCACCGCTTGTCAAGCCATGCTGTGGCAGGCGTCCCACATATAAAGTAGAGGAAGATGGGCACGGATGTTAGCTCAGGGCCAGTCTTCCTCAGCAAAAAGAGGAGGATTGGCAGCAGTTAGCTCAGGGCTTATCTTCCTCAAAAAAAAAGAAGAAGAAGAATAGTTGACGACACATGGGCATTATATGAAATTCAAACTTCAGCTTCCATGAATAATTATTGGAGCATAGCCACGCCCATCGTTTGCATATCATCTAAGGCTGCTTTGATGGGACTACAGCAGAGTTAAATAGTTGCAACAGAGATTGTGGGCCTGCAAAGCCTAAGATGTTTACTATCTAACTTTCTCCAGAAACTGGGTGTCAGACCCCATTGGAGTATTAAGCTGAAAAGGCAAACAAACAGGGGAAGATGAGTCCCAAAGCTATCCTGGAAGAGGGACATTTCTGGAGAATCTGTTGGTGCTTTGACAAGCGGCAGTTTGGATAGGAATTCTCTGCTTTATGGTAGAGCTAAGGAAGGGATCTGGAAGCAGTGATGTTTGACACAGAACGGAGCTTTTGTTATCATTCTGTTAATCACTAGTACTTTTGGTTGATTGATTTATTGTCCACACCTCCTGAGAGGAGTTTGCCCAGTTTGATTACATTTCATTTGTGTCAAGTGTACAGTGTGTGGTAAGAGCTGTTTGTGTCGGAGACAATAAACAAACCCTTCTAACCGTTTTTCTTGCTGAAGCAGCAAGCCACAACTTGCCAATGAGATATTTAAAACAAATCCAGAAAAGTTTTATGTTGGTTCAAAGCTCGAAATATTTTGATCTTAGGTTTTTGTAATCTTGGAACCCCCATTGGTCACCCCGGGTGAGAACACGTGCGTGCCGTTGCCCACTTTCCGGTTCACTGACAGAGAGTCACACCTTGCCCTCTTAATCCCAGAGTCAAATATGATTACAGATATTTTCCTCCCAGGAATCTAACTTGTAGGGGAGATCACTGTGCTTTCTGTTAAATAAAACCCCTCTCTTTCGTTGCTTATGCGTTCTCAGGCCGACTGTATTTCATTGGCCTAAAGATTGTGTTTGACATCAGCTATTGTTAGAGACCATTTGCTTTTACGACGGAAGAAGAAATAAAAGCGTGGGTGTCAGACCTCAAAATCCATACTTCTCTGAACTGTTTTCATTTCAGAGAGTGAAAATGTGTGTTTTTTTCTTCCAGGTGAGGATGAATGTCATCATAGACATGTCACCATGGCTAAGTAAAACTATTTTACATCTTTCATTTTCTTTTTTTTTTTTTTGAGGAAGATTAGCCCTGAGCTAACTGCTGCCAATCCTCCTCTTTTCGCTGAGGAAGGCCGGCCCTGAGCTAACATCCATGCCCATCTTCCTCTACTTTATTTGTGGGTCTCCTACCACAGCATGGCTTTTGCCAAGCCATGTCATGTCCGCACCCGGGATCGGAACCAGCGAACCCCGGGCCACCAAGAAGCGGAAACGTGTGCACTTAACCGCTGCGCCACTGGGCCAGCCCCCATCTCATTTTCTTTTTTATTAATTGCAAAATTAAAGGAAATATTAGGACATAAAAAAATAAGTGAATTACAGGAAAGTGCAAATTCCAGGATACATTCTAGTTTAATGTAAGAATCACTCATGCCAAATCCTGAAAAAATAAAAATAAAAACTGCAACTTCCTTATCAGAAAAGCAGCATCATTAAGAACTTGGAGTCTTAGCAGTTGAGGAGTCTGTTTTGAGGCAAGATAAGTTAACATTAGGAAACACCAGTTAGATACCCAGATCTCATTAGTTAATGTCGGTATCAGAGTTTGACCCTAGCAACAACCAACTTGACAAATGTGGGCATTTCTAGTGATCTAATACCCCCATTCATAACCGTGATGAGCGAGCAAAACCCTCCTGATAGAAGAACAAGGTAAGTGATGTGAACCAGGGTTGCCGGTCACCATGGGAGGTTGAGATAACTTCAACGATGCCCCAGGGAGCATGAGAAACTGGGGGATGGCTTTCAAACTTGAATTTCTATATGGTCTACCTTAATCTCAAAACAAAGTGAAGTGCAAAGCCCTGTGCATCCTCTGACGACAAGGTGGCCCCGGCTCCCCAGAGCAGGCAGGGGGAGGCCACTGAGGACGAATGCCACTTCCCACCTGTCCTCTGCCATAAATAAGCCTGCAGCCCACACCAGGGGCCAATTAAAAGGAACGGCCGTTGGTTCCTCATCCCAGGAAGGTATCAGGTGAAGTCTAGTCCTCAGCAGTGATCCCAATTAAGTGGGGGGGGGGGTTACCTGTTTTTTTTATCAGGGGGCCAATTAAGACCATAAGTGCGTGTAGGCCACGCCCTCCAATACAGGGTGAACGTGGGCAAGCAGTGTGAGACTGGAGAATTTCTGCTGGATTCCCCTGCGTGGAGCTTCTCAAGGCTATGCCTAGATGGGGAAAGAGAATTGTTTTTTGTCCTTCCCATTAGACAGCTTTTTTAAAAAGTATTTTTGGTTAAGAAAAATCTTGGTTTTTTTAAATAGTGTATTCTGAAAGGTCAAGATGTTGCATGACGTGGCTTCTTCAGTAGAGAAACTAGCCCCAAATGTTAGCTCTTTTGGTCACTCTGACCCCATTAAAAAGGCGGAAGAATGCCTGCCGAGCCGGGTGGAAAGCTCGACCCTGGTGGCTAACGTCTAGTGGTGCCTGTAGTCAAAAACCGTGTTAAGCACTTTTCGCAGCCCGAACGTCTGATGGTAAGAGCACAGTCTGGGAAGCCTGTGAGGGCACAGCGGGCTGTGTGAGCCTCTGCCCCCCAGGGCTGCCAGGGCTTGGGACAGTGCTTGGGACTCAATAAGTCTCCATTCAAGAGGGGGGTGCTGTGATCATCCTCATTTCACAGAAAGGGGCAAAGACACAGGTTAAATTGCCTGAGGACCCACAGCTTACAGGCAGCAGGGGCTTTCACTAACTCTCTTAACCATAAGCTCCAGCCGTGGTTTGGGTTTTGGTTTTCTTTTCTCCCTCCCCGCCCCCGACCTTTTTAAAAACACATTTTGCAGAATCAGTTTCAACAGCAACCAAATTTCACCAAGTCGTAATGACCAAACACAATGAGGGACTCTGGGGGAGATTACTAAAGAGGAGAAAACAGGGTCGCAACAATTTGTAGGGTCACCCACCGTCCTGATTTGTCCGGGACTGTACCTGTTTGAGCACATTTCAGTCCCTACCCCCCCCCCCCCCCCGCCCCCGCCATTCCAGAAACCCCTCAGTCCCGGGCAAATCGGGACAGTTGGTCGCCAAACTCATGGCTCACTTTGAACCGCACTGAGCAAAAGACGGACCAAGCCTTAAGTGTCCGGAAAGTCCTTGTCTGTTGCCGCAGCCTCTGTGTCCGGAGCTGGCTGTTTCTACTCTCAACAGGCATCGCCTTACCACCCCACCCCCCACCCCAGAGTCTTCAGCCGTTTGGGGCCCCAGAACGCGGTGGGGGCCCGGCAGCCGGACAAGCCTGGATGCCCCCCGACCCCACAGGAGCCGGCCACCAACCTGGAGAGGCGCCCGGTGCTCAGAGAGCCAGGTGCCCCGAGCTGCGCCCCAGCCACCTGACCCACCGAGGTGCAGGCGCACCCTCCTGACTCCAGTTTCATGGATTCCCAGTCCAGCTGTGTGGTGGTGACCGGTAAGACTGTTTTTCTGCTTTCCCATTTGCTGCCGCTTTTAGCCTGGCGGTGGACTGCGCACTTTCCTCATCCTGGTCGTAAACAGTTTCCTCCTGGGGAGAAAAGAGTGGCAACTGGTGGTGCAAGTAATTCCAGCTGGAAGCTAACTTCCTGCCATGCCCTATTAACAAACAATCAGGGGACAGCGAGGTTTTTATGCTTCTGTCCTGCCATTCACTGCCAACACCTCTTGAGTGGCAGACACACAGGTGCCCACGTGCAGCTTAGGCTCAGATCTTGTCCTTCAGCCCATCAGGGCAGAAACTGAGGCTGGTGCCTACTGTCCCTGAATCTGGAGCCGAGTGAGCCCGTGTGGCATCCATTGGGGTGCAGTTACATAGCAAGGAAGGAGGAGTTGGGGACCCAGAGAAGACGGGGCCTCTTAAGGCTAGGACAGTCCGTCTACAATGACCACCCCTAGGGGAGCACGCAGCCCCTGTCCCCACACTGGAGACTCTCAGCCGCCCAGGGAACACTAAGCACCTCGGAGAGCCACCAGCGGGAGACTCTGACCCTAACAGGTCAACTCAGAAAGAATGGTAGCTGCCCACTCCTGCCTTTCATCAGCACATCCAAAATCCACCCCAGCCACCCCTGTCATTGTCACAGCTGGTCCCTGGAGGACTGGATTTCTTCAGAAAGCTCTTTATTTTCAGTTTGACACATTTGGCATATTTTAAGGTTTTTGAATTGTGTCCGATGAAGGAATCTTAGAAGAGATAAGGATTCCTGTGTGCAGGGAAAATTGAAAGTTACCTATCTTAATATTTTCAGACTGTAATCAAATTCCTGTTAACCTTCTGAGAAAAAAGAAAGTTCTTTTGAAAACCTTTTATCTCCCTTGTTCTCATTCGAGTTATTTGGGGTATAGAGATGGAGTGGTTCAAATTACTCTTGAATTCCTAAGGAAACTGTACCCCTGATAAACACAACGCTTGTCACAAATGAAATATGAAAATTGAAGCACGGTGGCAAGTCGCAGACTCGCATGGACCCCTGCTCTGTCCTGTCAGCTTGTGGCTTGCTGGCAAACTCTAGATTGTTTGATGAAGTACCTGATCATCAGGAGCGATTTGGGAATGCCTACTGGCTTTCAGAGTGTGGGCTTCCTTTATTAAAAATGCTTCAAGCTGCCAGGGGCAGGCTTTTCATTTAATTGGATTTGCTTCTTGTATAAATCTCGCCAAGACAATTGGCACGTAGACAGATGGTAGGGGAACAAGGACTCTGACAAACTGTCTCGAGATCAAGGCGTTCTCGCTGGCACCAACAATATCAATGGGAGACTGGGAAAACCTGCATGCCTCCAAAGGACCCCCTCGATTCGGAGAGAAGATTTCTCGAGCGCCTTTCGCAAGTTCCACTCCAGGGCCTGCCAGGTTTAAAGTATAAGGTTGGAGCCTGCAAAACAAGAGCTTCAAACCTTCACTTGCCGAGTGATTTCTCCTGATTTAAAACAGATTAGAGATGATCTGAGGATGATGCTAAAGCAGGACGTGATCTTTGTGTGTCGCTGCATTTTTAGCATTCCTACCATCATCCCAGGAGGTACCTGGTTTCTTAGTGACTTTTCCTTAATTTCACTATTTTCTAAAATTTTTTTGGGGGGCAGGCTGCTCTCAGTGGCAGCTATAATCTTATTGATTCTATAGGATTCAGTCAAAGTCAGAGGACATCACTCACTTCCCGGGACATCCTGTCCTAAACTTATATTCCCTGAGGAAGTTTTCCCCACGGTGCACCGACCTTGTTAGTGGCCCAGGAACTTTGGAGGCACAGTCCTCTCCAGAGCTGGCTCCTGCTCTAAAGGCCTGAGGTCCGGCGGGCTGGGGGTTCAGAGGGTGATCTTTAACCGCAGCTCCTCCCAGTCTCAGAATCCGTATGAACTGAGAAATACCTCCCAATAATCAGATGGAACTCAAAACCTCAGCTGTGTTCCAGGTGAAGCTGCCTTGGAGGTGCCACCTGTGTCTGTAGCCCACTACCCACCGAGAAATGAGGTTCCAGCCATCACCTGCCCATCTGACAGTGGCTGGCCTCCGCCACAGGGGCGGAGCATGGGCACTCTGGAGGAGAGATGAAGAGGGTCCCCAGGCCTGGTCCTTCCTAGTCACACCATCCTTTAGGCCTGGTGATGGTTAATTTTCTGTGTCAATTTGACTGGGCCTCGGAGTGCCCAGGTATCTGGTTAAACACTCTGGATGTGTCTGTGAGGGTGTTTGTGGAAGATATTAACATTTGAATGGGTGGGCTCAGTAAAGTAGATGGCCTGCCCCAATATGGGTGGGTCTCAGCTAATGCACTGAGAGTCCAAATAGAATAAAAGAGTGGAGGACAGTCGAATTCTTTCTGCCTGAGAGCACGAACTAGGACATTTGTCTGCAGAAGTCCCTCCTGGGACTTACACCGCCAGTGCTCCTGGTTCTCAGGCCTTCAGAGTTGGACTGAAATCTACTGGCTCTCCTGGGTCTCCAGCTTGCAGATGGCAGATCTTGGGATTTCTCAGCCTTCATAATTACATGAGCCAATACCTTATAATAAAGCTCTTTCTCTCTCTATATACATACATTCATATATATAAATATGCAAGTCATGTGCCACATGATGTCTTGGTCAGCACCAATCAGCATATGCAACAGTGGTCCCATAAGATTGGTACCATAAAGCGTAGATGTGTAGCAGGTTATACCAGCTAGGTTTGTGTAAGTATGCTCTATGATGTTCGCAAAATGATGAAATCGCCCGATGATGCATTTCTCAGAACATATCCCTTGTTAAGCAATGGATGACTCTGGGTGGGTGTGTGTGTGTGTGTACGTAGTTTCTCGGGAGAACTCTGAGTAGTACAAGGCTTTCTCTTTCTGGACAAAGAAACAGAAGCCAAAAGAGGCAGTGAAATTTCATTATGGAAAAGTAAGGATGGGGTGCCTGACTGATAGGCACAGTGCTCAGGGGGCTTTGGGGCTGAGAAATGGCCAGCACCAAGTGATCAGAGAGCATCAGGCAGAGGAAGGGTCTGGCTGGAGCCCATCCTGCACTGCATGGGGAGACAGTGGAAAATGATTCGACATTTGTTGAGCACCGTGGGGAATCAGAATTTGCCACACCAAAATGTGTCTCTTTGGCTTGATTGTTTTTAAGAACAAAAGACTCAGAAAGAAACTTTGACCTTCCCCCTAACTGTCTAAAAGCATTTTAGAAGCCCCGTCCCAGGAAGGAACTATCACCACAGATAACTCTAGGTGGGGCAGACAGGAAGGCACCTAGCAAGGCCCATTTTATCAAAGTTCTCTCTTGGGATCCATTGTCTTTACAAGGCATGGCAAACACTTGTTTATCAAACATTTGCTTTTCCATCTCTGTGTGAATTGCCTTCCTCCCCTTTGAAGTCCTAAACCACTGCTCCCAACATCATCCTTTGTTTTTAGCTGAAGGTGGTATTTAAGGTGGTGGCTTTGGCCGTTTTGAGGAGTTACTTAGTTTTCCTGGGTTTCTCCCACGTATACACGTTGGTTAAACTTTGTTTGATTTTCTCCTGTTCTTCTATCTCATGTCTCTTTAATTCTTAGAACAGCCAGAAGAACCTAGAGGGTAGAGAATAGTTCTTCCCCTCCGACAGCACCTACCAAGTTCTGGAAACAATGCATGTCATACACGGTATTGTTTAATCCATACAACAATCCCGAGAGGTACGTGACTATAACAGTAATGAAGGAAAACACTCGACACTGCTTCCTATGCACCAGACAGTTTTCCAAATGCTCCATTTTATTCATTCATTTAATCCTCACAACAACTCTATTAGATTACTATGATTAGTCTCCATTTTACAGATGAGAAAACCAAGCCACTGAAGCTAAGCAACTTGCTCAAGGTCACCCAGCTGGTAAGTGGTGGGGTGGAGATGCAAAAGCAGAAGCCTGACCCCCAACGCTCAGGTCTTTGACTACTCCCAGCTGCCACCTAAGCCATGGCCTGAGCTTTGGAGGGGCCACTTTATGGTGTGGATGCAAAATAGCCAATAACCATTCTATAGATAAGAGAGATAAGGTGACCTTTACTTAGGCCAGGCTGAGGACTATAATCCAGGAAGGCCATCTCCACAGAGGAAGAAAGCATTCTGGACAAGCATAGTTTTCAGTACAGTCTTACACCTTTTTAGAACAAAGAACACACATTAAACATGCCCAGTATCCATAGTCATCAAAGTTTCAAGGAGCCACTCAGTTGCAAATTAGCAGGTCAGCATGACCCTGATGTCAGAGAAGGGGAACTTACCTTCAGGACTATTACATAGTAGTTAATCACAGGGCGTTAGTGATACTGGGCTCCTAGGAGGGGAAGTCTGCGTTCTCATCTGAAGAGAGTGCATGCTTTACTTTCATGGCGAAAGCAGATGGACAATGTGTGTCTGACAGGCCATAAGTCAGGCTTCTTTAGTTCAAGCTGAATCAGTTTTGAACCAGAATAGCTTACCCCATATACCTCAATATGTGCAAATCTCTCACCAGTGGTTTGGGTGCCGTAAAAATGAGTAGCTGGAACACTGAGAGGGCAACAGAGTCCCAAGATGTGGCCTCTCCCCAGGCCAGCAGGAAACCCTTCCTAAGCAAGTCCCATAGGGGGTTTGCTGTCCTCCCCAAAGCAAAATTCTACTTAATTGCCTTTTATTAGAAATCTTCCTGGCAATTAAATCATGAAGTGGTACCCAGTGTAAGTAAGTGTCCCCAGGACAAGGAACCAGCCCTTCCATCCACAAACCTCACCCAGCATCCCTGGCTCTTGCTCCTTCCCAGAATGAGGCCTCCCCCAGCTGGGTCTCCCCCTGAGGGCTCACCGGCCCAGGCCCGGCCCCTCCAGCCGCTCTGCCTCCTCCCCACCGTGAAGTCCTGGCTCACCCCCACCTCCTCTAGGAGTCTTCCCCAACCAACCTCTACCCCACCTACTCTCTCCCTTCTTTCGAGTATTCTGACCCTACTTGTTCACGGCCTCACTGCTCAAAGGGTAGTCTGAGGGCCAGTAGCATCAGGACCACCCAGGGGCTTGTTAGGCATGCAGAATCTCCAGCATCATCCGAGGCCCACACAATCAGATTCTATATTTTAACAAGATATGCCCACATAATATTAGCATTTGAGAAATGCTGGACCAAAGAGCATGTTTTTAAAAATTTATATTTTGAAATACTAATAATTATAGATTCACAGGAATTTACAAAGAAATGTATGTATGGTCTCCTGTACCCTTCATCCAGCCTCCTCTAACGTTAACAGCTTCAATATGAAAGCCAAGATATTGACATTGGTATAGCGCTCTGTGTGTGTGTGTGTGTGTGTGTGTGTGTGTACAGCTGTATGCAGTTTTATCATACGTGTAGCTTTGTGTCACCACCACCGACACAATAAATAACTGTAGCAACCTCACAGGGTTCCCTCGAACTATTCCTCACAGCCACAGACACCCCCTTCCTGTGTCTCTAACTCCTGGCAACCATTAATCTGTTCTTCATCTCTATAATTATGTTATTTTACACAAATTACGTAAATAGAATCGTGTAGTATGTATCCTTTTGAGATTGGGCTTTTTCACTGAGCATAATTCCCTTGATGTTCATCTAAGTTGTACGTATCGGTAGTTCCTTTGTTTTTTTTTAAAAAAATGTAACAACTTTATTAAGATGTAATTCGTATACTGTCCAATTCATTCATTTAAAGTGTGCAGTTCAGTGGCTTTTAGTATATTCACAGAGTGATGCATTCATCATCACAATCAATTTTAGAACATTTTCCTTACCCCAGAAAGAAACGCCAACTCCCCTTAGCTGACACTCCCTAATTCCACCCCACATGCACACACACACACTCCAGCTCTAGGAACCACTAATCTACTTTCTGTCTCTATGGACTGCCAGTACACCCAACTGTCGCAGCCCGGTGTGTTGGAAAGGGTGTCTGTTCCCTAGTGAACTGCTTTTGCACCTTTGTTAGCAGACAACTGTGCGTATTCACGGGGATGTATTTCCAGGCTCTCTCCAAAGCATGCACTTTAACTGGACATTTTTGCACACTCTCTCAAGCCGTCCTAGCTTGGCAGTGGGTCGGCCCCATGTTCCCTTTTGGCTCCTCCACAATGCCTCACACAAGAGAATTCTGCAGATGCTCCCAGACTGGCAAGGTCGCAGGCCTCCACAAGAAAGGGGATGTCTGGCATTCCTGTGGGCCCACAGTGGCCCTAGGAGTAGCAGGAGGTACCCCCGGGGAGCAGCCCAGGAGTAGACATCCCCTCCCCAGGCTGGCCCGAACAAACAACGGTCTCCTTGGTTTCAGGTTTTGGGCCCTTCCGGCAGCATCTGGTGAATTCCAGCTGGGAAGCAGTGAAGGTAAGCCCCCGCCGGGTCCAGCGCCAGTTGCTGGGGGGCCTGCCATCCTTCTGTGGCTCTAAGAAACCTCGGCTGCAGGCCTCTGGGTATCAGATCCACATGGGAGTGGAGAAAACAAATACTGGGGCCCTGGGAGAAGGGCAAACCTTTGGTCCTTAGGTTGTGACTCACCTGCCCCCAGGTGGCCCTTCTGGCTGTGTAGTAGAGAAAAGAGGCTAAAGGGACCTCCTGGGAAGGACAGGAGGGCCCTGAGGCAGGCTCTGCTGCCCCATGAGCTGGGTTCCCATGGCCCCCACCCCTTCTGGCTTTGGAGCCTCAGGAGGTCACTTCCCTCAGCCTCAGTTTCCCCGTTGTTCATGAAACAGGAGCACAGCAGTGTCGATGTTGCAGGCTGTTCTTAGAGTAAAAGAGCTAAGTATGTAAAGCAGGAAGTATGTAAGTCGATTAAAGCAGCTTTGTAAGCAGAGCGCCTGGCACAAGGTAAACACTTAATAAATGAAACAACACACCTTTATTTTTGAGAAAGTAGTGGTCAGGAGAAAGCACATGCCAGGACAGTCCAGGACAGTCCAGGAGGAGGGGTCGGTAGCAGGGAGCAGCCCCTCTCTCCTCCTTGAAGCAATGTCTCATGTCGATGCCCACACAGGTGTCACTCCAAGGCTCAGAACACAGCAGGCTGTTTATTCACACTGACGGTCAGTGTCATGTCCATCCACCTACGGGTCAAGCCAACGATGAGGTCTTGAGCCTATTCTCAGAGTTTCTCAGTCGGAAAATGCAGCAAAACCACGTGAATCATGCATTTGCATGACATTGATTTTCTAGGCTGTCTGCACAGATGCAGTCAAGGAAACTCATGGTTCTTGAGTTAGAATTTGGGGTTTTTTCAACCAGAAAAAAGCTCAGAGAACCCTGGACTTACTGCGAAGCCTCGCTGTTGCACACCACATACCAGAAAGGCCAGGTCGGAGCTTTCATGAGCTCCCAGGTGTCTGCAGCCTGTTCCTCACAAAACAGGACTTTTTCTGCTGAGTCCCGGATGGCCATGAGGCCTTCAGTTCCATTCGCAGTCATGAGAATGGAAAAGAGCCAGCATTCACCTCCCAGCTCCCACGGCTGCAACCTGTATGACCCAAGACGAGTCACCCAACTTTTCTGCACCCCAGTTTCCTTATCCGTAAAATGGGAAGGTTATGATAACTGCGGGGATTAGAGCAGGGCAGGGCACACTGCGGGTGCCCACTGATGTAATGCTTTTTTTTTTTTCCCAAAGATTGGCACTTGAGCTAACAACTGTTGCCAATCTTCTTCTTTTTTTTTTCTGCTTTTTTCTCCCCAAATCCCCCCAGCACATAATTGTGTATTTTTAGTTGTGGGTCCTCCTAGTTGTGGCATGTGAGACGCCACCTCAACGTGGCCTGACGAGTGTTGCCATGTCCACACCCAGGATCCCACCCAGGAAACCCTGGGCCGTCGAAGCCGAGCAGGCGAACTCAACCACTCAGCCACAGGGCTGGCCCCTTTTTTTTTCTTTCTCTTTTTTCTTTTTCTTCTTTTCCTTTTTTTCTTCTTTTTTCTTTTTTTCAATGTAATTCTTATATTACTGGAGGCTGTTCTCTCCCTCAGGGTTCTCAGTTGCAGGCAAACAGAATCTGACTCTGGAGGTTCACACAGGAAATGGAAAGATTGAGAAGCTCAAGCTTCACCAATAAAGCTAGAGAACCAGAAGCAGGCTAGGGGCTTCTAGGAATGGCAGAAGGATAGCAAACTATGGTGCTCTGAGGGGCCCTTCCTGGCAGATAAACTGTGAGAGAGAACTTCTATGGCTTGCTGGCCACTCAGTAGGGACAGGAAAGCTCATATGCATCACACTGTGTGTATATATACATCCCACCTGCCAAGGACAGCAGCCTGAAGGAGTGAGTGGTCAGTCCACACACCAAAGGCAGGTGGGGGCAAGTGCTGTCACCAGCATTCTGAGAAGCCAGGGCAATGGAGCTAGAAGGAAACTCCTCTGGAAGCCAGACCCTTGGAAGGAGAGCCTGGGGTCTCCAGCACCCCTGACTCCCAGCAGAAGCAGATGCGATTTCTCTTAAGGATGGAAAACCTCAGATTTTCCACAAACGAAGATAACCTAAATGTCAGTTCCCAAGCAAAGATTACCAGATATGCAAAGAAACAAGCTACCGTGAGTAAGAATCAGCAGAAGCAAGTTCTTGGGCTTCTAAATCATTCTGCTCGATACCATCAGAAAATAGCATAACTATATATGAAATGTTTAAAGAAGTAGAGATAGAATCTCAAAAATAAGCAACAAAAGACTCAAAAGATCCAGTAAATTGAAAAAGGGACTAATAGAGTTTATAAAAATTTAAAACACAATTGTTGAAGTGAAGAATTCAACAGATGACTTAAAAGACAGTTGTTTAGAATTACGCTAAGTGAGAGACTCCGGTCACGAAAGACTGCATATTGTGTGATTCTATTTAGATGAATGTCCAGATGAAGCAAATCTGCTGAGATGTAAAGTAGCTTAGTGCTTGCCTAGGGCAGGTGAGGGGCGACTGGGGGATATAGAGAGTAACTGCTAATGGGTATAGAGTTTCTTTTAGGGATGATGAAAAGGTTCTAAAACGGATTGTGATGATGGTTGCACAACTCTGTGAATATACTAAAAACCATTGAATTAGACTTTAAATGGGTAAATTGTATGAAATACACACTCAAACATACATGTATACAGCCGTTTTAGAGACAGATGAAGAGAAAATTCGTGAACTAGAAGATAGATCTGAAGATATTATTCAAAGGGCAGCATAAAGAGATGGACAAGGAAGTGAAAAAAGAAATTAAGAGATATAGATAATAAAATGAGATATTCTGACATATGTTTAATTGGAGTTCCACAAGGAGAGAATGGTAAGAATGGAAGAGAAGCAATATTCAATTAGATAATGATTGAAACTATTCCAGAAGTGATGAAAGGATCAATTTCCACAAATAAGGAGTCCAAAAAATCCAAATAAAGATGAGCAAAATCCATACATATACACTTCAGAGTAAAACTGCAGAAAATCAAAGCAAGGAGCTCTTAAAGTAGCCAGAAAGAAGAGACAGGCCACCTATAAAAATTGACAAGAGAATTAGACTAAGAGTAAATTTCTCAAAAACAACAATAAAAGCCAGAAAAGAGTGGCATAATATCTTCAAAAGGCTGAAAAAAAATTATCAACCTGAAATTATGTACTCATCAAAATCCTATTTCAAGAACAAGGATGAAATAAAGACATTTTTGTAAAAACAAGCACAAAGAGTTTACTACCAACAGGCACAATACTAAAGAAGCATCTGAAGGATATCCTTCACAAAGAAGGAAAATGCTCCCAGAAAGATGGTGTCACATGCGAGGAGAAATAGTGAGCCTGTAACTAGCGTTATTTGTATATGATAATATTAAATAATATACAATTACATAATAATAAAGTAATAATTGAAATTATTGAAGTTCAAGTCTTCTAAGGTCCTTGTATTCTATAGGACTGGCATCCAGGTCTCAAGTTTAGCCTTTGTTAAATTACATATGCATGGCAAAATTTCAGGAGTAACCATAAAAGAGTAGAAATGGAGTACATTATATGATTTTCAAGACAGTAGAGGAACCAAACAGAAAAAGAAAACAAATGAACAAAACCTCAATCAAAGGGATCAAAAATCACTTGTAGAACAAGGTGGATGAGGACACTGCTGCTGTCTCACTGAACACTGTCACTGGAGCTTTTTCTCATGACACTGGCTGCTGCATGCCTCCACTGGCATCATGGCTGCCCTAGGAAGCTGGATGTTGCTTCTGTCAGAGAGATTTGCCCCTGATTCAAAGTCAGAGATGATGAGTGCGTCAGATTGGCTGAGCCCAGGTCATGTGATCTTGCCCTGGCCACAGAGAGACTGGCATTTTCAGCATTTGTGGTGGGAGCCAGGCTCTGTCCTCCACCAAGACTCCAATATCAGGGGTGCCCCAAATAAGAGGAAGACCAAAGAAATAACAATGTTCATATGAACATAAAATATTAACTCAATTCTTCTCAGTTCAACTTATATTTACCCAGTTCCTGATGTGGAGCATAGAATCTACTGAAACAGTAGTCTCTTCCTGTTCCAGTTCCA
The DNA here is from genome assembly GCF_021613505.1 of Equus quagga. Classification (NCBI taxonomy): domain Eukaryota; kingdom Metazoa; phylum Chordata; class Mammalia; order Perissodactyla; family Equidae; genus Equus; species Equus quagga. Next base: position 81,864,885 of record NC_060268.1, on the reverse strand, counting down.
CCCCAACTGGGTGTCCTGCACTACAATTCTGACTCTAACTAGCAGGAGTTCACACAGACCTCACAGGTTAAGGGCAAAGTCCTCCACGAGATGCCCTCGCTTCAGACACCTGCTGCACTTCAGGGGTCCCCAGACCACCTGCTCTTCTGACCGGCTGTAAATTCAGGAGAGCTCATGACCCCCTCAGGTTTGATAATTTGCTAGAATGACTCATAGAGCTCAGAAAAGCACTCTACTTACAATGAAAGTTTTATTATAAGAATACACGTATGCTGAAGTTTGGAATGGCATCCATGCCCTCTCCCCATGGAGTCAGGGTGGCTCACCCTCCCGGCACATCAGTGCATTCATCAAAAGGGAAACTCCAGGGGCTGGCCCCGTGGCCAAGTGGTTAAGTTCACACGCTCTGCTGCAGGCGGCCCAGTGTTTCATTGGTTCAAATCCTGGGCACAGACATGGCACTGCTCATCAAACCATGCTGAGGTGGCATCCCACATGCCACAACTAGAAGGACCCACAATTAAGAATATACAACCATGTACTGGGGGGGTTGGGGAGAAAAAGGAAAAAAATAAAATCTTAAAAAAAGGGAAACTCCACTGAGCTTCTGTATCCAAAGTTTTTATTGGAGTTTCATTACAGAGATGTGATTGATGAAGTTATTGGCTACCTGATTGAACTCAATCTGCAGTCCACCTCCCCTCCTTGAAGGTGGGGCAGCTGAAAGTCTCAACCCTCTAACCATGCAATTGGTTTTTCTGGTGACCAGATCCTGTCCTGAAGCTACCTATGGGCCCCCCATGCATCACCTTATTAGCATAACAAAGACTCTTGTCACTCAACAAATTCCAAGGGCTTTTGAAGCTCTGTGCCTGGAACTGGGGACAGAGACCAGATATACTCTTTTTTTGTTGTTTTTCGTGAGGAAGATTCACCCTGAGCAAACATTGGTTGCCTATCTTCCTCTACTTTGTATGTGAGATGCCTCCACAGCATGGCTGATGAATGGAGTAGGTCCATGCCCCGGATCCAAACCCGTGAACCCGTGATGCCAAAGCAGAGCATGCAGAACTTTAACCACTCAGCCATGGGGCCGGTTCCCCAGATATACTCTTTCTTATACCACAGTTCCTTACAGGGGTTCCTCGAGGGAGAAGAGATGGCCAATAAATAAAATAATTATAACCCAAAGCAGATGCTGAGAAGTGCTACATTATGAGACTCTGAAGAGGAAGAGATTAATTTCATTCTGGAAAATACATGGAAAAAAAGGAACCTAAAGCAAAACAAGAGGAAATTATACCCCGAGAGGCCACTGGGAAGGCCAGCTGGTGGAAGCAGCAATAAAGAATGAGCTAACTTCTGGCAAGTGGGAATAAATTTTCAAAACCACCACAGTGGACACTATGCAGAGTGGCTCACTGAACTCTTCCTGCAGTCCCGAGAAGGTGATATTGTTATTCCCATCTGGCAGGTGAGGAAATGGATGCTCAGAGAGGTTGAATATCTGGCCCAAGGACACATGCCATGAAGTGGCAGTGCCTAGATTCCAGTCTCAATTGGTCCCAGTGAGTGAAGTCCATGTTCAGCCCACTTGCCTCTCTCTTTCCCTTGGAGAAGACAACACTCAGTTCAGAAGAACAGGACCACAAAGAAATGTCAAGACCCACTACCTAATAACCGATGGTGAGCAAAGTGAGGATGTTCACCCAAACGCCTCAGCCCTCCATCCAACTCATCATGGCTGACCCTCTGCTGTGAGTTCCTATCCACCCTCTGCACAGCTCTCCTGCCAGCTCCTGAGACACAGCAAGGCGATAGGCTGTTCATTCTTCTTGCTCACCATATTGCTGCTTTCTGGAGACTCTAAGTACCAGTGCCAGGAGCCAGTACCACCTCATATTCTTTCAAAAGAAATTATGTCCTTAACTCTTCTAGAAGTGCCTGAACCTGGAAAGGCAGCAAATAAAACAAGGGTCTTATAAAACTGGTCATGGGTCAGTTGGGCTAAGACATTATGTAACTGTCATAGTAAACCCGGCCCAAGTGGTCAGGAGGTCAAGGCTCTTGCCAGACCTGATCAATGTGATATGCAGAATAATTTCTCTTTACTCTAAAGATGAGGTGGCCTTGTGCCCATATTACATGTTGCTTAAAAAAAATCATCATAATAAAGAATAAAAGGCAGTGATTCCGAAAAGTAAAAAAACCACCAAGCTGAACAGAACTTTATGATGGAGGCTGGGTCCTGTAGAGCACGCTCAGGGCCAGGCAGGTAACTACGTACCCATCTAAGTAAGAGTAAATTGTTTCTTTTGATTCATCTTTGTTTTCTTTCCTAAGAGGATCTCTATTCTCCCTACCAAATCCCAAGATAACGCCTTTTTCTAACCTAAGTGAATATAGACATAATTTATGACATTTTTCGAATCTGGCCCACAGTGGGTTTTGTTTTGTTTTCTTGACTAATACGGAAAGCCTGAGATAAAAATAACCAGTGCGAGGATGAAAGGAGACCCCAACACCTCCCTGTCATCTACACGGACCTACCATAGCAACCAGCTCAGTGCCAACCACTTCCAGGGCGACCACTTTGATGGGGTGTGTGGACACTGACCTCCAAGGCTGGATAACCCAAACTCACTTGAAGCCTTTTCTATGATTGCTTACACCTTCTTGCTTTAATCTGATGACTATGTAGTGTGAACCCACCGTATCAATGGGAAGCGAAGTAGCCATATTACTCTACACATTTCCTGCCGGCCCCAGGGCAGCACAAAATAGGACTGTCCTTGCATTCTCATTTTGCAATGGCACAAGAATCTACATGAATATGGAGGATCTGTGAGCCCATGACAATGAGCCTGGGCCCTGGGCTGAAGGCTTCCTCCTATAGCGGCAGCAGCTCAGGCAAGGAGCCGGGCTACAGAGAGTTCCCGAGGATAACGGCAGGTAAAGAGAAAACCCACACCTGGTGGAGGAACGTTCCTTCAAGTTCATGAAGAGCGTCTGCTGTGGCTTCACAGCCAGCCCTCCCATAGACACCGTGCTTTTATTAAACACTCAGAGAAGTGCATTTACTCTGCTTATTTGGGGGAAAGCTTGCCATTTACAGACAAGTGAGTCAAATGTTTACTTCTCCTTAAATCCTAAATCCATCCCCACATTGACAGGATGACAAACCAGAAAAACCAGGGTAAGACCTTTCAAAAAGACTCCAGCACCTTTCCAGGGCCTTACTGGGGGTCCGCCTTCTTCCCCACCCTGACCCCCAGCAAATACAGCGTCCTTTTCCTGTTCCATCCCCCCATCCAGGATGGCCCATCACGCTTAGTCCTCATCTCCCCTTAGGCTGTGATTGTTTCTTAGACTTTCCTTGTTTTTGGTGACTTTGATGGTTTTAAGGAGTACTGATTAGGTATTTTGTAGACTGTCCTTCAATTGGCTCTGAATGATGTTTTTCTCATGATTAGCCTGGGGTTATGGGTTTTGGGGAGGAGGAGCACAGAGGTCAAGTGGCATTCTCATCGCATCCTATCAAGGGCACATACTGTCAACATGACTGATCACTGTTGATGTTGACCTTGATCACGTGGCTGAGGGAGTGTGTCTCAGATTTCTCACTGTAAAGTTGCTTTCTTCCCCTTTTTATACTACGCTCTTTGGAAGGCTGTCAGTCACTGCACGCAGCTCACACTCAAGGGGCAAGGAGCTACCCCCCTGGGGTGGGACAGAGTATCTACATCAACTATTTGCAATGTGTCTGCAGGGACGATCTGGCTCTTCCTGCCCCCAGCTGTTTATTCATTTACGTAATCATTTCTCTACGTCAGTATGGACTCATGGATGGTTATTTTATACTCTGGATTATGGCTCGTTTCCTTTTCAAAGTCCATCTTCTCCTGAAACCTTTCCCACCTCCTTTACTATCCCCATCGCTAACACCCTCTCCTCCAAGGAAAACGCAAGATTCCTCATTTTGTTTTCCACCATGTGTTTGATTGTATTGAAAATTAGACTAAAGCCAGGACTTTTTAATTAACTGCATTCCTTTTATATATAAATCCACACATGTCCTCCTGTCCTTGCTCACATCACTTATATTTCATTGATGCAAAGGGCTCCTTTTTTTAAAAAAAAACATTTTGGTGTCCTGAAATCAGACAAATCTCACAGTCAATTCCGTCTTATGCTTTGTTGTAGTTGAGCAGAGTCTTTGCTTTCTTGGTGGTTCACACAGTAATGCCCGGCCTTCAATCTCTGGGGCTTAGATTTGATGGAACACATCCTGTCCTCTCTGGATTACATACTCTCTCGGCATAGGAAACACCCTGGCCTGTTTATCTTGCTTTGCAGAGTCCAGACTAGAATCTTGAGGGCATTCGTGCTGTATTTGTGTTGCCATAAATATGAAGGAAATATATCCTGCGCCACACACAGTCTAATACCAGAGAAAAGTACACAGACAAGCATGACCCTGGGAATTATGCAGGTTACTCAGGGCAGCGGAACGTCATATTTGAACTGGGATGCAGAAGGCACCCCTAAGATCCTGTTTATTCTGGGGAGGGACGAAGCTTTCAGGGAGACAAAGAAAAAAAAGAGGCTCTTGGGCATGCCTTTTCTCATCTGCATCCCAGTCACATCCACTCACGTTAGAAGCACGTTCCACGTCTTAAAAAAATATCAGCATTATATTAAGGATGCCACACCCAGGATTCCAGAATCCACGGGGTCCCTCATGGACCTGCAAGCTGTGGGTCAGTTTGAGGTGCCATTGATGGCTTCTGGGGCCTCTGGACTGACATCTATAATCACAGATCCTTACGCTTCACCCCGACCAGCCTTGGTAAGGCTGCACCTCTCTGGGGTACTCCTGATTCTCCCAGCATTGGGTGCACCCCCTGGGCCCCAGTGCTCACACACTGTGCCTTCTCCCTGGGCAAGAAGGTGTGCTGGGGCAGTGTTTCCTCTCTCGCAGGCACTTGCAAAAATATCTAGACAGGGATTAATGAACCCAAAGGATCTATGGTGGTGAAATTTCAGGCACTCGGTGCCCCGGAGATGGGACTATGACTAGGGAGCCACAAGATGCATTTGGGGTAGCCATCATCAGGCAGCATCCTGCTGTGGGTCCCCCTCTCTTTTGCCCACTTATGAGACTATTCCTGTCCTTTACCTGTCTTGGTAACTATGTTCTAAGAGCTCACAATTTGGAGTCAGAAAGTCATTTAGCAATTACGTATTAAGCAAGCAATTAATCATGGTCAGTTAACAAAGAGGACGTAACAGCCCTAATCATTTATGCCCCTAATAACAGTGCTTCCAAAATATGTGAAGCAAAAACTAATGGAACTGCAGAGAGAATAGACATATCCACAGCTACAGTCAGAGATTTCACTGCTCCTCTCTCGATAATGGATAGAACACATAGACAGAAAATGAGCACAGATCCAGAAGACTTGAACAGACCATCAACCAACTTGACATAATTGACATTTGTAGAGCTCTCCACCCTACATCAGCAGAACATACACTCTTTTAAGTGCATACAGAACATTTACCAAGATGGACCATATCCTGGGCCATAAAACAAATCCGAATAAATTCAAAGGGATTCAACTCATACAAGTATGTTCTCTGGCCACAGTGGATTGAAGGTAGAAATCAACCATAGGAGGATATCTGGAAAATCCCAAAATATTTGGAAACTAAATCATGCACATCTAAATAAGCCATGGATCAAAGAAGAAATCAAAAGGGATATTAGAAAGTATTTTGAAATGAATAAAAAGTAAAGCCCAATGTATTAACCTTTGCAGCATGCTGCTAACACCAGACTGGGGGAACTCTGGAGCACTGAGCAACAATTTTAGAAAAGAAGAAAGGCCTCGAATCAACACCCTCAGCTTCTACTTTACAAAACTAGAAAGAAGAGCATATTAAACCCAAACTAAACAGAAGAAAGGAAATAGTAAAGATCAAAACAGAAATCAATGAACTGGAGAACAGAAACATAATAACGATAATCAAAGAAACCAAAAGCTGGTTCTTTGAGACAATCAATAAAATTGACAAATCTCTAGCCAGCCTGATCAAGAAAAGAGAGAGAATTAATTTTTCCTATTAACTTTTAAATTCATTTACCACCACCTGGCTTCCAGCCCTGGTCCCACGCTCAAAGTGCTACTAGTAAAATCGCTAAGGACCTCTTTTTACCATTTTATTTGACCTCCCTGGGGTCCTGATAGTCTTTATGGTAGACGCAGTATTGTTATTGTTCCCATTAGACAGGTGAGGAGACTGAGGGCAAGTTGACCAGCTAGACCTTCCTTTTTACTCCTCCTATTGGCTTGAGATGTTGTGCTGAGGATGCAATCAAATAAAATAATAAATTGTAAAGATTTAGTTGAGCTCATCTTTCTACCAGTACCTTCGAGATACATCAAATAAACATCATCTGATCGTTAGCTTCCCTTACCAAGACCACGCCCCCTTCCAACCAGCTTGCCATCCTCAGGCTCCAGCCACCAGAAAAGTCTGGAGTCATTGCTGTCCCTGCCTCATTCCCTCTTCCTGAAAACATCCACATTTTGATTGTTCTCAGTTTGCAATACGGCATTTATGTGGGAATAATTGTCATCTGTAACGACTTCTCTTTAGGACCTCTCAAATCCTGAGACACCTTCAGCAAACCAGCAGCTCAGATACTGTTACCTTTCAGACTCTCTTGCTGTCATCTGAGAAGACGACATCTAGCTCTTGATACCTTAAAAGTCTAGAACTCTGGTCCAAAAGACTTTCAGATATGGAAAAGAGTAGGCTTTGTTGAAATCCCCACTTAATTATTAGTCCTGTCTAAAAGATGGAGACGTCAGCACGAGCTAAGTGACTTACTATGAATTTAGTCTCTTCTCAGACTGCCCGCCCTTTCTACCACGTAGTTCATGTTATGCTAAGGTGATAGCTTGCTTCCTGAGACAGATTTTTTAATCTGAATTCTTTTAGGCAGTTAAGGGAGAGAGAAGAAAAACATTCTGAGTCTTTTGTTTCTTAATAATAATCAGCCTTAAATGATCCTCATGTTAAAGAGACGCGTTTCGGGGTGGCAAATCTTCTTCCCCTTCAGTCATATTCACACAATGATGAAATCACTTAAAGATGCATTTCTCAAACCATATCCCTATCGTGAAGCGACTCATGACTGTACAAGCCAAGCAAAAGGATGCCAGCGAGTGCTAAGAGCTTTGAAGAATAGAGGGCAGGGTGAGGCAGGGCATGGTGACGTGGGAACTCCTCCAGCAGTAGTAGGCCAGAAAGGCCTCTCTGAAGACGCGACATTTCAGCTGGGACCTGAGTGACAAGGAGAAGCTGCTCTGGGAAGCGTTCCAGGCAGAGGGAGCACCTGCTGCAAAGGCTGGTGGGTAGCATCACAGGACCTCAGTAACAAAGACAGAGCCAGGAAGAGAAGCGGAGAGGAAATCGGAGGTGGCAGCCTTGTACCTCTACATTCCACACCCAAATTCCTTTGACTATGTGCCTCCAGGTTATTAGAAACCAGACCTGTGGGAGGAATGTTCTTCTGGGCTGAGATTACTTTGGGTTAATTGTTCTGCTCTGTCATTCACTGGGAAAAAGTCAAGTGTGCCAAAAGGGATGAGGGTGCATTTCCATCTCGTTGCAGAGACAAGGTTTCTGTTAAGCAGACCAGAGGTTGAGGTTCTCTGAGGCCCCCCACAGGCCTGAGGGCAGCACCCAGAAGCCTGATTCCGCCCAGGCTCCCAGATGGAGAACTGGGAACCCCCCTCGAGCAGAGGGGTATTCTTGACAGGCCATGAGGGTGTGGTGTTATTTTTGGAGCAAAACCACAGGAAACGTATTCAGAGGTTAATGACCTCCAACCATGTCCATCTAAAAAGCCAACTCTAGGGGCTGGCCCCACGGCATAGTAGTTAAGTTTATGTGCTCCACCTCAGTAGCCCGTGATTTGCAGGTTTGGATCCCAGGAGCAAACCTACATACTGCTCATCAAAGCCATGCTGTGGCAGTGTCCCACATATAAAATAGAGGAAGATTGGCACAGATGTTAGCTCAGGGACAATCCTCTCCACCAAAAAAAAAAAAAAAAAGCCAATTCTAGCAGCAGTCTCTACTGACCTTCCTTTCTGACCAGATCTCTGAATGTGGCAGACTCCCCAGTGCTAGTCTTTGGCTAGAGACAGGGGCTGGTTCCCTCCTATCCTTTCTCTTTCCCGATCAGTCCTATCCAGTCATCACAGGCCAAATGCAACTGATGAACTTATAGCATAATTTAAAAGGTAACATCCCGAATGTATAAAGAGCTTCTGTGACTGGCAAAAGAAATGGTGAATGACCCTATGGAAAAGTGGGCCAAAGGTGTGAGATGCTTCACAGAGAAAGGAATGCAAATGGCTCTTACCTACATGAAAATATGTTCAAACTTGCTCATAAAAGAAAAGCAAATTAAAGCTACACTAAGATCAGATTGGTGAAAATCCAGAAGTTTGACAGCTCGTGTGCCAGGCTGTGAGGCCACAGGCACTGTCATAATTTGGTAGCGGGAATGGTGCATGGTACAGCCCCAGTGGAGGGGAATTTGGCAACACCAGGCAACGTGATGTATGCAGTGTCCCGGCAAGCCAGCACCTTTCTAGGAAGCTCTCCCAAAGATACACCAGCAAAAATAGGGAAAGACGTGCATAAGATGGAGAAAGTGTATATAAGAAAGGGGGGTGCTAAATATGTTACATCTTGGTTTACGATAATTTAAAAAATCAAAGATAAATCGTAAAATTAAAAAATGGTGTCCTGTGGAGGAGAAAGGAAAAGGAACTGGACTTCTTTGAGCTTGTTTTGTTGCTTTAACTTTGGAACCATGTAGAATATTTTATGTACTAATAAAACAAAATTTTTTTTCAAGATTTTATTTTTCCTTCTTCTCCCCAAAGACCCCGGTACACAGTTGTATATTTTTAGTTGTGAGTCCTTCTACTTGTGGCATATGGGACACTGCTTCAGCATGGCTTGATGAGCAGCGTTAGGTCCACACCCAGGATCCAAATGGCGAAACCCTGGGCCGCCGAAGCAGAGCCCACGAACTTAACCACTCGGCCACGGGGCTGGCCCCAACAAAATTAAATTTTTAAAAAAGCAATGCGTAGAAATTAAAAGTCAATTGAGTGAATGAGCCTAACAGTGTATCCAGTCAGTGATATAACCACACAGAGAGGAACCATGATGAGGAGTTTTGAAATCCAGCCATTCACTTTAAGGACAAAAAACAAACACAAAACAAAAATATCTTAAACTTTTCAATAATCATATTATTGGAGGCAAAGTTGTAGTATTGTTCTGAGAGCACTGTGTGCATAGTGTGGGATCAAGTAAAATGTGCAGTGAAGGATGTTTAGCATCTCGACCTTTGTGGCATCATCAGTAGGTTCCCCTAAACACTGCATGTATTCAGAACCCCCCCCGCTCCGGGGGACAGCATGACCGAGGAGAGCCACTGAAAGGGCAGCAGTAATATCTCAGTTTTACAGACGAGGCATCTGAGGCCCCTAGAGCATAAGTCACTTGTCCAAGGTCAAGTGTCTGAGCTGGTGCCTGAGGGGCAGTTGTGGAATTGAACCTGCACCCACCAGGCCCTAAGCCTCTTCTCCCAACTCCTACAATGTGCTGTGACCTCCAACTTGGCCCTGGGAGTACCGTCTCTCCTGCCCAACCCACTCCCTTCCCTAAGACATTTATTCTCCCTGGGCATTTCCCATCCACATAGGAACAGGGCAACACAGTGCTCGGCCAAGGAATGGCTCAAAGACTACCGAAAACATGAATGAGTGACTGAACGAAAGAAAACAGAGAAAATTGCCTTCTTTCCTGCTTGGACCAAAAACTAGGGGGAGAAAAAAGGGAAAATGATTCTAAAGGAGAAGCCAGGGCCCAAGAGACATTGAGAGGCCTCTGTGTCAGGGGGTCCCCAGGACCACCCTCAGGCTCCATGATTCACCTGAATCCAGTCTCAGAAAAGCTGTCATACTCACTTTTACTGGGTCCCACAGCAAAAGGATCCAAATTAAAATCAGCAAAGGGGAAGGTGCATGGAGCAAAGACCAGGAGAGCCCAGGAGAAGCTTCCAAGTGTCCTCTCCCAGTGGAGGCACGTGGATACATGTGAGCCTCCCAGCAATGACAGGCGACAACATGTGTGAAGTGTTGTTAACCCAGGAAGCTCACCTGAGCCTCGTTGTCCAGCGTTTTTACTAGTAGTCAGTCACATAGGCATGCAGTGCCCGCCTGACTGACCTCAGCTGCTCAGACTGCATTGCAAAAACAGGCATCCACCAAAAATCAGTGTTAGCGTGAATGCTCATCAAACCAGTGTGTGACCCGAGGCCTCAGGCATACAAAGCTGTTCTTACCAGGCAGAACAGCCCAAGAGTTCAGAGCTCTTCTCCCAGGAGCCGGCCAAAGGTCAGTCCTGAGGACAGGTCATTCTTGGGAATGCACAGGGTTTGAGCAGCCCAGGCCTGCAGGGTTAACCCTTTCCTGCCCAGCTTCCTAAGCAGAGGTTTGCAGGCCCAATCCCCCCCCCCCCCCCCCACCCCATCCTTCAGATCATTCCATTACTTCCTAGATCAGCACCTCCTTGAGGGTCCAAAATCATTTCCAAAGTGGGATTTGCAAGGTGGTCCACTGGGGTACAGGAGGAAAAGATCAAGATTACAATTTCTATGTTTCTTTACATTTTTTTTTTTTAAAGATTGGCACCTGAGCTAACAACTGTTGCCAGTCTTCTTCTCTTTTTTTTTCTTCTGCTTTTTCTCCCCAAAGTCCCCCAGTACATAGTTGTATATTCTAGTTGTGAGTGCCTCTGGTTGTGCTATGTGGGATGCTGCCTCAGCATGGCTTGATGAGTGGTGCCATGTCTGCGCCCAGGATTGGAACCAGTGAAACCCTGGGCCACTGAAGCAGAGTGTGCAAACTTAACCACTCAGCCACGGGGTCAGCCTATGTTTTTTAAAATTGTGTTAAAAAACATAAAATTGGGGCCAGCCCCGTGGCTGAGTGGTTAAATTTCCATCTGCTCCTCTTTGGCACTCTGGGTGTGCGGGTTCAGATCTCAGGTGTGGACCTACTCCACTCACCAGCCATGCTGTGGAGTGGTCCCACATGCAAAGTAGAGGAAGACTGGCACAGATGTTAGCTCAGGGCCAATCTTCCTCACCAAAATAAACAAACAAAAAAAAATCATAAAATTTACCATCTCAACCACTTTTAAGTGTACAGTTCAAATAGTGTTAAGTATGTTCACACTGTAGTGCAACAGACATGTAGAGCTCTTTATCTTGCAAAACTGAAACTCTATGCCTGTTGAACAACAACTCTTCATTTTCCCCTCCCCCAAGCCCTGGTAACCACCCTTCTACTTTTTGTTTCTATGAATTTGACTACTTTAAATACCTCATGTAAGTGGAATCATACGGTACTTGTCTTTTTGTGACTGGCTTACTTCACTAAGCATACTGACTTCCAGGTTCATCTATGTTGCAGCCTATGTCAGAATTTTCTTCCTTTTTAAGGCTGAATAATATTCTATCATTTGTACACACCACACTTTATTTATCCATTTATCCATCGATGGACATCTGGGTTGCTTCCACCTCTTGGCTATTGTGAATAACGTTGCAGTGAACATGGGTGTGCAAATATCTCTTTGAGATCCTGCTTTCAATTCTTTTGATATACACCCAGAAATAGGATTGCTGGATCATATGGTAATTCTATTTTTAATATTTAGAGGAACTTCCATACCCTTCCACAGTAGCTGTACCATGTTACACTCCCACCAACAGTATACAAGGGTTGCATTTTCTCCACATCCTCACCAACACTTGCTATTTTATTGTTTTTATAGTGGTCATCCTAACAGGTATGAATTTCTATGTTTTTAGTCTAAAAAATAAGAAAGAAATTAACCTGGACCAATATTTCCTAGCTGGACTGATGATGGCCTTGCTTTATATGTCCACAGGTCCTGGGACAGGCATGGTGTCCTGAGGGATGAGGGAACGTGTCAACCTTGGGGCAAAGGCCCTCCTGGTGATAGGGAGGTACTTCCTCTTGGAATCACTTTTAATTTATTAAAAGTATTTCAGCCCAGTTATTGGGTTTCAGGATTATATTATCCAGTTATAATTAAACTAATCCTCCAATTACGATCAAGGAATCCACAAAAATGATCTGCAAAACCCCACAGATAGAAGATAATACGGATAGCGCAAACATGAGCAAATGCGTGAAAACAGCTGAGCGGCACTTCCTCTCCCCTCAGATGTGCTCTCTGTCAGCCACATTCTGATATAAAAACAATGACACTCTCAGATGAAGTTGGCCCGAAAAAGGGGGAGGATCTAAGAAAACCACTGAAAATGTAGATTTACATCCACTTAATGACAATGAAGCCCACTTGAAGTGTGTTTTGTGTCTTGAGACGTCAAGACACCAGCTAATGAGAGTGTGTGGGTGTGTGCATGCACCTGTGCACACTCAAATCTTTTATTAATAGGCGCACATGATCAAAAACTTGGAGTCAACTGCTCCAGACAGAGAGATGGGAATCATGGGGCTGCTGTTTTTCATTACTGGATTTTTCTGGAAACAATGACCCAGTAGTTTGGAAGAATCACTGAGGAGACTGAGAGTGGGCCAGCACAGTCATCACATATGGAGAATGGAACTTGGCATCCTTAAGGAAAAGAGAGTGACTTTAAACTGAATCCCAAGATTTCCAAAACCACTGTGAGGCTGTGATCAGCCCTAAATAGTTGACACCGCTGTTGTGGGAATATCTCCTTTGTGGCTGCTTCCTGGAACTCCTCCCTTCTTTCAAACTTATCCTTTCTGGGCCTCGGTTTCCTCATCTGTAAAATGGGGACAGTTTGAGCACCTCATCAGGAGGGTTGTGGTGAGGCGCTGTTACTGAATCAAGTTCATTTTTGCCCACTGCCCCGAAAGCCAAACACTGAGATGAGATTGCAGCAGAGAGAGAGTTTACTCACAAGGCAGCCACATGAGGAAACTGGAGAATGAGCCTCAAATCCGCCTCCTTGAAAATAGGGACTCAGGGATGTTTATGGGATGGGGGGCAAGATGGTCTGAAGTGTGGAGATAGATGACTGGAGGTGAGGAGAGGTGAGGAAATTGATGACCTGCGCAAGCGTAGTCAGACCCCATGCCTCTTCCTAGGACGCATGTTCACAAAATGGTGGCATGAGCATGATCTGAGGGTGGAGTTTTTAGCCTCTTGACGTCAAATGTCACTCATCAGACATCTGTGCAGGCTCAGTTGATGAATTTGTGGTCTCCACTGACCTGAACTGGACCAGAGAGTCCTAATTCTTGAAAAACAGCTCATACCCCCATTACCATGGTGACCCAGGCTCCAGGGAGCTGTATCTACAGGAACCTGATGGGAATCAGGTAGCATATTGCCTAAACAGCATGGTTGACAATGGGCAGGGGAACAACCGAGAGCTATAATCAGTAATTGCAAAAAGGAGAAAAACTTTAGTTGCTAGCTACCTAATCATCAATGGCTAACTGTGCCGGTTTCCACGCTAGGCACGGTGCCTGTACACAGGAAGGTCTTTCGCAGGCAGCTTGTCTGGTTACCAGAATACTTTTTAAGCTTTTAGAACCAGAAAAATAGTACAGACATGTCCACTGTGAAAATCTTACAGAGGACAGAAAGAAACAAGGATCGCCCCTAATTCTTCCCTCGAGAGATGCCCATTTCAGTATGTTTCCATTTCCACAAACGGCTGCAGGAAACAGGCCAAGAGCCTGATTTGCTGGACTTCTTCCTGCTCTGGGTTTTTCTGTGTCGCTAAGTTGTTTGTAAGACTGTTTTGAGTGTCTGTGTTAGAGCAGCTGATAGATATCCTACACCTAACACGTCAGGCCTCCGCCCATCTCTGTGGCTTCTTCCTCCTCTTGACGAGCCCCTCCCAGCTCTGGCTTTAGCTTCCTTCTCTCCCTGTGGTGGGGGAGGCGGGGATCCAGACTAGATGGTGTTGAACCCCAGGCCTGGGTCTCAGCTACCACCTGATGGCTCCCTGGTCGTCCCTTCCAACCCAGCAGATCAAGAGGAATCTGTTATGATTCCTTCTTCCATTGTCATCCCCAGAACACCGCCCCTCCACGCCCCCCAAGACCCTCAGCCAGAGCCCAGGGCAGAGATTGCATGCAAGAGGTGCCTCGTCCACATCCGACAATGGATGGATGACTGAGGGAAAGAAGAACAAGGAAGGAGGAAGGAGGAAGGGCGGAAGTGAGGAGGGGAGGGAAGGATGGGAGGAAAGGATGAAAAGACAGGAGGGAGAGAGGGAGGGAGGCAGGTCTTTGCACACATCTCCAAGCCTCACTATTCCTTTCTGGGCACGCTCCTGCTGAACCCTCCAAGCCCCAGTCGGAGGCTCCTCCCTGTGGTCCTCTCAGGCTGCACATCCATGTGTGTGAGCTGGCTTAACCTTCATAGCAAGCCCTAGGAAGGAGGCCCGTTATCCCCATGTTTTACAGATAGGGAAACTGAGGCTCGGCAAGTTTCAACAATTCGCCCAAACTCACGCAGTCGGCAGTGGAAGAAGTGGGGTTTGGGCTCCTTGTCTCTTACCCCCAGGCTTCCCCAGCCCAGCAGGGGCCCAGCCTGCCCTCAAACCAGGACTCCTGTCATCACTGCCCATTTCTGGTCCCAGTCCTCATCTCCTCCGTGAATGTGACCCTCAGGCCACGCCCTGCCCTGAGCGGAGGACAGCACAGCAGGCACTGGGGGAGTCTTTCTTGAGAGACTAACTGAAGCCATGCTTTCCTGTTTCTGGTGCTAGCCCCGAGCTCTCATGTGATAAGGGAAGAATCCGATTTTGGAAAAACAGCAACTGTTTTGCAACACCAGCTGGTGCCACAGCCTCGGTGGATTTGAAAAAAATTCAGAGAGCAACTGGTGTCTTTTTTCCTTCCTTCAGTTCCCTTTGTTAAACTGCCATGTGTTCCTGGTGACCAGATTTTGGAAGACACGGAGACAGGAAGACTTGGGAGAAAGAGGCAGAAGGCGGGGCTCCCTGCTTCCCCAGGAGCTTTGCAACGGATGGGGTTCAGGCTTTTCTGAGGGATTATGGGCCCGGCATGGGCAGTCGGCACCCGAGCCTGCCCATTCCTCTGGCTGGAGCAGGACCCTGGAGGCCACCTTGGTGAGGGTGGTTGCTCCGGGCTCCCCGCTTTAGCACACTCTGCAACTCTAGCTGAGAAAACGTGCCAGTCCGGAAAGCACAACCCCCTGGCTCTCTCGAGGCCTGCACAGAAGTGACACCCCCTTTCCTAAACAACCAGCCCTTCTCCGCAGAAGGCATGGTGGCAGCCAGCGGCCTGGCGTCTGTTTGTGCAGCATGTTCTACTCACTGCTTCTGACGGGCCCAGGCGCATCAAATTCTAATAAATGTTACTTTTGATAAATTCCTCTTGCATGACTTTCTCAAATGAATATGGGCTAATTAGAAGCATTGATCCCCCACAGAAAGCCCCCATTGTGTGCCAGCACATAATAATGTAATATTTGTGAAAACCCCTCTGATGTTTAATTATCCCCATTTCACAGATTAGAAAACTGACGTGCACCAAGGTTCAATAATATGCCCAAGTGGATCTATTGAAAGGTGGAAGAGCCAGGTCTCAAACCCATGTCTTTCTGACCCCCAAGCCCATGCCTTTCCCTGCGGAGCTACGGTTGGGGTCTGGCTCTGCACATTGACCCCTTCTGTCCTGCGTCCTCCTCAACACAGGCTTAGGCTGGCGATGACCACCAGCTTGGCTTATTTCTCTAAAGTGCCCTTTGTGCCATGAGTCACAGTGTAGGTGATCCAGGACACCAAGTGTGTGTGTGTGCACTCATGCGTGTGTGCATGTTTGAGAGAGGGAGAGCAGAGTGTCCACATGAGGCAGTGCCTGGAGGCTTGCTCCATGTTTCCAGTTGGAAAGAGCTCCTCAATATCTCAAATCGGATCCCGACGGCAGTCCCGGGTCGTCTGCGGCCCCTCAAGCTTTATAACGAGCTGGATGGATGAGCTGGCATGTATCTCAAACTCGACCAGGCCTCATCTCATTAGCAACTGGAAGGCCTCTATTGGTCAGCCCCGGGGCTGCTAGAACGCAATACCACAGACTGGGTGGCAAAACAGCGGACGTTTATTTCTCACAGTTCTCGAGGCTGGGGAGTCCCCGATCAAGGCAGCAGCAGCTTCACTTCCTGGTGGGAGCCCTCTTCTTAGGGGGCAGACGGCCGCCTGCTGTGTCCTCACCTGGCAGAGAAAGAAAGGCTCTGGGCTCTTCATCTTCTTGTAAGGACGCTAATCTCATCCTGGGGGCCCCACCGTCCTGACCTCATTTAAAGCTAATTACCTCCCAGGGGGCTCATCTCCAAATACTGTCACATGCCAGGTTAGAGGGGACACAAACATTCAGTCCCTAGAAGCCCCCTACACGGATACATCCAACCACCCCTCCTGGTGACCTCAGAACGGCTGCAGACCTCCATCGCTGTGCAAGCAGCTCGGCCAGGCCCAGGCAAGGCCTGTGGCCAGTGGAGGCTGCAGGTGCTCTCCTGTCGGCCCTCCATCCTCCAGGGGGATGTCTGTTGGGTCCAGTTGGTCTTCCCCCTGCTTGAAGGGCTCCAGGAGAACCAGCAAGGGTTGGGACTTCCAGCCCCGCAGCGTGAGTGACAATGGTTGCTTCATCCCAGGGGAGGCTGGCTGCACATTAGCAGAGTCCCTGTCACTGGTGACAGGGCAGATCCACCAAGCTGCAGGCTCTGCCTTCATCAGGACAACTGTGGAGGGAAAGAGGAAGAGGGTGACATTCTAATTAGGAAGAAAAAATATACCAGGAAGATACAGGAGAATAATTTCAAGGCAACACGTGAACAAGTTCAAGTTTATAGTGGCCCACAATTCCTTATCTGAAATTCCGATATCCAAAGACCTGTAAAAATTAGAAGTTTTTAAAAAGTTATTTGGTGGCAAAAAGTGACCTGAGTTGATATGAGGCAACGTGTGACATCTGTGGCTGGTTATGGAGTGCAGCGCCAGACCAGCAGCTCTGGTGGAATCCAGCCCGTGGATTCTAATGTCAGTCTGAAGTCCAGTGTGTTTGAGCACCAGATCAGAAGCTGGAAAGGAAATACCTGATGAACAGAAGCGGGACCTTCTAATCTCCTGGGCCTCGTCTTTCAGATAAGTAAAATACACAGGGGACTCAAGTCTAACGTCAAATGCCCTCCCTTCCATGCCAGCTCTATGAATGCCAAGGAGATCTACGGTTTGGCTTCCCTGCACTTTCTACTTTGGCAAGAGTGATGCTCTCATGGACTTAGAGAGTTATGGATTGAGTTGTGTCCCCCCAAAAGATGTTGAAGTCCTCACCCCCAGTACCTGTGACTCTGCCCTTATGTGGACAGGGTCTTTGCAAATAATCAAGTTAAGATGAGGTCGTTAGGGTGGGCTCTAATCCAATATGACTAGTGTCCTCAGAAAACAGGGAAATCTGGACACAGAGACAGACATGCCCAGAGGGAAGGCTATGTGAAGATTGGCGTCATGCTGCCACAAGCCAAGGAGAGTCTAGGGCTACCAGAAGCTGAAAGAAGCAAGCTAGGATCCTTCTACAGGGCTCAGAGGGAGCACCGCCCTGCTGCCACCTTGATTTGGGACTTCTTTCCTGCAGGACCGTGAGATGATAAGGTTCTGTTCTGAGCCATCCCGTCTGTGGTCCGTTATCATCACAGCCACAGGAAACTCACTCTCCCCGAACCCAGCCCCTAAACTCAGGCAGCAGCTGGAGGGTCTTTGACAAGACATCCAGAGGCTCTCTCTTCTCTCCTTCCTCAGCTGGCTTGAGGTGGGCTGGAAAGAAAAACCTATGGTGGAGAAAAAAACCGGGGTTCCTGTTGTGGCTTGCCTTGTCTGGGCTTTACGTTAGTTAGAGACAGCTCTGAAGCAGAGCTGCGTTCTTATGTGAAGAGGAGGCATTGACCAATCACTGCTGGGCGGGGGGGGGGGGGGACTGGGGGAGTTGCTGAGCCAGAGAGGGCCTGCCCCTGCCCGGCTCAGGGTGGATGTCTCTGTCCCAGGGCACTGCTTTCTTTGCAGGCTTACTGAGCATAATTAATCAATGTTTCCATTGCCAACCAAACTAGGACAGCTCTTCAGGGCACAGCACTGAAAGCAGATTCCCAGGCAACTCTATTTGGTTCTGAGGCTCCTGTGCAGCCTTTTCTCAGAGCCAGACCCCATGAGAACTCTGCTGAGTAGAAGAAACTCATTCTGCCCGGATGGTTGGGTTCCAAGAAGCAGCCCTGAGCCAAGCCAAGGACTCCTTATCCTCATGACAGAGCCAAAGGTGACCCAAGAGTGGTGCCTTCCAGCCCCCACTCCCTGAATTGGGAGCATCCTGAAGGAGCTGGGGCCAGTGCAACCTTGCTCAACCCCTGCAGGACAGGGGACCCAGATGGCGTCACAAGGAACTCGGGCTTGTCTAGAACCCCCTTGGTCTGTTGGGCCCTTGGAATGTCCACCTGGAAGCTCAGCCCACTTCCTCTATGGCCCTCCAGCCCACTGCCCTGTGTGGCCTGGCTCTCCTTCCTGCCTCCCACCATCAAGCAGGCAAACGAATTCTCCCTCAAGGCCCAAGTGGGGATGTGGTCTTGGCATTTACTTTTGGAAATGAACAAAGCCTGAGCTGGTCCAGGGAACTGGGCTTCTGAGGTGGTATCTGGAGGACAGAGCAGAGCCCCTCAGGAAGGCTGACCTGGTTGAGGACAGACCTGAGACACCAAAAGTCAGCCAGAAGGAACACAGCCCTCCTGTGGAAAGCAGCACAGGCAGACCCACATCTGGACACGCCATCCCTGCCCGGCTCCTCCACAGCCCAGGGCCAGGCCCTGGAATCTCCTGCCTGCGATCTTAGGGCAGACCAAACAGCCCTTGCTGCACCCTCCACGCAGCGATGCATGCTCCTGGATGTCCTGAAATGCCAGGAAAGGGAGTCAAGAAAAATGGAGATGCTAATCCAAAACCATCTTGTTGACAAGCACGGCTCCTGGTACAGGGAAAGGATTTGGCCTTTTCAGGATGATCTTTAGTTTCCTAATTCAACTTTTACCAACAGTGAAATGCACACCTCTAAGATCTCACTCTCCTGCTTTTCTCCCTTCCAAACTGTCTGCCATTTCTCCTGCCCTTGGAAGAGGATGCTCCCTGACCTTGAGTTTTCTCCATAGCCCTTCTCCTCCTCTCCCTGTGCTGGCGACATCTAGATCTCACCTAGACTCGTGGCTTTTGCTGCCCTGACTTGCCAGCGTCTCCCCAGAAGCCTCTCTGTGAGCTCCAAGCACACAGAGCAGAGGGACCAACTCCCTTTGGGTCCTTCAAACTCAGCAGTCCAAAGTCAACCCTAAGGAGCCCTCCAGCCCACTCCGCCGCCTCCTCCATCCTCAGGAGGCAGCTCTGACTCATTCGCGCCTGTGCACAATGCTTAGGTGGCTTCCTTTTGCCCTAAGGATCAAATCCAACCTCTAAGACTCAATCTGGCTTCCACAGACTTCTCTAGCTTTGTTCTCATCCTTCCCTGATGTGTAGTGCCGTCGATACATTATTGGGGTGGTGGGTTACTTCTCAAAATGCCTGGGGGTGCTACAGGCAGTTAATGCACGGATCCAAGTCCAGGGTGCTAAACGCCCTGTCCTTGGAGGTGCAGGGCACACAGAAGAAGGCTTCTGCCCTCCACCCGCAGCCTGCCGCTGCCAGAGTGCCAAGTCATACCACGTTTCTCAAAGGCCTCAGGCTCTCACGCTGCCCTGTTTCTCTGCAGCTCCCTCTGCCTGGCACGCCCTTCTCCTCTTCTTCACCTGGCTCACCCTGTTCTGTGCCTTAGAACTCCCTGCATCCCCTCTGTGAACTATGTCCCAACCCGCAGGCTGGATCAGACATGCCTCTGGGGTACCACACCTCGATGGGAACGGCTTCCTGGGGCCTCCAGAGGCAGGAACCATGGCGCTTCTGCCGGCCCCTTGCCACTGTGTGAGCTCCTTGAGGGCAGGGTCTAGGCCCATGGAAGACCCCTGGGAGTGGCATGGATGATCCCAAGTGTTGGCTTTTCAGGGACTCCCCCTGGCCCTCCATCAAACGAGGTGAGTCTGCCTGCTTCTTTCTGCAGGAGCTCTCCAAGCTGGGCCTGGGGAGTGACAGGGAAGTGGAGCTGCGGACTCTTCAGCTGCCTGTGGATTACAGGGAGGTGAAGCAGAGGGTCACCAGAATCTGGGAAGATCTTCAACCGCAAGTAAATGACAGCTGGGGAGGCGGTGGGGCAGGAGTAGGCGTAGGAGGCTGAAGACGTGGTGGAGCCCCAGAGCCCAGGAACCCCTGGACCCTCATTCTAGGGTTGATGGCTGAAGTGCACCCTGCCCCCACATCCCACCAGTAAGGTCCCAGGCGATTTTGTAAGGTCCTGGGTCTGTTTGCAAAAGTTTAAGCTGAAATATAGCGTAGCTCTTGGAAAGAGACTCTGGAGAGAGAGAAGGAAGAAAAGAAATGAAAGCTTTATTCCCAGTCAGGGCTCAAAGACAGTTTCCAGCTAACAGAGAGGCAGGCCACTGGGTTAGGTCCCAGCCCTGCCCCTGCAGAGCAGGTTGGCTGTGAGGTGGGATGTGAGGCGAGGACCTTTTGGGCCTTGGAGAGTAGTTGGAGGGTCGCTCACACTGGGAGGTGGGAGAGTAGCCCATCCGGGGAGGGCCCATCTTCATCACACAGCCTGTTTTATTCAAACAGAGTTAATACATAAAAAAACGGGTACAAATATCCAAAAAAACGAAGACCAGATGATGAGATTAACAAAACCTACACCACCAAACCATTAAGACAACACCCCAAATGTTTTGATAAAACATTCAGCAGCTATTTTTCAAAGAGGAAGAATAATCATCTAAAAAAGTTCGAACAATATTTTGTTAGGCTGTTCCTAACTTCCTTTATTAGAGTTTCATAAAAGAGATGGAAGATTGCACTGCAATGCTAAGCTTCTCCAGATACCAGCTTCCATACCAGCTGGACCCCAGGGAAAGAAAGGGAGTATGCCACCCTGTGAGAATATTTTGAAACACACAAGTATTTGAATTAAATGCCACATGGGTCTCTGTCCAGCTGTTCTTGTTCCAGCACATTCGCTGGGGGAGCAGGCCGGGATCACGGCTGCAAGGAAGATCTGGGGTGTGAGATGATTGGCACTCGAGCTCTCCCTCAGCTTGGCCCTTCTCCCACACCTGGGGAGCTGAGCAGACCTCAGTTTCCCTCTTTCTCAGCCTGTTCATCTCATGTATGTTTACACAGCTCGCCGTACACGTGGGCTTGGATGCCACGGCCAAGGCCATCGTTCTGGAGCAGTGCGGCAAGAACCGCGGCTACCGGGATGCCGACATCCGGGGCTTCCGGCCCGACTGCGGCGTGTGCCTTCCGCATGGCCCGGAAGTGATCACCTCGCGGGTCAGCATGAAGACGGTCAGCAGGCGCGTGGCTGTGGAGGGTGTGGAGGTGGCGTTTTCCCGGGATGCAGGCAGGTATGTTCTGTGGGTGTCGGTTGACTGAGCAGGTAGGGGAGGAGGAATGGCTGCAGCGTCACTCTTTCTTCTGGAATGCCCCCCGTTTTCCTTCAGGAGGCCATCCTGTAGCCCCTCCAGGCCAGCACGTTGCTCACAACCAACTGCGGCCTCGGTTCCAAGGCCCGTTCCCCAAACCCGGCCTTTGGAGCATTGACAGAGAAGACGTGGAAAGGCGTATTTTGAGAACCACTAACATTTTATAGATGCTTTATTTTTATTTTTATTTATTGCAGCCAAGTTGTGAGTTAAGCATTCTGATTTAGCCCGAAAGATTAATTTACCTTTGTTTTTCCAAACTCTGACCTTCCCACCCCCTAGTAGGTAGTTTCTCCTGCCCCCAAAGAATAAAGGAACAAATGACTCAATGCAGACGTGGATGAGACGGGTTCTCGGGGCAGAGGTGTTTTGACTAGGTCTAATATCTAGTCCCTTCCCAGGTTTGGTCACTTGCTGGTTAGCGGACCACGAGGCCAAGAGCCAGTCTCTCCCCACCTCATTCCCAGCAACATGTTCTTTCTGAGGCAGAACAACAAAACCTAAGTCTCCCAGGGCAAGTCCTGCCTCCTCATGTTTTGAGGATGCTGCATTCTTTGTGAGTTCTGCTCACATTTCATTGAGGTTTGAGGTTGGTCCAAGGAGTAATGTGGTGTTTCCTGTGGTTGCAGATATGTCTGCGATTACACCTACTACCTGTCTTTGCATCATGGAAATGGGTGTGCGGCGCTTGTCCACGTCCCTCCACTATCTCGTTGGCTCCCCGCCAGTCTGCTGGGAAAAGCCCTGCAAGTCATCATCCAGGAAATGCTGGAGGAGACTGAGAAAGCCCGAGCTCAAAGCCTGGTTCGCAGAAAACTCAACCTTGGTGATTCCAGCCAAGGGGAACCTATTGGGGGACTGCTCCTTTAGAGAAAATGAAATGTTTCAATTCTGTGTGCAGAGTTCAACTGTGCTTTGAGAGGCTTTTTAAAAAATTGCTTGTAAAACAGTTTACACAGAGAAAAAAATTGTGAATTAGCCCAACGAAATCAAGAAGGGTTATTTTATTGTCAGAAGAGAGAAGAACACTCTGAAAGGCAGACATTTCACAAGGGATTAACTAGCTTCAGTTATGGTTTTCAAGACAATAAAATGAAATCCTAGTAATTTTTCTTTTTTATCTTAAAAGACCATGCAGCGGGCCTGTGTGGTCCTGCCCAGATTGCAGGAACCACGGACCTGTTCTGCAGAGCCCCATGTGTTGAGTCGATCCATGCTCAGCTGGCCATGGGGAAACACATATGTAGCTACCACTCGAGCGCCCCATTCCTGGCCTCCGAGCTCTGGCATGCAGGTGCTGTGGACAGCTTCTGAGCCACTGAGTCTCTAGTGTTTGGTTTTTCTTTTGTTATAAAATTGTGGTAAAATAAACATAAAATTTACCATTTAAACCATTTTGAAGTGTTCAGTGGCATTATGTACATTAACTTATGCACCCATCACTACCATCCGTCTCTAAAACTCTCATCATCCCAGACCGAAACTCTGTCCCCACTAGACAGTCTTTCTCCCCACCCTCCCCCCAGCGCTTGGCAAGCGTTATTCTACCCCCCATCTCTGAATTTGACTGCCCTAGGGACCTCATATAAACGGGATCACGTTTGTTCTTTGGTGACTGGCTTATTTCCCTCAGCATAATGTCTTCAAGGTTCATCCACGTTGCAGCATGAGTCTGAATTTCCTGCCTTTTTAAGGCTGAATAATATTTCATCATATGTATAGACCACATTTTGTTTATCCCCTCACCTTTTCATGGACTCTGGGTTGCTTCCACCTTTTGGTTCTTGTGAATATTACTACTTGGAACACTGGTGTGTGCAAATATCTGTTAGAGTCCCTGATTTCAGTTCTTTTGTGTATATGTCTAAAAGTGGAATTGCTGAATCATAAGGTTATTCTATGTTTAATTTTTTGAGGAACTGCCATACTCTTTTTCATGGCAGCTATACCATTTTGTATTCTGACCAGTAGCATTTGGTCTTAAAGCAAAGGTCAATAGCTAGGTTTAGCTTCTCTGCCATGGTCAGTACTGTCCCCAACTTTTTAGAAACAGAATCTCCCCTCTGCATCTTTCATTTTGCCTGTATGCCACTGTACTGGGTCTTGTGCCAAGGTGGTCATAGCAAGGTTTTGCTTGTCCCGTGTTTTCTGGGGGCAAATTTCTATTGGGAACCCCATTAGCAACATTGTTCTTTAGAGGAAGGGGTTGAAGGTGGCTAAGCTCTGGGAAATTTCTTGTTATGTTGGTGTGCTCTCAACTATCATTTCCCACTTAATTACATTAAAAAAATCATTGTCACTTAGTGCCCAGATTCATTCACTGTAAGAGAAAGCATCTTCAACTTAGTAATAAAAGAACTGGGCAGGCCTTGCTTGTCCTGCCGTTAGCCCTTCAGCATACTTGTGCCTTTGGAGTAGACTTTACAGGACTCCCTTTGCAAATTAAACTGGCTCATTTGACATAAAACAGATCAAAGTCACAGTGTAGCAGATCAAAGCCAGCAAGTGGGGTGGGATGGTCTGGGCAGTATGCGTGGGTCCGGCTGCACGGTTGTTAATGTGGAGAGTCTTCTATATTTGTAGGCAAACACCTGCTACCCAGAGCCCTGGATCCCCCTTCTTCTAACTCCTGTCTCAGGACAGTGGCAAGCAGGGGGCCTCTGGGACCTGGCTCCAGTGTTATTTCAAATTGTTTAGTGCCAAATCATGCATATTTTACAAACTTTTAGAAGTCATCCAGGTGGGAGGCCCAGACCTCCCTCTTGATGAATGTCCCCGTCATCGCCCCCTCTGTGGCCTCCAAAGTTCTTTACGAAGAACTCCAGAGGGCCTGTTCACATGCTAGTCTAAGTGGTCTGCCATCCCCTGTTGATACACACTGGGGTCTGTTTAGTTAGGGTTGATATGCGGCAGTTCTGAGTCAGTTTGAAAGTTGACACAGCTTCAAAAGGCTGAGCCCTCAGTTGGACATTTAATAGCTGGGGGGTCTTGAGCATGTCTGTGTATTTACTGTCTGTAAAACAGAGTAATAAAAATGCTTCCTTTGCAGAGTTGTTGTGGAGATCCAGGGAGAGAATGGATGTGAAAGTCAGTCAGCGATGAGAGAACACTATAAAAATACACAGCTTCCTGAGTATGGGCTGGTAGCTGGACCTGTGAGGGTAAATATAGCAATAGCCCTGCTGGGTTTGTGGTCTTAAGAAGTGGCACGGTGGGGAGAGGTTGTAACACTTCGAAAGACCCAGCACCTTCAGCCTCAAGAGAAATTGCTGCTCCTTCTGGCTGAGGACAAGTGTGGAACACACCATGGCAATCAGGACGTGCGGCGTCAACCAACCAGGAACATGGGAGGGCCACACCGGACTCCTGCTTCCACCCCACCCACAGCCCAGACATCCATCTGAGCCTCGGAAACGAGCTGCCTTTAGTCACCGGTCATCTAGTGACTCCCGAGTGCCAGGCACTCTGTGACAAGCGTGAGCAGACACCCTGGGGCAACATAAAGTTTGAGAGAGCACCCTCTTAGGCCTTTTGTTTTCAGGTCCAAATCCTCATGAGACTCACAGGTCTTCGGTAAGCATGGCCTTTGGTTTCTGGCTACTGCCCACCCTTGTCATTTAGCCCTTTATCTGGGGGCCTCATTTTTTCACTGGAGTATAATTTCCCATGATCAAAGTTTAGTGAATGATCACTTTGTCCTCCTGATGTGTCTAAGCGTCTCTGGGATGATTCTAGAACATTCACAACTTGTTTCCTTTGAACATATAATTTACATTTCCTACCATAACCATTTCCCCCTGACAAAGATAATGATGCTTGGATTCTGGAGGCCCTGGGGCAGGCCAAGAGCATCAGCCAGAAAGTAAGTAACATTTCTGAGGACCTCCTGGGAGCCGCATCCTGGTGCCCGTCCGCGGTTCTCACTGGCACCGTCTGAGGAGGTGCGCTGGCCATGAGGTACCAACAAGGACAAGGAAGCGTGAAGACTTTAAGTCGTTGCCCCAGTCACCCAGATCAAACCTGCCTTGGCCTGCCTTTAGTCAGTGGAAGGTACAGGAAAAGTCTACAAATCAGTCAAAAATGAAATACAGATTTCTGTATTTTATGTATTCAAATTTTCTCCTAGCTGATTTAATGGAGTCAGAAACAGAATATCTTCCCTGACTTCACCAGCAATTTGCATGCTGAGAAGGTTCAGCTGTCAGCAAGCAAGCAGAGTCTCACACGGAACACCTCCGAGCGACATGTGTGAACACAAATGCCACCCGTAGCTCAGCTTCCCAGCCTCAGAAGCGTGCTGATTCTTCCAGAAAGGGGGGAACAGAATCAGAGACCAAAAATGCATACAGAATTCTTTTATTTAACTTAAACCATGTAGTACTTTAACTACTAGAAAAAAGCAGAGTAAGAGAAACTAAAGTTGCTTTAGCTTCAGCCATTCAAAATAGACAAAGTTTCTTTTTTTCATAATGTAAAGAATCCAAAGTATATCGCAATAACAGGAATAAATTCTTACAACAGAATATACAAAAACATTTTGAAAGTTTTTTCATCTACTGATTTTTTTATATAAACAGAGGAATTTTTTTTAGGAATAATTTATACACAGAAAGTCATTTTATGTAACAAATTGGCCATGTTATTACCTTTTTTTTTCCTTTTTTTAAAAAACTTTTTTTTTTAAACAAGAAAACTCAGAAAATGCATTATTTGCGATGCATCCATTCCATCGCGCCTTCTGGTTTGATTTTTTTCTGTCCCAGAGGTAGACAAACTCTGGCAAACCTCTCACCTCAACCTCACTGGCTTAGAAAGCAGACAGGTGTTTTTGCCAAGCATCTATTCCACCTGTGGATGTGTCTACGCAACGCCAAAGATCCGAATGAAAAATTGAAAACAAAAACCAAATTGTTTCTGGACCTTTCTCCCATATAGTGCAAAACATCCAGATGTTTCCAATGATGGGGATTTTGTGGAGTTGTGTAGAACATGGCCAATAATCCATTGGGAGCTAGAGGAAATGGAGTCAAACAAAAAAAACTTTTGTGTAGTTTTTATTAAAAAGAACTTGTTTTATATTGGAAAAATGTATCTTCGGTGTTCTGCCTTAAATAAAAATAAATAGGGTCTCTTCCTTGCTTTAACAAAGCATTGATCATGATACAGGGCATGTAGGCAAACGGCCTGCGTGCACCAGAATTATCCTCTTTTGTGTGCTAAGTCTGTGTGCGGCGGTCACTGGGCAAACCGTTAGCTGTGCGGTCCAGTCGTTCCATCTCCAGGCATCGCGCAACAATGGCAAATGCCAGAGCTACCAGACCAGATGCTCAGCGGCGCCCTGGGCGCCGCTGCACTGCAGCACCTCTGCTGTTTCCTTGGCCAATGAGGTTATTTCAGTCTGTTAAAGTAGCTACACTCCAAAGGGAAATGACCAGTAAAAGATGATCCCCTTCCCAACCAGAGGGTTCTGGAAGACCAAGATACTGAAGATACAGAACTACCGCAATCATCATCATTCCTTTGTTATAAACTAGGGCACAAAGCATGGGAGAAAAGAGGGTGAACCACGTCTTGGGTCAGGGAAAAATCGTTTTTGGCATATTGTAAAGCTAGCTAGTAAACAGGTGTCCTAAAAAAAAATGGATCACAAACACACATTTGCACACACAGAGAAAAAAAGTGTCTTTAAATTATTTTCGGCAATTATAAACTACAAACATTTTATAAAATTATTCTATGTCCTTACAAAAATGCAATGAAACATTTAATTAGTTCTTGTAAACCAGATCTTCGTCAACTGACTACCCGTAATCTACTGGACTTAAGAGCCCTATTGAAAACGCTAATGAGTGACTAATTAAAACAATGTTTACCAGAAAGATGTGGACACACACAAACGTGGACATACAGATGAGTGATCATTATGTTCTTGCATAAACAAAATAAAACAAAACTCTAAAAGTCATGCCCCAGAACTGACAACTGACAGGTGTGATGCAGTTCGAGTTCTTGAACAGTTTGACTTAACTCCGCGATAACAGTTTCCAAAGTAGGATGTTAGTTTTATTTGTTGAAACCAAACGCCCACGGATGACTCTTGAGCCTTGATGTGGTCTGAAACACCTTCAGAAACCTTCAGAAACCATCAAGTTCAGAACATGGCCCACACTTCTTCCAAGCCCTGTACCCTTCTGCTCGCAATTCTTCTCTTCATGTCGTGTCATGACCCGTTAACGGTTTCCTACTGCCTGATCATTCCACCATCAAGGAGTGTTCATCTGCTTTTTCTCTAAATGACCAACTAGTCATCTAAGCTGGAGGCCAAAAATGAAACCCTCTGGCCTGTCCAAGGTCTGTATCTTCAGCATCTCTGGCAACAGAGGTTCAATCTAACAACATCCTCTCTCGAAGTTCTCATTTGTGCCACCAACTACGTCAGAGGGGAGTAAGAAAGTTTGACTTTCATCACTGGTTCTTAAAGAGTGGATCTCTGGTCCATATCTCCCAATGCTGCTTAGCCCAGGAAATGAAAAGACAGCTGACAAACACAAAAGTAACATTAACAAAAGAACAAACCCCAAACTTTAAATGCATTACTGGGACTGCTGGAATGGGCCAAGGCATACCATGGAGCATTACTGTCAACTGGAGGGTGCTTACGTTTTGGAAAGGAGTTGCCTTCAACACTGTCTGGCCACCTTGGGAGGACCCAACAGTGACAGCTGAGGACCTTGGACCAAGCATCCTAGCCTTCTCACCGATCTGAGCTAGTGTGACCTTGCCACAACAGCGGCCTGTATCATGTACAGCCACCTGCCACCCCAGAGGTGGGCTGCTGAGAAAGACGCTTCGGTGGAACACATTGGCCTAGAATTTGGCATCATACTTGGCTTGTAAATCTGTTATCCCAACCGAAACACGTGACTTCATGCCAAGTATTTTACCATTGGGTAGTTCCACAATAACCACTTTTCTGTTTTACCAAGCCACTTTTCCTACCATTGCAGTGTTGTTCCGAGTCATACGAAACAGGCTGGAAGGAGAGGCCAGTGTTGGCCACGAACACGGTCTTCTATCTTCAAGGAGGAAAGCTCATTCCAACTGTGTATCAAATGTCACAACATCCCATAAACGAGACCTGGGGTGGTCGGGGTCTCACACAGCTGCAGTTCAACAATGTCTCCAGAATACACCAGCTCCTGCTGCCTCAGGGAAGGGCTGTGTGTGATAATGTTTTAACGCTCACATCAATTGAATGATGTGCCTCAGTGGTTCATGTCACTTCAAGCAGTGTGAGCTGCTGTCAGAAGGAGGTTGCATGGAAAATGCCACAACTCAGCTAGATTAAATTATTTGGAGCATACAAAAGAGAAAAATCAAGAAGAGGTGGGGAAATGAGCATAAAATTAGGCTAGAACTGTGGAGAGATGCCTTGGTATAGTCAAGGTGGGTGGTTTGGTCCAGTAAAATGACTGCACCATCACACAAGCATCATTTTCGAGTTTATTTAAGTGTTTCTGAAGCATTTGTTATGATGGGCACTATGCTATTAGTGTTTTCTTTCTATTTAAAGAAAAACCACCTACATAAAACAAAAACAAAATGACACCAACAACTCGGACAGTTTAAACAAAACCCTATAACCAGCTGAATGATCTGTAGAAATCCAGTTGTGGAAACCGGTAGGTATGTGCAAAAGAGAGGAGAGGCCACTATTTCAAGGGGTCACCTACAGTGTGGAAGAAGAAAACCCTGATCGAACAGTATTTCTCAATGACCTTACGATCCCAGGGGACTTGGGAAAGGAGAGTAGTATTCTTGCAGGAGGGAAAATGCTCCTGAGCTTAACTGCAGTACTGGAACTTTAAAGGAGCCATCCACACTTTGGGAAAACCCCCACCATGTTTCCCAGATAAAATCACCAGTGCCTGTAAGAGCAGCTGCTGGAATGGGGAAGGCACCATCCACCCCTGTGAGCAGCAGGACAGCGGGATGGAGGCACAGCCCTGGCGGGAGGCGTGACACCCCAGAAGGAGGCTCTGTGCCGACCACCAGCCCTTTCCAGCCCAAAGGTTTGGTACATCTTTGTTTTCCCCTGGGGGAGGAAGTGGTGAGGGTAATGTTGGAGAACAGTCTGGAGAGAGAGAAGGGGACTTTTGTCCTCTGTACATTCTACGTGGGACTGGCTGTTAGGTCAGGAACCTCTGCATTCTTGAACAGAAGGCCTGGTGGACCGAGCTCTCAAAGTGCTGACACGGTGCCCGGCCGACGTGAACCTGCTGGGGCACAGGCCGGGGCTAGGGCTGCAAACCAAACCCACACACTGCCAGGTGGGCTTCCAACAGCGACTGTCTGCCCCCGGGCGCTTCCTACCCTCAAAACCTGGGTCACCACTGCTCTTCCAATGATGGAATATGTTCGTCATTCAATCTGCACAAAGTAGTTGGTTTCAAAGACAACCAGCCTGGGCCGGCTGGAGGCCTCCACTGCGTGCTGGGCGCGCCCCCCTCACAGCAGGCAAGGGCCAGCTGGGAGGGGATCCTAACACCTCACAGCCTCTAGGAAACAAGGTAGGAGAAGAACAAAAGCAACGCAAAACAAGACATCTCAGACGAAGGCAAGCGGTCTGCGAGGAGCCCAGGGAGTGAGTGCTGCTCCGCCCCCGACGCAGCCTGGCCTCTCCCTGCCTCACCTGGTGCATGCGGCCTGTGGTGTGGATGAGGTTACCAGTATCAACGGCATATTGTCAGGTGCTGAGAAATGTGAGATGTATTCTTTTTATATATACACATATAACAAATAAGAGTGAGGTAGATAAATGTTTGGGGAAAAAAACAACACAAAAAACCAAAAACTGTCCTGTCTTACACGCACACACACACACACACAAAAACCCTTTTCTCAGTATTTAAATTCATAATGGGGCTTCTCTACAGTGATTGAAACTGGTATCACAAAATAAATTAAAAGAAAACTCCTACATATAATTCCTTCTTAATTGCCTTTTTTCTTTTTTCATTTTTTCATTTTTTTAAAGGGAAAAACTATGGCACAGAGGCTAGAGAAAATCGTGGGACTGAAACTACTGACAAGCAAAAAAGCACTACAAACTTCCTTTTTTGTGTTTAATCTCCAGTCACAACTAGCAATCACTGTATTTTAACTTTGTTCTTACTCATAAACATTTCCATCCCAGAAGCAACTCTTGTGCTGTCATCACTCTGGTGAGAAGTGCTAAAAACTAAACAAAACAAGACCCCCGGGCCGAGGACTTGGACTCCTGGCCAAGGAAAAGCGCGCCAGCGCCAGGGCTCTGGTCCCCTGGGAGTGAGCATGGGCTCCTCGGCCACTTTGGTGCCCGCACTGCCCCAACCTGGTCCTCAGGCCGGTAGACTGGGCGGTGGGCTTGCTGACACCCCGAGGATGCGCCCCTGTGCCTCACTCCCCGCAAGTGCCAAGGAGGACCCTGGGGATTTTCAGGTTCTAAAGACAGGTAGGTCGGTCTGGAGGGTGGTGGCGGAAGGCCACAGAGGGGCTCGCTGGACCACGTTCCGCTGCACCCTTGGACTCAGCAGCTGTTTTTCATGGGATGGAAGGATTAAATATCCATTAAAAAAAAGTAATCCAAATACCTAGTGTCTGCAGTTAAAACTGCTGTTGTACCCAAGAATTAAAAAAATAGATAGATGTGTGTCACAACCAGAACAAAGGCAAGGAAAAGAGAAGGTGAGGCTTTTCAACAACGGTGACTATCAACACTGAACAAGGATGTGCGAAATATTTAACCTTTGTTTTCTGACCTGAGTTTGTATCATGTCTTGCACTGTAACAGACTCAAATGCTATGTGAGAGCAGGCTGAGTAGGGGCGTGCGGCACCCCGGGACTGTGGCCCCAGGGGCGGCGCCGCCTTCTGCCCACCGCCTTCCCTCACCAGCCTCGTGCCCACAGAGCCTACGGGTTAGAACAGAACTGACGGGGTGGGGCTGGGGGGAGGGGAGGATGTATTTATCAAAAGGCATCAAACAGTTCATGGCAAATTATGTTATATAAGTATCAATTACTGGGAAAAGAGGAAGAAAGTCACGCACTCTAGTACAAAGCATAAGAAGTTTCTTGGAGTGAGCAGAAAGGGAAGAAGGGTAGACCTGAAGGTTTTCATAGATTAAATCCACAAAGATAAAGAACAAAAAAAATAGCAGCTTTTTTTTTCTGTACAGACGTATAGATGAATATCTGAACCGTAAAAAAGTTATAAAAGTGACATTAAAGACGATGTGTATGCAAATGTTTCATGGTCTAACATAGAACTGTAAGACCCATGAAGAAGTCCTAGTAACAGAGAAAATGTCAACAAAGCTTAGAATGCTTGAATCCATTTACTGCTTTTCTTCTTACTGTTGTGGTGGTGTTTGAATTTCTTTCCTTGCAAACCTGCATAAACAGTTGGGCTGAGTCCCTGGAAACCCCTTCCCATCTGTGTCCTTGGGGGCTGGGAGGGGAGCTGGGGCGGGGACAGGAGACTGGCACGTGCACGACCTTTACTCAGAGCCTGTCTTCCAGGCTCTCGACAGGGCCTGTTTTCTCCAGAATTCCTGGGGCTAGAAGGTGGGGGTGAGGAGGTGGGGCAAGGAAGCCAGTTCAGCTTCTCCCCGTCTTCACTGAGAGAAAGTCCCATTCTGTCCAGTTCCCCCAAAACATAACCTAGTCAGAAGCAATCAGACCTGTGTGACCGCGAGACTTGAACAGAACACCAGGGGATGATCAGATGGAGTGCATCACCAGCGTGGCGCTTAAACGGAGGGCCCAGACACCATGCTCGCCCCATGCCTCTGGAAACAAGAAAACAAGTGCAGGGGTTGTGAGGGAGAAGGTTCAGGGTTTTGGCAGAATTTGGCAGCGTTAAAATGGTAACAACCTTGGATGAATGATGGCCCTTTTTAAGTTTCATGTCCCTAAAAAGGTGAGAGATATAGTTAAAAAATTCCGTCTCAACATGTTTTTTATAAAGACCTACGGTGACAGGCAGGTGTGTACAGGGGCAATGTGGGGCCACAGGGAGGACACTATTTCCTCAATCTGATAAAAAGGGTGTCCCGGCTGGGTCTGCGGCAAATGTTTTTCCATTATGAAGCAGAAGGAAAGAGAAAGGTGTGAGAAAGAGACATGAGAGTGGCGAGAGACAGAGAGAGAGACCAGAGAGACTGGGGTGAGAGAGAGAGATGACAGAAGAGACAAGGAAAGAGAGTGAGGAGACTCAATTCTCAAGTGTTCTGTTGCTATTAAGTGTTGTCATTAAGGTTCTTAAAGGCCCATGTCAGTTAAGGGTTTGGGTAGGGAAATAAAAAGCTGCTTGCATATTGAAAAAAGGAACATCCCAAATGTGTTTACTGCAGAGAAGCCGTCTCCCGTGGGCAGCAATGGCAGTTCTGGAGATCCACTGAGGTACAGGAGGCTGTGAATAGATTGTTAAAACTCTCTCCCCCCACCCGCCGAGCGTGCACACACGTGACTGTCTGCACGGGATTCGGGATCCAAGGATCAGCAGGTCGAAGACTGGGGCAGAGGCAAGGCCCTCTCGTTCTTGCGTCCCCCGTTCATGTGCGCGTAAGGCTGTCTCTCATCAAAGCTGGCTCGGAGAACCAGCACGCCAGGGCCTGGGCCGTTCTCGGCCTTGTGTCCTGAGTGTCTGTCGGGCAGCGGCAGAGAGGACGAGGAGGCGGAGGGGTCCAGGGGGACACTCTCCATGTTCTCCGGCTCCAGGTCCAGCTCCTCTGGCTCGGGTGGCTTGTTCTCCTCGCTATAGTAGAAGGAGACCTCCCGAAAGCCAGACTCCATCTCGTCCTTGATGCTGCTGATGATCTCCAGGAAGGAAGGCCTCATCTTGGGGTTGTACTGCCAGCACATGCGCATCAGCTCAAACCTGAGGTGAAGACAGACAGAGGATGGGCCGGACCTGGAATGGTGTACATGGCCAAGCAGCCTCCGGGGCCACTTGCTGTGGTTTTCCCACCTATATGCGTACAGCGAGAGCACTGAAAACAGTTCTGCTGCTTCTCTGAGTCTCTGGCTTTCCTTCTTGATGGCCCAAGAAGGCTTTAGCTTCTCCTGACTTATGTCCTACCACTGGATCCACCTCTCCCAGAACCCAGGACCTAAGACCCTGCACAGTACAAAACCCAAACTCTCATTTCCTGGGAAGGACAAATCTACGCTCACAGGGCCTGTTATCGCACAGATTATTTATGGGGACAGTGCTAAGAAAAAAACAACAACAAACCCAGCTTTCTATTTGAAGCATCTCTTGCAGCCACTTATTAAACCTTATTTCCAGAATTAGAATGCAGGAAACCTCTGGTTCTTCAACTAATAAGGTTGAGGAGTGATCAGAGCTTTCCCAACAGTGATTTCTCTTTTAACTGCAGCTATGCTGTTTCTAAGCTTCCTCCTGGTGGCAGGGGACCACTGGCAGAGGACCTGAGGAAGAGGCAGTGTAAGGCAGCGTGACCGCAGGACGGGAGGAGCGCCCATTCCAAGTCTGCCGGCTCTGTCTCACCCCGGGGGGAAGGCTGCTGGCTTGGTGCCCCACAGTGGCAGAGCCCGGCCTCTGATGCAGGCTGTGCTGAACTGAGCAAGAGGTCCTCCCAGTGAAGACCTGAAGCCAGATGGCGATAAGGCAGTGAAGGAGAGCCCTGTGCAAGAGTCTGCGCCAGCAAGGGACAGGCAGAACAGTGTGGAGCCCATGCTAAGCCTGCATCTCACCAGCTGGGCCCTGATGGCACTTGGGCTGCAAACCTCTGTGAAGCCCTCGGAGTCTCATGGGGCACCAGGAGTCTTCCCGGCAATGGGACTGAGCCCCCCAGAGAGCAGGAGGCCACATATGGAAGAAGAAAGGAGGCATGGCGCTGCTGGTGCAGTCAGCTGTCTGGACCCAGGAACGGCCTAGTCTTTGTCAAGGGTTCAGAATGCCTATGGTAGTAGGGGACGCTTCTTATTAACACAGAATGCAGAGCGATCCAGCTAAGTGGACCTTTGAAGTAAACAGGAGAGCGAAGGAGCCAACGCCCAGGCTGGCCACAGAACACAGAGGCCATGGTTCTGACAAGGGATCAGCCAGTGGCCCTTTCTCATGTGAGCTTGAAACTGAAGTGCCTTCCTTCTACTTCTGTTCTTGCTGGAAAATTCTATCCTGTTTTGTTTTAAAACTTCTAGCTAAAGAGATGTTTTTCAATAAAAATGGCCAACTGGAACTCCTCATATCTAGGAAGCTCAGAGCACCCCAGGTTGGCTTCCAGCCTTCTGTCAGGCTGATCACTTGACCCACAGACCACCTGCTTACGTCTGGCCCCAGGGAAAGTTCCAAGGGTAGAAGCCCGTGGGTCACAGAACCCGGCCTGCAAAGGGGAAGCTCCTATGCCACCTGTTCAGCCGCCTTGAAAGAAATGGGAAGAAGGTGTCTGGTCAAGTCAGATGGAAGCGGGTGTGGCCGTGGGGGGAGGGGATGGGAGAGAGGCTTGCTTGCTGTCTGTTCTGCTGCCTGTTTTTGTAAGTCAAGTTTTACTGGAGCAGAGCCACGCCCATCTGAGAGCAGCCACAGATTGTCTGCGGCTGCTTTCTAGCTACAACTGCGAGTTGAATAGTTGGAACAGAGACCATTTGGAGTACAAGCCCAAAATATTTACTGTGTGGCCCGTGACAGAAAAGTTTGCCACCCCTGTTCTAGCGGAAGAAAAATGAGACAAAACATGAAGACTGACTAGTTTTTTCCCCTCCCAATGGAACCACGTCTGTCTAGGCCATGGTACCAACCACGTGCAGGGCTGACGTTCCGTGAGTGCTCTCAGTGGTACGTGCTGGGTGTCCAGCAGCAGGGGTGAGTGTGTGTGAACTGCTCTACTCCCCACAAGTCTGGGAGTAGGGTATGGTATATATCCCCCTTTTTGTAGATGAGGAAGCAGAAGTAACAAGAGATTAAATAATTTGTTCTGGGTTCCCAAACTAGTGAGGGTGGAGCTGGGATGGAGTGCTCTGTGAAACAACACTTCGAATACCACCTACCTCAGAAAAAGGAATTTTCTCTCAACCTAAAAAAGAGAAAGCATGGTCCTACCAGGAGACCCTCCCTCTCCTGCTTGTCCCCTGACAGCCACAGGTGTTGTGGGGTGTTTGCAGTGATAAACTGGCAGCTCCTCCTTGGGTCAGAGGGCAAACAAGCCTCCGTCCTATACCCACCATCACTTCCTACGAAAAAGGACCCCCCCAAAAAGTAAATTAAAAAGGGCCATAACTGCATGAAACCCCTGTCTATGGCTCAGCTGCGATTTCCTCTCTGGCTGACTAACTTATCCCTGAATAGAAGTGCAGTCAGGGCCAAGAACACGTGATGTGTCCTGGCTCTGTGCCCCCCTGGCCCAGGGCTGAGGAGGTGCCACCAGCAGGGGAGTGATGCAAGTGACATCAGCACAAACAAGCCACGTGACACTGCTTTTAAACCATTCCAAAGTCATAGCCCTTCCAGTGCTGTCCATAAAAGGAAGTCTTTTCTACTCTGTGGGATTCAAGACCTTGTTTACACTATCGCCACAAGAAAACTTTCCAGTAGACTCTAGAGGGATTTATGAGCTGATAAAAGTCCTCTTTAAAAAGCACATTTTTTACAACTAGTCAGGTCTGGTGAGCTGGAGCAGTCCTTGACTGAATGCCACCCCCTTGCGCCTGTGTGGGGGGGGGGGGGTGCATGCACACAGCCCTTCACCTGGGGTGGGAACAAGACCACATGGAGCTGCTGCCCTGCGATGAAGCAGCGTAACAGAGACGTGTGACCCCAGGAGGTGGATGATAGGGGTATGAGGAAAGGGGGCAAATTGTACGGTCCACTCCATGCTGCACACTGTGGCGCTCTGTACTCCCCCCACCCTCGGCCCACTGTGTGCAGGCAGTTTGTGGTCATACGCCAAGATGTGCATGCAGCCCAGCACCCGAGCATGAGCGCAGCTGCAGTCCAAGGGACGACGGTCACAACAAAGAGACCGGACTCCGGAAAGGACCTGCAGGGCTCGGTGCAGCCCTCCTCCACCTCCTCCCAGCAGCCCTGAACAGCCAGGATTATCTATGAACCACTTCTCAACCAGGATGGCAGTGGGACAGTGGGGCCTGCCTGACCCCTCACCCCATGCTACTCTGACTTTGGGCAGAGCTCAGACGCAGGGCCCCAGCACCACGGGAAAGCCCATCGCAAGGCTAACTGGACAGGAGTGGCCATTCCTGACTGTCTGGATCCTACTCAAGCACTCAATTCCCACAAAACCAGCACAGGATTCCGAGCCATGTGGGGGTTTAGTCAGCAACAGGAAAAACCATGTTTGAAAACTGCAAAAGCAACCAGAGTCTGCTGAGTTTGTTTTAGACTTAGCTACCAGTTGATGACTCTCTGGGCTAACAAGCTCAAATTCTTTCCTGAATGCAGCATACTGAAGACTTCCCTGGCAAGGGTCTTGACGTGTGATATTGTGGAAGTGTTAGCTGCAGAGAATACGGCTTCTTGGCCTGAGTTCTATGGCTCAGTGCACATCTCTGCTCTAGCCCTTCTCCCGCGGCATTAGAATTCAGTCCTTCCAGTCACTAGACTTTGTGAAAGCTGGGA
This sequence comes from Equus quagga, assembly GCF_021613505.1. Taxonomy (NCBI): domain Eukaryota; kingdom Metazoa; phylum Chordata; class Mammalia; order Perissodactyla; family Equidae; genus Equus; species Equus quagga. The sequence goes on along the minus strand of NC_060268.1, from coordinate 81,827,488 downwards.
CCACTCCTTACACCCTTGTCTCCAGGATGTCAGCAGTCAGCATGCACCCAGAGGGCATTTGTGGTGTAAATATGGAGACCTGAGCGTAAGAGAAGGTGAAGGACAGGCTTTGTCGTCAATTTAAAATACGGATCCACCAGCGGACCACAAGCTGAATCTGATCTCATGCCGCTTGCTAAATTAATTCAGACGGAGTCTCGGTGTTGAGACTCACAAGCCTGGACTCTCTGTGGCTTGGACCATGGAGCTTTTCCTCTAAAGCTGAGCACTCCATGATAGTGAGAGGATGGGGATTACTGGCTACTTCAGAGGAGCCTGCTCACCTTCTTGCAGGCATCGCAGAATAGCTGAAGCATCTTCCCGATGCTGAGCTGACAACTCCCAGCAGCCACTGCACGCCCCACCCCTAGTGACCCTGTGGGTGCCTGTTCAGACCTCTGGAACAACACAATCGAAGTGGTTTCTCTCCCACATGGAGGCCCAGCAGGGCTTTCAGGCAACTCCCAAGGGCTCGCTAACTTTCTCCCCCTCTGGGAGAAACAAGAGTCCATTCTTTCATCTCTTGTAACATGAGAACCCATCTCCCAGAACGCTTCTTACCTAAGCTGCTCATCAATAAATCCACAAGGACAACAGAGACACTCCCTATGAAACCAGCTTGCCTCCTTTCATTTTGTTCTTTTCTTAGAAGGGAGAACACTTTGCCAAGGGGGTTCTGGAGGGCAAAGCAGAAATGCCTCCTGAATTAATAAATATTTAATATTCAAGAGTAACCTCTCCATGTAAGTTTCCTTGTCGCTCTATGCTGGGAACAGGAAGTACACTGCCTTTCCCATGGCAGGTGGGCTGCTTCCCAGGCATATTAAATTAATATTAAAACTCCAGTCACCTGGAGGTGGATCAACTTTAGGAGTCCCACAAGTTTCTCAGGGACAAACGCTTACCTGAGTCAAAGAGAAAGCTCAAACACAATACCTCTCCTCCCACCACCCCAAACCACACAAACAAAACTCACACCTGCTTTCTTAGACTGTTTTTAAGCTTGATAAAACACTGCCGATTCTAGTATTAGCCTCTCTTCTGGCAGGGCACAAGTTTATGCAAATTCAGTGGGCAGCACTCCTCAGACTCCATTACTTATATTTTTGCTCCGTAGGAAGACTTTTCTTAAAACGGGCTGACGAGAATACAGTGACCACACTGTTCAATGTGAAGAGCAGTCATGAGTGAGAATAGTGGGAGTTAGCAGGGTTTGGCAGCCAACCTCCAAGACCCCAGGGGGCCTCACCTAGTATTCACAGCCCATGTAATATCCTCCCATGTCCAACAGGCTGCCCGTGTAACCCACAGGAGATGGTGGAAACTGTGCACTTCTGAGGCTAGGCCATAAAGGACACTGTGGCTTCTGCTCTACTGTGGAGTCACTTACTCTTGGGCGGGGTAGCCAAGCTATGGGCCTGTGGGTCAAACCTGGCCTGCTGTCTGATTTTGTAAGGCCTATGAACTAAGAATGGTTTTTATATTTGAAAATGGTTGGAAAAATTCAAAATAAGAAGATTTTGTGACAACACGAAAATCATGTGAAATTCAAATTTCGGTGTTCAAAAAGTCTTATTGGAGCACTGCCACGCTCGTTCATGCGATGTCTATGGCTGCTTTTGTACTGCAACAGCAGAGCTGAGTAGCTACAATCATGCTCATTTGAAAATATTTACTGTCTGTCTCTTTAGAGAAAAAGTTTGCTGAGCCCTGCTCTAGCATAAGTCAGCTGCATGGCATGAGGACACTCAAGCAGGGTCACAGAGAAACTAAGGCCTCACGTGGTGCTCAGCCATGTGAGTGCTCCACCTTGGCAGTGGATCCTAGCCCCAGACAAGCCTTCAGATGACCACAGCCCTGGCTTCCAGCTAGACTGCAACCTCACGAGAGACCCAGAGCCAGAGTCATGTAGCTAGGCTGCTCCTGGATTCCCGATCTTCAGAAACTTTGTGAGACAATAAATGCTTGTTGTTGTTTTAAACTATTAGGTTTGGGTAATGTTATACTGTAATACAAAAAACTAATACAGGTGGGAAGAGGAAGAATTTCCATGTTGGGCAAGAAAATGCACCAAGTGGCCTTTTGAGTCTCTTGCAACTTCGAGTCCTGAAGTCTAAAGAGGCTGTATGGGGAAGTTTCTTGATGAGGGATCCAGGAAACCCAGTGCCCCCCAATATGTACTACCCTCTGAGAGGTGGGGCCTTCCGTCAGTGGACACATGCAGGTTTCCTAGTCCAGGCCTAGGCTCAGGTGATCAGTGAGTCCCCCTGCCCCCAACACGCACACACCCAGACACACACACACACAAGCACTGTCCACCCCGCGGCAGTCTTTGGCCCTCTGTCTTAATTCTGTGCAAGCTGTTCACGGGACAGAACAGGCTTTGGCTGCACACACTTTCAGAAGCAGCAGTTAAAAAGTATAACGCCCAGCTAATGGACTCTTGAAGCACAAGGGTGCTGTGCCGAGTCCCCCTGAACCCGTGGGCCCAGCACAGTCAGAGCCAGGAGAGCAAGGTCCACCGCCTCTACGTGGGGCTTAGGGACTCAGTCTCCATAGCAACACTCAAAGTGCTTTAGAAAAAAACAAAACTTTGGTTTGCTGATAGGACAATGTCTTCTGCTTCCCAGGCTCTGGCAGTCAGATTCTAAGATGGTCGCCAAGACTCCTGCCCCTGGTGTAAACACTCTGGATAATCCTCTCACCTGAGTGTGGGTGGGACTCATGAATATGATGGGATTTCACTCCTTTATTTCGGTTTCTAATCAGACTTTGAGTTAATCAAAAGAGGGATTATCCTGGGTGGTATGACTTAATCAGGTAAAAAAATGGTAAAAGCAGAGAGATTCTCTTGCTGGCCTTGAAGAAGTAAGCTGCTCTGGTGTGAGAAGCCCTATGGAGGGGCAATATGGCAAGGATGGGGAGTGGCCTCAGCCTCTAGGAGCTGAGAGCCATCCCCGGCTGGTAGCCAGCAAGAACATAGGACCTCAGTCATATGGCCACAAGGGGCTGAATCCTGCCAACAACCTGAAAGAGCCTGGAGGAGGGAGGCCTTGGGGCTCAGATGATCACAGCCCGGGCCGACATCTTGATTTTAGCCTAGTGAGACCGAGCTGAGCAGCTAGCAAATCTGTGTCTGGATTCCTGACCCTGGAAACTGTGAGAGGCCAAATGAGCAAAGCTTTCATGGCTATTGGGACCAGTTTCCCTGGTACCACTTGTCATGGTGTCTGAGCCATGTTTGTAATCATCGTACCACTGTGGGGCTCAGCCTGAGTCAGTGCTCACTCGAGGCTTGGTCCATGGGTAGATGCAGATCTGGAAGTCTTCCACGCAGACAGAAAGACAGCCCGACAATTCCTCTGGGATCCTTTTCAACGTGAAGCCTAACCTGTCCAGAAAAGCAATTCTGGAAAATTCCTGAATTGGTCTTGATGTACTAGTGGTAGCCTTCCTTCTGCCTATCAGGATCCAGGAGAATCTCTGAGCCCTGCTTTAATATGCATGTCGAAAACAAGTCCACTGATTCCCACCTGTACCTGTCCTTCACCTGACAACCTAACCACAGAATACCTTCACACCCTCCTCTGACTTGTTCCAGGAAAGACAACGAGGGCCTCCCACCTTCAGCAGCTCCAACTTCCATCACCAGAGGGGCTTCTCCTAAGAACGCGGAGCAGTGAGGCCCACAAGGCATCACGGACACTTTCTCTGGGGTGTGTCTGCAGGGAGGTCAGCTGAACCATGTTCCAGGTCCACATGGGTCACTGGATGAAGCTCCAGAGAGCATGTCACTTACATGGTTTGTGAATTACAGAGAAGAAACAACACCACTGCGGCGGCAATATGCTGGAAGTGCCGGTGGGAAGAGGTCTGAGGTTTACCCTATGCGGTGCCGAAGGAGTCCTGGCCATAAAGCTTTGTGTACGCCAGCTGCAGCAGCTCTCTCAGGCCTGCCAAAGGCTAGGGAGAGGCTCGGGAATCTGGCTTAACAGTAATCAGTGTCATGTTGTCACCTTTTTTTAAACTTTGCTTGGAGAAGGCAAGTAAGGATTGCTTTGGTCAAATATTTCACAGAGACATTTAGCCTGAGAAACCGCAGTGCAAACTGCAAATCAGAACTAAAGGATCAAGGAAGATGAGGTGGAATTGAGGTACTTGCACAAAGGCATAGGTTCCTTCCGTCAGGATAAACCTCTTCTAAACTGCTCCTGACTATCACGGAACCCACCGGGCCAGAGAGGCTGGATCTCATAATGACTCATCTTACGTGACCCAGGAAAAGAGTTACTGAGAAGGGAAATTGCGAGGAGAGCTGTGGGCGTCCAGGAAATACGTACAGCATGTCAGGGCAGTTGTCCGGCTTGTCTAGAAGGCCGCCCTCCATGACGAAGCGAAGGACTTGCTCGTTGGACAAGCCCTGGTATGGCTGCTCGGCCAGCGTGGCAATCTCCCAGAGGACAACCCCAAAGGACCTACAGGGAGAAAAGAAATGTGAGGTGCTTGGAAACGATGGACAGAAACATGCTGCTCTCTCCTGTTCAGCATTTCTTCTCCTGGGCCCTGAAAAACTTCCCTCCTTGTGCAACTGAGTACACATCAGACAGTGTGCCAGACACCAGCCTAAGTGTGGACTATCCATCCTCATTTGCTGCTACTAATGTTTCCTGTAGAGTAAAGGCAGCCCTGGTGGCTCACTGAGGACGCTGGAGCGGAGGGAGTTTCCAGGGTCCCTTCAACAGCTAGGAGGCACCAATCTCTGTTTGAAGGCCGGGCAGGCTGAGTTCAGGGCCTAGCTGTAGCCGCTTACTTGGCAGGGCAGTGTCTCCCAAATGTGCTTTATCTCAAGAATAATAAAATGCAGACCCCCAGGCCCTGCCACAACTGTGATTTACTGGCCTCAAATGCAGCCTGGGACAATCAAGCTGCTCAACAAGCTTCCCAGTTTTGGAAACCTCTACCCGAGTGGCTCTCAACACTGGCTGCAGAGTGGAACCTCCTAGCAGGTTTTTAAAAACATACTGAGGCCTAGGCCCCGGACCGCAGTTCTGATTTTGCCGGTCTGGGGTGGGGGCCTGGACCTTGGAGTGTCTAAAAGCTCGTCAGGGATCTCACAGGTCCAGTGGGGCCAGGGAGAAGAGCAGCCCGCCCCACGGGAGCTGGGGAGCCACTGGCCTGTGAAGGGCTCAGTCTCACAGGTAGGGGCCTCCAGGACTGCGGCCCTGGCTGGAGTGTCATGGACAAGCAAGGATCCTTAAGCATAGAGTTTAGCTGAGGGGAAAAGGGGATCCACGGAGGAATACAGTCAGCAGGCGGAGCAGTGAGCAACTGCGCCACGCAGTTTTGTCTGTTTGAGAAGATCCAACTACTGGAAAACAAATTAAAATAGATAATACACGTACACAGAAATTTCAGACAGATAAAGGTTAAAAAGTCAATGCTGTAATCTGCAAAATAAAGGTGCCTTCCCAGCACACATGGCTGTCTTTCACAAATTCCCTGCGTTCTATTGGCCTTTCCATGCCCTGTTCGCTTCCACTCATTTCCGCAGAATGAAGCAGCTGCTCAGCTGCAAGCAGCCTGAGGGGCTTCCCACCGAGGCCAGGGGTGATGGGGAAACCCACCGAAAATCCTGGGGCAGGGCCCTTCCCGACGAGAGCTCTTGGGGTCCTGGCCTGAAGCCCAAGCCAGGAGAGCCCCTGACTCTATATCAGAATGTTTTATTCACTGCTTCAGCTACCTTCCATGAACAAAAGGGTTTTTGTACAAATTGATACTAAGAGCAGATGTTAGCCATAAATAGAATCTTAGCAATCAGAGGAGTGACCCACCCAAGGTCCTTTTTAACTTCTACCAATCAAGAAATAGTCTTTATATTGCACAAGAGACCTAGAAAAGCCAAAGACCCAGAGGCCAAAGTGTGGCATTCAAAGGCCTGGCCGAGGGCAGCGGGCTTCTCCATCAACTTTGGCAGTGGGGTCTCTGCACACTGAAATTGGCCTGGTCACATAAATAGCACGTCTTGGAGGCTGCAGCTCCCAACCTTCACATCTGAAATGCAGTACAGTATAAGAAATGACAAGCATGCTATTTTTACTGACTGCAGACCTGACCTGAGAAATAATCTAAAAACGCAGTTCCCTCCAGGTCCACTTCTCCTCTTGCTCCCCCAGCTTTCCCTGGCCATGTCCGCTGCTTTCAAACAGCCGATTCTCACTAGGTGGCTCCCACATGGACCCTTTCAGCCCTGACTGCTCTATTTCAAGCTCCCAGTTATTTGGCTATCCACAAACTTCACAGATCTCAAACTGAACTGTCTCACAACCCCGTTCTTCCTCTGGCCTCACTGCAGTTGATGCCCCACCCCACCTGAGCAGTTAACCTGAGGTGGTCCTTTCCTCTGCCTCCTCAGACTGACACCACAGCTTGCCAAGTCAGGCTCAGATTTGTCCTAAGGTCTGGCCCCCAACATTTTGTCCCCCCACCACTTCCTTATGGCAGCTTGTCCTCCTCACTTGGCCTACAGCACTCTTCCTTTTTGCCACCAACATCTTACTCAATGCAGCCTTACAATCTAACTTACATGGACTTCTTAAAATACAGCTCTAGGTCATTCTCCTGTTCAGAAGCCTTAAAAGTCTTTGCAGAGCCTGCAGAATTAGTCTCAAAACCCTAACACATTTGTGGCCTTGCTTGATCTCTCTTCAACCTGACTCCCTCAAGGAAGTCCCACCGTCCCCCATGTACAGCAGGCGCTTCCTACGGCCATGGCTTTCCCAGCATTCCCACTGCCAGGAGTCTGCTTCCTCAGTGCTCCACTGGTGACCATCCATACCTTAGGGCACCCCCACGACTGCATCTCTTCTGGGAAGGCTTCTGTGATTCCAACCTGTCAGGGTTGCTTCTTCTCCACAGGACCTCATCCCTCGAGGACAGAGACTGTGTCTCTAGTCACCCTGTTCTTGTACACACTGAGCACTCTGCCTGGGTCACACCAGGTCTTCATGATCACACACAAAACAACCCAGCAGGTAACAGGCTCAGCTCTCTCCAAACACTTTCCCCAGAACAACGCTTGTGTAATGGCAGTATGGCCTGTCAGGGAGGACCACACAGTGCTGGAGTCTGGCTCTCCTTCACGGCTCAATGTGACCACCTAAGTCCAACTGTTTTTCTGCCCCAAGGTATGGAGGCTAAACCATCTCTACCTAAGACCAACGTGCCTCCCTAGATCACCAGTTGTTTCAGGAGTCATTTAAACATCTATCAAGGTACCACAGAGCTACAGGGAATGCAGACATCCCTAAACTGATCTGACTTCAAAGACGGAGCAACCAAAGCCCAGAGAAGCCCTGTGGTTTGACCAAGGCCACACAGCCAGTCAGAGGCACTGAGAAATATGCAACACCCAGGTGTTTTCATAGCAGGTATCTTACTGTGTAGCATTGGTATTAATGCCTTCATGCAACTCCAAGGCTTGAATTTTGTGGACAGATTTCATCTTTAAACATTAGACAAATGCCTTTGTGTGAAGTCTTTTCTAATTATGAGTATTGGGGTTGTTTTCCTCAAGTAAGGGACAAGTCGGTGTGAGTCTCACCTCAGCGCCAGTGCTGGCTGGGGTTAGCATGGGGTCAGCATTCAGTAATTACATCTCCCCATACCAGGACGGTCTCATGTCAGTTTCCCACCCACCAGCAAGTCGAAACCTACAGAGAGATCCACATTTCCCACTGACATTAATTAGCCACTAAAGAAGCAAATAACTCTAAACCAGCCCTAGATATTTGTGGCCTTTTGGAAAGCTTCTTCGTGAAAAAAGAAGACTTGTAGGGCGATCCTGATGCCCAGGAAGGGAACACACCTTTAAGCTGTGCATCCCACCTCTCAGTCCTGATTTCCTCCACGACTAGAGGGCACACTTGTGTCTTCTAACCCAAACAAGAGCCATTTGCCAGGGGAGTGCTACAACGGAACTGTAGAAGGAGCAGGTACAGTGCCCAAGGATCTGGAATAAAGTCTTGAAGGACAGCAGGAAAATCTGGAGATGTTCCAACTAGACAAAAGACACCACTTCCTTGTGACTCCAAGGCCCTGTCTTATAAAAAACAGAGCAGGGTGTGCTATCCTGCTACAGAGAGAAGGGCCAATGGGGTGTCACTGAGAGGCTGACTTAAGCATAACATGAGAAGGACCTGCAAAGAATAAGGGTGTCTTAAGAATTAGGATGGCCTGTCCTTGTGAGGGAGGAATAAGCAGTCTCTGGAAACAGAAGCTCATCAACAAGCTGTCAGAGATGCTGCGGATGGGATGGATTCAGGGTCTGGAGCTGACCCCAGAGGCACCTTCCAATCCTAAGATTCCAGGGTATCTTCTACAAAATCAAATTCTCTGCATTTCTTTCTAGATTTTAACTACTTAGGAATGATCTTCTGTGCTATTGAATACAATCTAAAATGATTTCCGTTACTGTGAGAGGGCCAGCTTCAGTTTGGAGCCCGGGCAGCTGAGAAACCTTCTGCATTCTCCAACGTCCTGGCCAACCCCACCTGTGTTATCTTCCATGGCTGTTTAAAAACTAAAAAATCTAAAGCACTGCCAATGCCTGAGCATTGAATGGAATGAACACCAAATGCCTACTCTTGTTTATGTCTATTTTTTCTCATTGGTTCATAATATCTGTGTAGTCAAGCGGGAGGAAATTGGCACTAAAAATTCTGTGTCCCTTTGTTGTTGCTTGTCGCAATAGTTGCTAACCAAAATTTGGGTAAAATTAGCCTGTCAGATATTAACAACTCTAGTTTTATTTTCCCACCCTGCCTCTGTTTTCCCTGGCTCTCATGATTTTCTATTTTATCTTACTGCAAGCTGACCTCAAAGCTTTTGGAGGCACGGAGACTAAAATAAACAGATACATGCATGGACCCAGGCCTGTCCTCTCCCATCATCTCTGTGTCTAAAAATGGTGTCGAGCACTTTGATTTGACAGTAAAGAGATAACCATCTTGGACAGGCTGATTGCAAATCAGGTCTCATACTTGAGCTCAAGAAGCAATCACACTTTGCCGGGTCATATTCAAATGCTATTTCCAATTTGCACCTGTCTTCAAAATAAGATCCAAGTCCCTTGAATTGTGAAAGGTTCACAAGGTTAAAAAAAATGATGCCGGTCACTATTTAAATAGCTCCTCTATGTGGTCATCCAGACAGTTGGAGTAAACAACTACCATTTCTGTAACACATCAGCAATGGGATCTCCCAAGAGGACAGCCAAGAAACTAGCTGACGTTCTAGAAGGTAGATAGGCCAGGGCCATAGCTTGCCAAGAACCTCAGTTGTATTTCAGAACCTGATTGCCTTTGCATGATGTTGCTGAGAAATTGCAATAACCAATACTATTGAGAATCCTCTGCACTCTCCAGCTGATAAGCTTTCTGTCTCCAAGAGACTTTTATTATTAAGGGAGACATTGTGCTTTCCGTACCACCCCTGGGTCAATAACAATGGTGTCCATTGAAGAGGACAGAGCAGATGGGACCAACAGGAAAACACATCAAGATTCATAAGCTTTGGGCCTAAATAAAGCAATGTCGGCAATCTGAAGGTTTAATTAGGTGAGGCAGGCAGACGCAGACACACACACACACACACACACACACACACACACACACACACACACAGTATCTATTTATTGAGAAAGATAAAAAGAGAGAAGGCAGGTAGGGGAGAAGCAGAGAGAGGTGAAGTTTTCCGGCATGTCCCGACGCCTTGGATTCTGTCTCAAGAGCTCCTGGCCACTTACTGAGCAGCTAAGGATTGAAAGAAGTGTCCATCCTGCAAATACTTTAGATCCCACAAATGCCCTCCGTCCTTAGTAACCCACGGACAACAGGAACATTTCGATGATGAAGGAGTGTGGCCCACCTAACACTTAGCCAAAGCTGGAAATGGGGTAACAAATGAATAGAAAATGGAAGAAAAATAAAGCCCTTGAGACTGAGCCAGCGGGACTGGTGGAGGCTGGAGGGCTCTGGGCTCACATTACAGGAAGAGTCTTTCATACCAGACGTCAGAATGAGTGGTGAAGACTCCATCCTTGAGGGACTCGGGCGACATCCAGCGCACAGGCAGCAATCCCTTCCCTCCTTTCCGGTAATAGTCTGTCTCATAGATATCTCTCGTCATACCAAAATCTGTAGGGTGGAGAGAAGGTACAAGAGTTACGCCGTGTGAGCAGCTCTCAGGGAGAAGCAGAGACGCGCTATCACTGCTGGAGGAAGGCCCTGTAGCCACGTGCAAGGGGGAACCCACTGTAAGCAGCCCAGGTGTCAGAGTCTGCAATTTTATAAGGCAGAAAGAATACGGGATGACCGATGAGTCATATGACAAGCAAATACCAAGAAATCTCTGCTTTTAAATCCATTTATAATTTGATTCTTTTAAAAAGTTAATTCCCTTATTGCATTTAAAATGAGAGGCAGTTTACAAATTATCAAGTTCCACAGTTTATTAAGAAAATATGTTCTGCATAGACCAAAGGTCATTTGTATATGGTTTTAAAACCTGAAGAAATAAACAGAAGCATGTTGACTCTTATTTACTTGGTAGCATTGCCCCATTGCCAGAGGAAAGAAAACAGTCTCACTGTCTAATAAGGGGAAGAATATTAGGGGTACCAATTCATGATGAAAAAAGATGCCTAAGAAATGCTATTTACTAGGCCCCTGAAGCTATTACTCGATAATGTTTTTCACCATAATACTCCCACTCATTTTTGAAAACACCTTCCATTTTCCATGTCTCGAGAAGATGTCACATAATTATGTTTGATGGCAGGCTTGCTTTATAATCCTAAATTATTGCTTCTTTGTCAGATTTTGATTTTCCACTCGATCATGCAAACTTTTCTTACAGGGACTCTTTCGTTCTCCTTCCCAGAAGAAAGGGCTGCTCTCCTTTTTAAAATGCTCATTCATGTCTCTAACTCTGCCACAAAGAGGTACGATTACAAAGCAGACACAGAGAACAAAGTTCCTCGGACGTTAACCAACATAATTTACTTGTACTATGCAGGGGCCATCCAATTGCCTCCGGTAAAATTATGTTTATAATCCACGAGACACTGGGCATTGGAAAAACATTTCTGAACCGCAGTGAAGAATAAAAATGAAGTGGCAAAGTCTTATCTCTGAATTAATCCAGTGACATGCAAATTAGAGGATCTGCCTTTACTTGCACAAAAATGAAAAAAAGAAATCCCAGAAAAAGAACACAAACTATTTCTTCCTTAACACAAAAGAAAAATTTCAGATTTTAGGAAGAAAGATAACAAGTACAAAGAAAATGTCACTAGAAATATGGCACATGGTTAAACAGCAAATACAGTCCTTGCTGATTTGGGCTTTAAATGACAAGTGGCACAAAAACAGCTCTGCCCCTGTGATGTGAAGCAGGAGGAAAGTAGCATAACCGAATTCCTGCCTCATGTCAGGAGCTGGCGGGGTCGGGGGAGAACATTGATGAGCACAGGAACTAACATTTACTGAGGACCTGCCCCATGCCAGGCACGTGCTTGGTGCTTTCTTACACTGAGTCCCTCCCACCATCTCATAGGCCTGTTATATTATCACTGCCATTTTAGAGGTGAAGACATTGAGGCTCACAGAACTTAAGACACTTGCCACAAGTCTCTCATCCGTTAATGGCAGAACCCAGATTTAAGCTCAGGCCTGCCCGGCTCCCCAGAGCTGGGGAAGGAGAGTTGGTTGGCATGCCCGTGGGAACAAAAGTGAATCCCCATGGAGAAGTGAGGGGAATGGGAAGGGAAGGGGAAATGAGTGGGGTGTACAAAGGGAGCCCAGACAGTGGCCAGAGGGGATCTTCCCTGGGAGCCCTGGGGCAGAACAGCCTCTCAGGCTTCAAGCGGCATCAAATGTGTGGATGCCACAAAGAGCCAAGTCCAGGGACACAGTGGTGGCTCCTGGATGAGTAACTGAGGACTGAGGGATGTTTGCATTATGATATGGCTCCAATTATCACCTCCAGCTCCTACAAATGAAAAATAAAATAAACTCACCCCTAATTTGGAAACCATTATAGCAAAGATACTCATTGTTCACTAAAGCACCGAAACATTTCATTCAAAATCATTGCTAAAGGAAATAAAATATTGCTAAAGGAAGGTGAGCATTTCCAGAACAGACAGTTCAAGAACTAGACAGGTTAACTTTAAACAGTTTTTGGATGTAAAGTCTCTCTTACAGTTTCTCAGGAGGAATATTTGGTATTTTTCTGAATCCTCACCACCTCACAGCAGGAAGATAAGGGTCTTGGTAAGAGCAGGTGGCCACCTGAGCAGTCCTGAGGTTGTACGTATTTTTATCAGGCCGATTCAAAAATCAAAGCAAAACCCAAATCTAAAACCTGACGTGAATTGTTAACCAGTCATCAGAAACGCAAGCCAACCCCTTTTTGTGGTGTTCCAGTGGGTGGTGGCAGCAAGGGGTCTAAGGGGTCTAACCAGCAGGATGGTCAGCTAAGTAAGCGTTATAACAGAGGGGTCAAGAGCTGACCAGTCTGGGTGTGAACCCCAGTAAACAGTGATCTTCCCTCACCTGAGGGATTGCCACCTCCCCGTCACCACTCCTGCTCTGTGCAGGGGCTTTACCATTAGGGGACTTCCCCTCTTAGAAACTCCAAGGATCCCTGGGGAGGACAACGCTCCTTGTAAGCTAGGAAAATTGGAGGTAGTAGTTTGGATGGCAACCTTTGCTCCCAAGTCAAAATCACCTGAGGACATTGTTTCGTTTATTTCTCTAACCAATGCTTAGAATCGTTCTGCCAAGAAATGCCTCAAATTCCAGGAGAGGCAACCTCAAGGAGTATGGCCTCAACTCATCGTTGTCTACTACCTGGATTGCCATGCCCACGTGCTCTCAGGATTAGATCCACCCTGGCCAGGTTTGTGACTATCAATTGGGGAGAATCATATTATTCCCAAGAACAAGACTTTGCACTCACGGGATGTGCTGGAAAACCTCTCCACAGGCAGGCTAATGCCAACTCAGTCCCTAAAACGTGTGCAAGTTTAGTCCTTGCTCAGACCTGGAAAGCTAAGGACGCACCTCCAATTTTGACTGTGAAATCTTCGGCCACCATGCAGTTCCGGGCGGCAAGGTCTCTGTGGACGAACTTGTTGGCGTTGAGGTATGCCATGCCGTCTGCAATCTCTCCAGCCATCTGGATCATCTTGCTTAGGCTTGGAGGTGCTAGGACTGGATTATTCTGTTGGAGATTAAAAAAGAGAAAACAATTCATGTGAGAACTTAGGAATTTTTTCGACCCCATTCAGTGTTTGCAAATCCATCTTTGTTCAATCTGAGCACCACAGGTCATTCTGCTAAGAAATCGGGACTTGTTCAGAAGAAACATATTATTATGGAGACCAAAGCATCTGCTTCGTGGTAAAGTCATGCGCTTGCTGGCTGACCACATCACTCAGGGCTTCAGAGAGAAACACCAATTAGCACAACTTGGGACCAGCATTTTCTATTTTGGGTAGGGCAAAAATTATTTAAAGTGAAACAAGCAATTTTTGATAATGAGAATTCTTGGTTACTCAAATTCCTTTTAGTTTATATGTTTCCTTTTATTCCTATAGTCAAAGTACAGGTAAAAGGAGGGAAAACATTACAAAGGCCACGTGGAAACAAGCAAATGTCCTTCCCAAATGGATACCGTGCTTTATTTCCCACATAAGCATTCTTATAAACCATTTCATCTTTTTCTTTCTCTTCAACTTTCCTCCAAAGTACAAAAGTATCGAGATTAATTTTTTTCACCTTCCAGTGTGGCATTCCTTGGATTGTCATTTTCTGTGGGCACTGAGGAAAACAAGCACTTGACAATTAATTTAAGGCCAGCTAAAGCTTATCTTGGAGGATGACCAGCATAAAACAGTGACAAGCAACATGGATAAGCATCTCCTCTCTGCAGAAGAGGGCAACATACTGGCTTTGGATTGAAGAGAAATATGCTCAAATAATAATAAACCCATTTAGAAAAAAGTTTTATATAAAACACATGTGCAAGTCTCTCCATCCTAAAAAAAAGTACAAAAGCAAATAAGCACTCTACAGTTTAGATGCTAACCACCTCTTGCTTGTACTAGTGCAATAGATTTTACCTCAGTTTCCCTGACTACAGAGCATCTCTTACAACACTGCAAGCTGTCTTGCTCTTGCAGGTCCCATGCCTCACCTTCCCATGGGAGTTCAAACCCTGTGGGCCACGCAAAAAGCCTAGGTTTTGGGGTCAGATTGTCTGGGCTCCTGCCTGGGCTCTTCCACACGGGGGTCAGCGTGGGTCACTGCTGGGAGGATGACCTGGGATCATGCATGGAAAGTGCCTGCCAGTGCCTGGCCAGGCTCTGTGCTCAGCGGATGTTGACTTTGCCTAGTTACAGCAGTATAACAACTCTCCAAGTACTTCTGGGTTGGTTCCCTACACTCGACGTATATCTGAATTCTGAAGAGACGATCAAGACAGTCTCTGGTGATTTAAAGTACTGATCACTGAGTTGTCTGGGGAAGTGACATAAGTCCCCGAGGGTAAGCCAAAACTGCCACTCTCTTTTATGTAGGAGCCTCATTCAGACAAGCCGTTTCCCCTCAGGACCTAACATTTCCTTTTAACCTTTCCAGGAGTTTGAATGTGCATGGTACACTAGGAAATCTGCAGGTGAAATGTTAAGTTTATGCTCACAATACTTAAGTGTGGAGGATTAAATATAGGTGTTCACTAGAAGTGGTCATTCATAATTAATATGAAAAACAGAATCAATAAAAGGAAGATGATTTTAAATACTGAAAGAGAGGGCTGACATTCTGTCAGTTCCTGGTGCTACACTGCCAATCTTTCAGACATTTTAGAGAACAGAAATCTTTAATTTGCTTAGAGCTGTTAAGACATGTATACACAAGCACCCACATTTAGCAAGGTAAATGAGCAAATCTTAACTCGGGGGGAAGAAGCCAAGTAGAACAGAATGAAACTGCAGGACAAGCATATACATTTTCATACTTGACATGCTTTAGAGAGAACAAGTTTATCTGAGAAACCTAAAAATGAATTTTAGATGTGAAAAGGACTTCAGTAATCATGCTGCCCAACCCTCTTATCTTAAATGTGAGGAAACTGGGGCATGAAGTGGCTGCCTGAGGACTGCAGAGCCAGGACTAAGACCACCTGTTCCAAGTTTTGTGCCTGAAATCGGGGATGAAGGGACTGAGCATTTCATACTTTTGAGAGGTGTCTAGAATGAATCTGATAAGAAATATACTGCCACGTCTCCAGTCACCTATCTGCTGAAGGTTTCTCCTTCATGCTGGCTTGTGCATTACAAAGTGGGTCAGGAAAAGGCACTAAGATCCAGGCAGCTGGGACGCAGGCCGGGTGGAGGGGAGCAGAGGTGGACGTCTGTCAACTGCCCTGCTCAGGGCCTCGGTTCATACTCGGCCTTGTGGTCCTCACAGAGTCCCAACCATCATCTGCTATGAATAAAGGAAGCCACAGGTGAACAGGTGCTGACAACTAAGATTAAGGAACTACTACTTGGGAGATGATTAAGTGGCAAATTAAAAGAAGAAAAACAAAAGATTAAGCTCAAACAGAGAAAGGCTACAGAAATTCAGAGGGGTCGAGACAGGGCAGTATTCTAGGGAATACACGCAGACACAAAGCTCACTCACAGGTGGCAAAGTCAGGGTCAAAGTGAGGACCTGACACTCACCAAGGCAGCCGAATGAAAGGCAGATGTTGCTGGTACTAGTTCTCAGTCTTTACTTACCAGTTCACTCTTAGAATTACTCACTTAAAAGTCATGCCTCCATGTGTTAACAAGCTGGCTGTAGGTTCATGCTACAGAAAGGAGACACTGTCATGACTAATGAAAATCTGCACAGGACTTCAGCAGGTTTAGAATTGGGAGCTCGTAACACAAACTGATATTTTTTTTTACCAGACTAAGCAGCGATCGTGCAGCTGAGGCGCTTATCATTCAGAAGCACAAGCAAAACACTGACTCAGGATCCAGCCTGAAACGTGGAGGCAGAGCTTGAGAATTCGAGCTTCCTCATCTCAAGGCACAGCCTGCTGACAGTGTGGGGGCAGGGCATGTGTGTGGGGAGGGGTCTTGTGAATGAGCAGATGTCCGTGCACAGCACTGGGTGGGAAGCCAGCCCAGCACAAGAATCTAGTCAACCTAACACTGCACTCTGACAAGCATTTATTGCAAGATCGCCTGCCACAAACATGGCTCTGAGCTACAGGCTGTGCCTGGGACGAAAAGCTGAACACAGTGGGGTCGATGGGAATACACTCAGAGAACCAAACAAGAGAAAATCGGTGCTCAGAGAGAAGTCAGTGGAAATTAGGGAGAGGTGGCGTTGGAGGAGGTAACCGGAGGTGGAGGAGATGCAGCAACAAAAACACAGAGGTTCCCAAGTAAAAGGGTATTTGATGAACAGCAAGTGCCTCCCACTAAAGAGCAAGGTCTCTCTCTAGTCAGGGAAATCCCTCATAGAAGAGACCTATAACCCAGCATGCAGCAAGAAACACTCAATGTTGAAACGTAAACAGACTGGAAGACACAATATCTTCTGGGGGAAGGCTCTAAAGGAAAGAGAAGAGATAACAGGCAAAGTTGGTTAAAATCAAAACTGACCTCCATTTCTGGCCTCAGAGACCTGAGATAACTTTTGAGATCCCCCCGTGTCATCAGCTCCATGATGACCAGCGTTGGCTGGCCCTGGGACACCACACCCAGCAACCGCACCTGGGAGGAATGATAGAAAGAAGGACTCAGAGGGTGAGGATTGCCCAGGACTGTCACCGACCCCCCCCACCCCCCACCGCCATCACTGCTAGAACTTTGAGTGCGGTGCTGGGACCTGTGGGGGCCAGGAGCAGAGCCCAAATGAGCAGGCCACAGGGGCTCCACTCGCCAGGGTCTCCATCAGATCCAGAACCTTCCTATGCACAAGTATCTAAAGGCAACAGTAAGACAATGGGGCAAGATACAAAACCCACAAGTGTGGCCACTGAAACACGGGGGCTCCAGTGACGTGTTCTCCTGTGTCAGATTTTGGCTTTTCAGGGTTTTCTCTTACCACATGGTGACAATTGAACTCCTTCATCACTGAAGCCTCATTGAGAAATTCAATCCTTTCACGCATGCTTGCAGCCTCGTTCACCGTTTTAATGGCCACTCTGGTTTCAGGCTCATCTTTGACCACGCCCTTGGCAACTCCTTCATATACCATCCCAAAGGAGCCCTGTCCCAGCTCTCGGCTCATGGTGATCTTCTCCCGAGCGACCTCCCACTCATCAGGGACATACACTAGGGAAGAAGAAACCAGAACTGACGCAGGTGTGGCAACGAGCCCCTGGGCAGAACGTGCTTTTGGGGGAAACTCTGGGCCAAGGAATACAAGATGCCACTTCTTAAAGCCCACAGAGGAGAGTATCAGGAGACAGTGATGTGACTTGTTCTGAAACTTCCCACATGCTGTGGATGTCAGCACGGCAACTGTAGGGTCAAACACTGATATTTCACATCTTCAAGGATTCCTAGATAATTCAAGGATACTAACGACACTTAAGAACCAGAAAGTAGTCCAATTTGAGACGTGCTGTAAGTATAAATTTCACACTGGATTTCAAAGACCTAGTACAAAAAATAATGTAAATATTTCAATAATTTTTATACTGACTACATATTAAAATTGATAATACTTTGGATATATTGGGTTAAACAAAGCATATTATTAACATTTATTTCACCTATTTCTTTTTACTGTTTTTAATGTGGCTACTAGAAAAATTCCAGGTTACACATGGGCCTGGCATTGTATTTCCAGAGGTAGCACTGCTCTAGTCTGGACAAAGTGTCTCCAGCCTCGTGAAGGACCTGGGGGCATCTAAGGAGGCACAGAAGCACCTGTGCTCTGGCACAAAGGGGCATTCGGTGGTAAGCAGCGTGGAGCAGCCACTGATGAACAGAGGGGTCTCGCCAGGGCTTTGGGCTGGGCTCTGTGAATTCAGGGCCCTGCCACCACTGGGGTGAGGGGCTGGGAGATGGGGCATGGTAATGACTGAGCCTGAATATGGTTTCCTGTCCAGCCTATGCTTCTGGTTGGATTCAATCCCGTTTAAGAAATAAATAAGCAAACAATTCTAGGCAAGACGGAAGGAGAAAGAGAGAGGGAAAGGAAGAAGGGAGGTAAGAAAGAAAGGAAAACAAAAATCAGAAGACCCATCCCACAACTCTGAGGAGTAGGATAAAAACTAAAATAAAATCAACCTGTTGCATAAGCTCCACAAGAAATTTCAATCACAATCATTTGCTTCTAAAGCTGTGTGCTTACATCCCTGCCTGAGAAGGGAAACCCCAGCGGACTCCACCGCACACTAACTGGCAGGAAGGAGGGGTCCTGGCTCAGAAACGCAGAAGGACTGGGAACCTGGCACAGCATCTGTGTTTGCTTTGATGCTTTCAGACAGTAACCTTGGGCCTGTGGCTGGATGTGAGAGAAGCAGTGGGCTGACAACTGTACCAACATCCCCAAGTCCCAAGCGATGTCTTAAAGAAAAGATGTCTATAAATTTGGCCCAGGAGATACTACCAACATACCCCTCTGAGAAGTGTCCAATGTGGACTATATTAGTCAATCTAGGCTTTTCTTTCATACACATTTTTGTATTTCATAGTACATATGTGTTTAGGAATTTCACAAATGGGAGCCTGCCCTCCATATGGCTTAGAGAGTTTATAGCCCTGAAGAAGAGGCTGACGCTGGCTTAGGAGAGTAAGTATGCAAGACAACCAGTAGATAAGACTCTTCACAATGCCTCTCAGAAAGTATAAGGAGACACTGTCTATATCCATTTATCTCTGAAAATCCAGGCTTGCTTTTAATCAGCATTAAGTATGTAGCACACCATAAAACACGGAGTTAAAACCAATCACATTCATTCCTTGGGAGGTCCCTGAAGTCAATGCTCGCAATACTTCTCTCTAAATTCAACCCAACAACTCTGACTTTAACCAGCAGTGCTAAGCCCTGGCAGCCAGCAGCAGTGTATGTGCACAATGTTATCAGCACTTCCCTGTAGGGGATTTTCAGTGTACTCTGGAGAATGGTGACATGCAGATTAGCTTTTGGAGAAAGAAGTTTTTTAAGCATTTTTGAACTGTAATGTCATTTTGTCGCCCCTTGAGGAAACTAGCTATAAGGTGCTTGGCAAAAGGCTGAATAAATTAAGTTCAAATGAGGTGACACTGTTCCTACCTGTTGGCCTGAGTGACAATGAGTTTGTTTTTTGTCGTGTTTTTAAGGAAGAATCAAGACACATTATGAAAGCATTCCGGAAAGACACAAAATTTGAATTCAAATCACCATTAGAATCTGATATTATTGTACTAATGCTTTCTCTAAACTTCCTGGACCCTTCAGGGTCAAAAGCTATAAATGCCAATCTTCTGTGCTTTATTTCAAAGCAGAGCAGATTCTCCAGAATAGTCTTATTCCACACTTACAGAGAAGGGATGTGGCCTTGCATTTCCCCTATAAATTCCATTAAGTATGTGATGGCTCCTTACCTGATTTTTTTTTAAAGCTCTTATTTATACAAACAACACATAAAAATCTTCTTGCTTTTTTTAAAGAAAAAGACCTTTTCCACAAGTAACTACTCTTTTTCTAAGTTTGATGTGTATCCTTCCAGAATGTTCTCTATGACTTATATACATACATACATACATGGGGTATAGGAGCGTGTGTACATATATAAATGCCTATTAAAAATACAACTCTGTGAGACCTTTATATAAACAAGAATAACGTCCTTATTTTGCACTTGATTCCTATTCAGAGGAGGCTGCTTTTATTGGCTTTACTGTAAACACAACTGAATTAAAAATTATTAAAAAAATCACAGTAAAACTTTACACATTTATGTAGTGCTTTTAAATATCAAAGCGTTTTCTTATGTTTTCTTATTTGATCAGGATAATCAATTAGGATAATCATGACTCTTTATTTCACATCTCCTGCACGTGTACTTTCACTTCTCCTGAAGCAAGAAAGAGACAAACACTTTTTCTAAACACATCTACCCAATTTCATGCACTTATTTATTCATTTGACAAATCTGGTCCAGCTTGTCCTGTGGGCCAGCTTCCCTGCCTGCCCCGAGGACCTCAGAGTCCTTTTCCATGGTGACTGCACCACACTGTCAACAGGGTGCCAGGAACTGTGACGTCCTGACTTCCCGACCGCCTAGTTATGTGACCTGGGCAAGTTTCTCCTCTGAGCCTCGTTTCCTCACCTACAGATGGATGGGCACCAGAAAATCCACCTTACAGGGACGGAGGGATTGAATTGGACAGTGTTTGTAAAAGCCCCTAGCAAATGGCCAGTTAATGTACTGGTGTCATTGGACCTGATGACCAATGCTCCACTCTGACTTACTTGTAAAGGTTAGGGTTTAAGCACACTAGGAAGAAAAGACAGCAAAAAGGAAAGAAAAAAAAAAAGACAACAACAACCGTTGAGTACAATCCAACTTAACTAAATGGCCCTCATTCGTTATTACCAAAGGGAATGTGACTGGGCCACGAGGGTGTAATCAGATGGCCCCAGTCAGGAGGACCCCAAGATAAAAAATGAAGACAAGCCATAAGTGATCAAACACAATTAAGATGCTCTGAAACTCAAGCTGAAACCAGTTTAAAAGGACTGTTTTGTCAGCTGCGGCATATCCTCTGACTAGATGTCAACAATTAAACAGCTTTTTTCACTCTAGCATAAAATTTCAAGCAATTAAATAAATTGATTACTGTGCTGGCCACATTCATCTCTGAGGCCTGTTTTTCCTTGGGGCATCCCATACAGTCCCAGAATTTTTGACATATTCAGTGAACTGCTAAAAATTTTGATTAAAAAAAAAAAGAAGTGTTAACGAAGACAGATCTGAGGCAAAAGGTACCTCAAAATAACGCAAACCTCTTCCCCTGAATTAGCAACACTCCTGAAGAAGGTAGCTGAGACGCTTACCATCGGCTGCGCTGAAGTACTCTGGGTTCACAGATGCATACAGCACTCCATTCCCCAGCCTGCTGTTATTTCTGTCAAAAAGGTTAAAGTTTAGGTTAAAAAAAACCCCATCTCCACATGCTTCTGTATATACTTACATCTTCGTTCTATCAGTTTCATTTGCTGCATTTCATTACGTATCAGGAGAAGGGGAGTGGGGGAGCTTACTCCCAGAACAGCTCTCACCCACACTCCTCATTTGGGCCCAGGGGACCAGCAGACATTTGCTAAAGCATCTTTTGGCTTCTTCAGTGGCCTCAGATTAGAGCTTTTTAAAACACATTTGTTTCTTTACTTCATTGGAAAGTGAAAGAGTTATTTGATCAAGAAAGCTAAGACATCGTGTTTGGAAAAGCTCTGCATAAGTAGCAGCGTTTGTGTGATAGACCAACCAATGAGGAGATGAGTTTTCCAATCCATAAAATATTTCCTCATAAATCCTCAAGAAGTTCATCTTAACTCAGGTTCAAATCATCAAAACACTTAGCCACAAAATGTGTCTAAACCTCTCACTGAGTCACTTACCTTTTTCTATGGAAGACGTACAACATTATAACCAACCCTCCCACTATCAACAGGACGGCAACAGGCAGAGCAATGATCAGATGGATGAAATTTTCATATGTCGCTGCAGAAACAAGGGGTAAATGACAAAATGTCACTAGGTAAGCAAGCTGCTCATTTCATTTTTTAATATTCAGCTGGAAGTATGAAAAAAAATCCCTGAAAATTCCTTTACTGCCCTACCATGAACTAGGAATTCTGAAGGTAAACAGTATCAGAAATAACAGCAGAAAAACTGAGTTATTTGAAAAAAGATTAGATAAGTGCAGACTAAGGAGTATACTCAGTTTTATTTTTAAAGTACAGTGAATTCTAAAATAGCAGTTCCAATGATGGGCTCAAGTAAAATAATCTTTACATGTAGTTTAATGACTATTAACGGAAATGCATACAACTAACATAAACGCATATTCTTACAGATATAATGCTCAAGCTGTACTGACCTTTATTTGTCTTCTGACAGTTCCATAGACAATTTAAAAAACAAAAAATAACTGGATGGCCCCCCTTGCCAAAGGTGCTCTGAATTCCTCCCTAACATTAGAGTCTAGTGACAAGTCTGAGACCACAGAGCTCACTACAGCACCTGCTCATCACCATCAACAGTACTCATATGACAGATGCCAGGCTGGACACTGGGGATGCTGATCTACACCCCGGAAAATTCTGCTGCATGCAGGAAATCAATAGGTCCATAAGTAGCACAACAACCTGAAAAGTGGGCTGCACATATTGCAAGGATGCAGAGAGGAAGGGAGAGGAAAGAAGGGAGTCAGGGGAAGCTTTCCAAGTGCAGAGGAATGGTTGGAAATGATACTGGAGAGAAGTCAGGGCCGGCTCCCAAGGGGCCTTGTCCAAGCTAAGCAGTTTGAACCTCATTCGGAAGATTCAAAGGAGCCAGTGAGAGCCCTCAAGCCCTGCAGTGAACTGATCAGATTTGTGTACGGAGAGACAGCTGTGCCGGAGAGCAGACCGGAGGGGCTGGCAGGCGGGAGGAGGAATTGCCATGCAGAGTGCCAGGGGGTAGAAGGGGGCCCGGACATGCTGTGTATGCCCAGCTTAGACTTCATGAAGAAATCACTGCTTCTTTCCTACAAATGAGGAAGACTCACAGAGATGTACTGTCCTCCCCAGGGTCACCCAGGCAAGCTGGTGGGCCAGGGCCCTGGGATTGGAACCCAGGCTTCCTGCACCCACAGTTCATACTTTCCCCCAAAGCAAGCACCCCGGAGGCTCTGAGCTGAGGCAGTCGTGGCGGCAGAAGAGGTTGGATTCAGAGATATTTATGAGGCAGAATCTGCGAGACTTGAGTTTGAATGAGAAATGGGTGGCTGGAGAGCAAGAAAGGTGAGGGATGGCTGTGGGAGGTTCCTGGCCTGGGTGGTGCATAGATTATGGGGCCACTGACTGAGCTCAGGAACAAAAGATGGAGAGATGTTTTGAAAGTAGCAACTGTGATTTTGGTTTTGTGCACGAGGAGTTTGAGGTACCCATGGGACATCCAAGTAGACATGTGTATGTAGAAATGAGTTTGGAACTCAGTGGGTACTAAGTTACATCTATTATAAATCACCCGTCAATGATTCTTTTGCCACTAAAATCTATTATTATTATTATTATTCTTTAAGAACTATAAAGCTATTTTAATTTTTTAAATTAAAGATATTTTTATCAAATAGCTCTCAAAATGATGCAGGCTCCTGCATTTTCTAGTTCTTGAAACTACTCAGAAGTTATCACTGCCTTTGGGAAGGTGGTAGAGGTTTCTTTTTCTCCCCGTGAGGACTAATTCTTACATTTGTACCACTTATACTACTGGTCAGGTTGTACTGTGTTCTTTTTGAGTTTCACATTTCAACAGGGACATGAAGAAACAGGAACACATCCAGAGAAGAACAAAATGAGTAAATGGCTGGAAAATTGGTCTATGAGACTGAGCTACAAGAAAAGGGCAAAAGACGTGAGATTATTTAGTCTGGAGAAGAAAAGTCTGAAGAGTAATTTAACAGTATTCAAGCACACGAAGGGCGCCTGAGAGGAGAGCAGTTGCCAGCAAGCTTCCAGAGCTCCCATCTCCTCTGAGGATTAAACAGGAGGAAATGAGACGCAAGTGCAGCAGGAGAGTGTCGGCCGACAGAAGGAAAGACTTCCGGATGGCAGAGCAGCAGGAAGATCTATGTCCCTGTGGTATATGGCAACTTCTGCTAGAGAGATTCCGTTGGCAACCCAGCAGTCACAGGGTTCAAAATGGGGGAGCAAAGGCAGAGAAGAACCTGTCATCTCCCAAGATAAGCCAAGATAAGCCAATTTCACTGAATCCCAGAGGCCAAGGCTGCTGTTTCAAAACCACAGCCTGATGCCAGACCCCTAAACCTAGGCTCTGTTCCTAAGGGATGGATGTCGAGAGGAGAGGAGAAAAAAACAAGTCATTATGCTGGAGAGCACTCTAGAAATACTGTGAAGGTTCTAGCAGAGGAATGGGTGGCACAGGCTGACCAGTAAGAGTAGTTTAAGTGGACCACATGGAGAATTCAGACTATTTTAGTTGATGGAGTTATCTGCCTAAGCATCTGTTTACCCCTGAAACCTGAACCCAGGCAGGGTGCCAGACCCATAAAATGCAGCCTCAAGGTGTGCGACTCTGTTCACCCCATCCGTCTGTTGATATCTGTCCCTGTTAGGATTTTCAAATACCCTGCACGTCTTTGACTATTAGGCGTTAACCAGGTAGACTGCCGGATCAGTCGAATCTGAATTTAAAAATTCAGACTCCAGATCAGGGTAGCACAGATGTGGACACCAGGAGGGACCAGGGCAGCAGGAACTGCCCACTAGACCCAAAAGTAGCACCACTGAGCAAGGCAGGGCTGTCCTCTCGGGCGGGAGCAGTAAGAAAGAGAGCTATGGCAAATTTGATCCCATTATCTGAACATGAAATAATCTAACAAATCGGGTTTCTAATAAGAAATAGTAGAAACTCAATATAGAAATAATAAAGAATATTTATGTCACCAAATAAAATACTGAATTTTATTGGCCAAACAAGTATAGGGTCCTTGTTGTGATTATACACTTTTACAAAATTCACTTTTAAAATCTGAAATCCTCACATAGAAGGGCCTTCTAAGAATTCTGTCTTGTCGATGGTTTGAGCAAAAACTCACAACGTGGCCCAATCTCTGTGCCAAACGGTGAGCACTGTGTGCTTTCAATGAATGTTAGTGCTTTAAAAGTGCATCTGTATTTCACCAATGGGCAGTGAAGGGGACAATGCCTCAGCCTAGGATGCTGCCATGGAGACTCCTGCCATGGAGCAGGCTAGACCAGATGGCTCCGAGGTTCCTGTCACCCCTTAGGATTCTAAGCCCTGAATCTGAGCGCTAACCAGCATCCCTGAAGAGGCAGGAGGTGGAATGGTCAATTCAGCTCTTTGTGAAATGCTTTGGACATAAACCAAGTAAAGAACAAAGGCCTCTTGCCGATTCCTCAGAAGAGGGGCTCAGACCCTCGCCCTGCCCATCAGATGAGGTAGGGACTCCAAGCAGAGCAGCTCCCCAGCCTGAGCTCCCAGACCCGATGCTCACAGAAGTGCGACCCTTCTGAAAGCTGGCCAACTCTGTTCCAATGAAAATCAGAAAATCAGAGAGCCACGATGACCCAGGCTTCCCCAGTCCTGGCCCAACCTGCTTTCAGTTTTCCCAGCTACTCTCTCACAAGCCTTACTTTTGGCCGGGACATAGAAGAACACAGGATCAGTCCACGACCCATTTCCAGAGAGAGAGGTGGCCTGGATCCGGGCCGTATAGTTCCCAGGGTTGAGCCGGTTAAGCTTGGCCCCTCCATACTTCCTGTACTCCTGTCTGGATACACATTCTCGCTGATCCTGGGGGACATAAAACATACGTGTCAATTTTCCATAAACACAGGAGAAATGGGTGACTCCTTGTGCCCAGTCTCTCACTTCCTACCTAACAGCGATCCCAACTGCAATAAAAGGGAGGGGACCAAGTCTTAAACAGCAGTGCTCCAGAAACTTTAAGCACTTCCAAGTTTTGACCAAATGTGTTTTTTTGATCAAAAAGGGCTCCGGAAAGATTAAAAGTTATTAAGACAAATCCAGTCTATGCTGAAAGATCATTTTCTGCAACGAAAGAGTTTCCTGAGGGTGAGAACAAGCCCAGCTCCTCAGTATTCCTCAAAGAGCATGCAGCTGGTAGACAGACTCAGGTCCTCACTGACTTACCACCTCATTTTTTGGTTTTAAGTTGTGAGCTAACTGCGGGGAGACTTGTGTTGTATTGTAACATATGCTATCAACTGTCATGGAAACGCACCCCGACACGAACCATCCCCCAGCCTCACCTCGATTTGTGATCCATATTTTATTTCATACATTAGAATCAATCCATTGGGATTCTCAGGTTCTGGCCACTTTAAAAAGATGGAATTTTCAGGCCTTGGCTCCCAGGTCACCGGCCCAGGAATGTCATCTGCTCCTTCTGTGCAATAATTGAAACAAGCGGTAAAGTCGTATTTGGGTCCCCAGGGAGGGACACAAACGCTGAGGTAACCTAAGAATACCCTCCCCCAATACACACGTGCGGGACTGGGGGGACCATGGAAACTCTTCATGAGCTGGCTGCTTGCAGACAGCAGAGCTTTTGGAGTCAGAGCAATCTAATGATCTGTAAGCCTCCAGATGCCACAATACCCTCCCCTCCCCTCCGCCTCTCAACAAAAAAGCCTGCTATCAAGTACAGTAGGAAAATCTTGGCAACTTGAGTAACTTATTTCTGGTATTCAGCTTCCACAACGTGAAAAAAGAAACTACGTGATGCCATCAAACTCGAGCAGCATCAAAAAGGTGCTGAGTGAGCAGAAGCAGCAGCACTGAGCCTCCAGGCCGTGACACGGATCCCTCACAGTCTGCATCTGCATACAGCAAGTGCAATGTTTACGCAGGCATGAAGGATGGTCCACAGGCCCAGCCTGTGAGGAAGCTGCTAAGAAGCTGGTGCTGAGAGCGAGCTCTCGCTGCCGACATCAACTTCTCCAGCTGCTAGCTGAGGCTGGGGCTTGCTCTCTTGCTTGTGTTTCTTCAAGCAGTAAGCCAAGTGGCAAGCAAAAGTCACTGCAAGGTACAACCGGGAAAGGCTCTGAGAAATCAGCTGGTCTATGTCTTTCCTGGGAGAGTGAGGAAACTGAGGCCGGGGAGGCTGACAGCTGCCCCGAGGCACCCTGTACGTCAGTGCCAGCACTGCAGCCAGGAGGCCCCTCTCCCAGACTCCAGTCACTTCCGTGCTGTTTCTACCACCTGCTGCCTCCAGTGGGAAAGAGAACAGGGCAGGTCACCCATCCTTAAAGATGGATGGATGGCTGTCTGAGTGGCAGGCGGCTTCTAACTTACAAGGGGAAGCTGAAGACCAAACAAGCAGGACCAAAGGCTATTCCAGGAGGTGACCTTGAGCAGCAATGGTCACTCCAAATCAAGGCAGCTAACTGGGGATTTCACTGAATCTGTGAGAACTCAGGAGGGACTGGGCAAATTTACCTGTGCACAAATGGAGAAAAAGGGCTGTGGGAACGCACGATGTGAACCAGGTAGAAGGAGGAGAGTTGACCCTGAAGTGAGCTACCTGCATTTTTTTTTATGAAAGACCACATTGGCATTCAAGTCTTTTTTTGCTTTTTTAATTTTTTTGAGGAAGATTGACCCTGAACTAAAATCTGTTGCAAATCTTTTTTTTTTTTTTTTTCCTCCCCAAAGCCCCAGTACATAGTTGTATATCCTAGTTGTAATTCCTTCTAGTTCTATGTGGGATGCTGCCTCAGCATGGCTTGATGAGCAGTGATAGGTCCGCATAGAGGATTAGAACTGGTGAACCCCGGGGCTGCGGAAGCTGAGTGCGAGAACTTAACCCCTTGGCCATGGGCAGGACCCAGCTCCCTACTTTTGAGTACTTCGTATGGAGAGACTGGGATGGGGGTGATGTCACTATGAATGGACTCCATTCCCTGAGCTGCTAGTCTACCATGCTGCCTATGAATGACCATTCTTTTTTATTTTTATTTTTTTGAGGAAGATTAGCCCTGAACTAACATCTTCTGCCCATCTTCCTCTTTTTGCTGCTTTATATGTGGGATGCCTGCCACAGCACAGCTTGATGAGCAGTGCACAGGTCTGTGCCGGGAATCTGAACCACTGAACCCTGAGCCACTGAAGCGGAATGTGTGAACTTAACTGCTATGCCACTGGGCCAGCCGCTCATTCTTTAATAAGAAGGACTGAAGATAAGGGTCATTGCCCTGGGTGTCAGACTCCATGTCCATAAAGCATGATCTCCTCCACTAGGCTGTGACTCTGTTGGGAGTGGGGCTAGCTGGATCACACCATACCTGCAGGCATGGTTCTTGCAAAGACGAAGTTGGAGGCACTGCAGCCTAGCTTCTCAGCCTCGTGGTTACAGCTGTGGATGTCAATGCGGTACAAAGTGAATGGCCGGAGGTTAGAAATGACAGTCCTCTCCTTGTTGTCCACTCTGCTCTCAAAGAAAGGGTATTCTGTCTCCAGCTCCTCTGGGTCTGTGACATTGTAGGTGTCTGCCATCGTGGTGTTCCTGCTTCGGCTGGACATGGTAGTGTTGGCAATCTGCATGACATCTCTCCGCTTCCTTTCAGGTCTGCAAGGAAGAAAGAAACTTGGCTCGTGAGGGCTTCTGTCTCTTTTGTCTTTTCTATGGCTTAGGTTAGATTACCAAAAAGAAAAGAAAAGTCTTAACCATGGAATAAAAGGAGCTATTCAGCCCCCTTGGATAAGAATCAACAAACAATATGGGGATTTCCTTCCTCATTATTTATTTTGCTTTCTCTACTCTGTGAACCTCAGAATCATCACACAAACTGCCCCCTGGCTCCCAGAGAGGTTGCTCGATGATACTGAGGAGCACACAAACATCTTGGCCGCCCCTGGCATCCTGGCTGTTTCATCACAGTGTTGGTGCCGTCCGGTCCACAGACATTATGGTTAAGCATTAAATGTAACCAATCTACTGGCCACGCTAAGATTGATTACGGGTGAGGTGAGAGGTGAAGTGTGTGGTGCAGGCCCCAGAGAGAGGGGGCAGATGGGGCTCAAAGGCCTGTGACGGTGGCTTCTTTGAACCCCTGACTCTGGATAAAAAGCAAAGATGCTGGCAGTGAGCACTTGCTTGGACCCCCAGAACCTCCTCTCTGGGGTTCCTGCTGACCCTCCTCCTCCGAGGCCCTAGGGTCTGTATTTTTCACACTCTTGGAGGTCTTTTCCAGCCTGGCCTTGGCCCCCACTCAGCAGTCACCACCTGCGGCCTCCCCGAGGCCCTGCCATGAGAGGGGCAGTGTCACTGTCACGGATTTGAGTAGGGCTCGGAACAATAGCTACAAAAACAGGACAGCAAAGGGGATGCAGAAAGTCACTGAGGGAAGAATGTCTGCACCCAGAGGGCAGATGAGGCAGTCCAAAAAGCTGGAGGGGGGACTCTTCCAGTGGCTGCTTTCATGGGATATGGAAAAAGGGCTTTTTGGCTCCCTCAGAGACTTTAAAAACAGGTTCCTAGCATTTATGGAACCAATAAAACAGAAAATGATAGTAAGCACCCAGACAAAGAAACAGGCACCCTCAGGTGAGCCACAGGAAACGGTGGGACCAGGGTGCTGTTCCTTCCACACTAGGCGATCAGCCAGCATCCCCCATCCTAGGAATAAGCAAAGGGCGGGGAGCAAATGGAACAAATCTCATCTGAGAAAGAAAGGTAAGAGCATGAGGAAATGAGAAAGCCTAGAAAATGAGAATGCTCTTCAGCTCTCACGTAGGGGAGAGAGAAGTTCCCACAGGGAGTCAGGCACCCAGGAAGCCATTCATGCTTCAATGGATACCCAGCAGGCTCCCCGTTGGCCCTCATTCACCCAGAAGTGAAAAACCTGGAAGGGGAAAGGAGAGGGCTTAGGGAAGGGTCCCTGGCTCCCCAGTCTGCCCAGCCCGAAGATTCTCCTGTAGGAAACACCGTCACCACCTTTGTGCAGTGACACACTGGGACCCACCAAAACTATGGACCATTCAACACAGATATGCTCATTCCACCAGGCAGAACCACAAGGTCAGGGTGTGTATTAAAGGCCCCACTGCATTTGCTTTCACAATATTGGGGGAAGAAGGGCTAGGAAATGAGGCTGATAATTCCCCATCCTCACACTCTACAAACGAACCAACCTGCCTGGAAGGGAAGGACACAAGAAACCACACTGATTGCTAGGGAGACCTTTTTTTGATGCCTAGCAGAACTAATTTCCTGCTTTCTTTTCAAAATCAACACAACACACAAAACCAGCACAACATCCACTTGCATCTATAAATAAGAAGTTGCTTGGGTTTAATCCACTGCAAAATAATACTGTGTTAAAACCCCTCCCGCAGCCTCCACCCGCTTACCTGGGATTACACCATTAAGTTCACTTTTGGAGACAGTAAAGCTGCTACTACTGATACCAAGTCAGGGACTGGAGGGAGGGCAGCCACACAGGACATTATCAGGAAGGTACGGGGCAAGCAGAATGGTCCCTCCATGGTTCTTTATAAACAGCCACATTCCCAAATGGTGTGACCAACAGCAAATATTATCACCACTCCCAGCCCAGGATACAACCTACTCCTATGGGAAAACCTTTTACTCATCAACATCTGTTGAAATTTCAGTTATTTAACCCAAACTATGTGATTTAAAATACAAAGGCAGTGGTCAATGAAAGGCACTCACCACCAAATATTGACTCCAGAAAGTAACTTACAAACTCTAGCTTCCATCCTACTTCAAGACATATGGGACACGATGGACAATGTATAACACACTAAATCTGACTTGACTGGTTTTAGCCCCCAAATAAATTGTTCTTAGAATGAATTGAAAGAAATAAAAATCGTCTTTGGAGAATTGAGTTGTAACACAGAAAACCTTCCTTTATGATTCAGTCATTCTGTCACCTGGATACTCCTTTCGTCCGAATTTTGGTGGCAATTGTGTGGCTATCAGATTTATGCATCAGTAGGAGGCATGAAAAAAACCATGAAGTTCTCATAAACTGTGGCCTCTCATCATGGGCAAAATATGGTATCTATGTCCGTCCCATGAAAAGAGAGACTAGAAAGTGGACTTGTCTTAGGGAGAGAATGTCAGCAACGGATGCATGCCTTCGTCAGGGGGAATTTAGCACAGAGGAAACTTCTTTTGAACTCAACAACATGAACACAGTGCATTAATAATATCTGAGTCAACCACAGCTCTGTCTACACATCGCTTGATCTTGTGTTCCACATCTGATGAGAAAAAAAAGGCACTGTCTTATAATACAAACTGAAAGCTAGGGGCCTTTTTAGCAAAACCTTTCCAAAGCCTGGACTCACAGCCTGAACCTCTGGCAGGTCAGTGGGACAAGAAAGCAACGTAGTCAACAGCCTTTGATGGAGAATAAACGGACAACTCCTGCCTAGCCAGTTTGGGGCGCTCTAAATTCACCCTTGCCTGTGTCCACAGGAAGTAACACTGGCGGAGCCTCTGCTGGCAGTGGGGGAATGGACCATGCTGAGAAGCAATGCCACGAAGGAAGGAGCCTTGGTGTGTGGGAAGCAAGGGCCAAGTCCCAAATAGATCCTTAATTAATTAGGATGTTGGAGAAGTCACTGGAGTTCTAGTTTTTAAACATCTTTGAGCTCTTTTCGTCCTCAAACTTTTTGATTCTTGAAACCACACACGATATACAGAACATCTGGACTAACACTTGAACCGAAGCCCTATAATCTGTCAGCAAACGGGAGATGTCACCTCTCGGTTCAGTGGTTTTAACTACTCGAGAGGACAGAAGGGGCAGAAAGCCACTAAGCAACGAACAGCTTCATTCTGAAAAGGAAATAGTGCCTCCAGCTCTAAAAGGTCTGTATTTCCTATTTGGATGATTTTTCAAAGTAGGATGGCTGTCTCTGACTATTACACAAACACCAGGAAGGTCGCTTGATAGAAAAAAAATGTCACTTTAAAAATCATTTGTTTTACAACCTAAAAAAGCCTTTAAGGGCAGAGTGACTATGGAGTAAACAGAAGCTACAGGCTGCTGGCACCTCTCAGGGTCGGGGAGCAAGAAGAACGGTGAGACCATGCTGGGCAGTGGGTGGGCGGCTGGGCACCGTGGGGATCAGGAACCAGTGGCTCGTGGGCACAGTGCTCGTCTGAATCCAACTCCTCTGCCCAGATTTCAGGTGTGAGGTTGTTTCTAAATTCTGCACCATCATCTTTCAGGAAAAAAAGGGAGCTGTGGGCCCCCACTCTGTTTCCCTCTCCTTTCCCAGACATTGCAAGGCTACCCTGCTGAACTTTCCTCTACTTTTTTTTTTTTTACTATTTTTTTATTGTGCTAAAAATTATAAATGAAAAAATATATAACAAAATTTTGCCATGTTAACCATTTTTTAAAAATTTTAACTTTTTTTTTGAGGAAGATTAGCCCTGAGCTAACATCTGCCACCAATCCTCCTCTTTTTGCTGAGGAAGACTGGCCCAGACCTAACATTCGTGCCCATCTTCCTCTACTTTCTATATGGGACGCCTGCCACAGCATGGCTTGACAAGCAGTGTGTAGGTACACACCTGGAATCCGAACTGGTAAACTCCGGGCTGCTAAAGTGGAATGTGTAAACTTAACCACTGCACCACTGGGACAGCCCTGTCATGTTAACTATCTTTAATGTACAATTCAGTGTCATTGATTACATTCATAATGTTGGGCAACCATCACCACTATTTCCAAAATTTTTCATCACCGTAAACTGGAGAAGCCCTATATCCATTAAGGAATAACTCCCCGTTTTTCCCTCCTCCCAGCCCCTGGTACCCTTAATCTACTTTCTGTTGCTATCAATTTGCCTATTCTAGATATTTTATATATACGGAAACATACAATATTTGTCCTTCTTTCACTTAGCATAACGTTTCAAGGCTCATCCATGTTGTAGTCCATGATTCAGAATCTCATTCCTTTTTTTGGCTGACTAATATTCTATGGCATGGATATACCACATTTTGTTTATCCATCATCTATGGATGGACACTTGGGTTGATCTCGGCTTTTGGCTGCTGTGAATAGTGCTGCTTCGAACATTTACTTTCCTCCACTTTTGTCCCCACTTGGCAGAAACTGAGACTGGAGAAGGGGCTGCTTTACTTTGAGAAGCTGTCTTCTGCACTGCTTCCCAAACCTGGTTGTCAAGGATGCCAGTGGCACTTGGTTCTGTTTCGAAGTTGGGCCCCTTTCAAAATTGTGATTTTTCTCCCTCTTGCTTTACTCGTCCTTGGCCAGATGAGACAGGCAGTACGGAGAAGTGGGAGCAGCAGAAAGGGGCTCAAATCTCAGCTTTTACCCACAGGGCTCCATGAGCAAAAGCAGATGGTTTCAGCTCTCTGAGCTTCATTTCCCCGCCCCTATAGCAGAGAGCCCACCTGCCCTCTGCAGGAGGCTATGTGACTGAGAGGCAGCTGCACCTGTCAAGCCGCCGTCCCCAACAGCATGTGCCCCCAAGAGCATGTGCCCCGAGCCCCCTTCCCCTTAGGGCAAACCAGTTTCCACAGGAACCACTTGACGAAACTGATATCCTATTTTGTTGTTCCCTCCTTGAAGGCTACTGAGTCTTGCCCCAAGGTTGCTGACCTACAAACTACCAGGGTGGAGAGACGGCACCAGAACCTGCCTGAGGAGCACCAGCCTGGAGACATTCTCAAATGACAGTGGTACCTGGGCACAAAGATGGAGTTGTGCAGGAAATTCTCAAAGACTTTGCGGTACTCGGCTTCCTCCTTCTCGGCCTGCTTCTCGGCTTCGGTTTTGGGGCAAGCACAGCAAGGCCCTTTCTCTCCACCACACACTTCGGTCTTGGGATTCTCCGTCACCTCTTCAACATCAATGGTGCCATCGGCATACTTCCTGATGGGGATTTTGTCTGCTCAGAAGAGAGAAGCCCAATGAGAGTGGAAATGAAAGCCAAGTTACACAAGCCTGAGAGGAAAAATAATAGCCGTCAGCACCTTCAATCAAGAACGTAGCTGGTTTGCAATGAAGGGTTTAAACTGATATGTGGAATGTCGGGGCTTGCATACGTTCAGACAATGGGAGGTCACAGTTACAGGGCTCCCCACCTCCCATCTTTACCTTTGGAGCAGTAATTGTGCCGGTAAAGGTAGCTGTCCTGAGGCTGTCGCTGCCATCTCACGATGTAGTAACTCAGGTTGCCGTTGGGCAGAGAGGGTGGGTTCCACTTCACAATTAGCTGAGAAGAGGAGTTTGATGCTGAAAGAACATCCAGGGGGATGGAAGGAACTGGAAAAGGGGACAAAGGGCAGTTCAGAAAATGAAATGAACCCAAGACCCGGGTTCTCAGGTCCTCAACACAAACCAACAAGGAGCTGAAAGTTTGACCTGGATAAGAAAACAGCAGTGAACACTGAAGCACAAAATGAAAACTGAGTCTTGTTTCGAAACAGTATGGATTTAAATGCCAACATTTCCCTTTATAATATCTATTCTCAGGTAATCTCTGTGGAAACAAACATTACTGAGCTGCAAATGGAAAAGGTTGTGGGGGCACACCAATGTTAGAACGGAGGACTTAAAACCTACAGCCAATTCAAACACTTGACTTTTCTCATTTATTACAACTGCCATTCTCCAAAATGTTCAACGTCGGTAGTTTTAGCAACTGGTAAAACTGACTTGCATTTCACCTGAGAATTTTGAATCTCTGATAAAAAATGGCAAGAAATCAAAATGCAAGGAGGAAGTTAAAAAGGAGCAAGTTAAAAAGGAGCTGGAGCGTGTGTGCATGTGTGTGTGTGCCCGTGCACATGTGTGTAAGTGGGCTTGGAGGAAAAGGCAGTGTAAAAGGCCTGGAAGTCTACAATTCTACAGTCACGCGTCAATGGAACGACAGAGACACAACTATCAAATGCAGTTTAAAAACTCAAATTTCAAGCAAAGGACTCTGTTACCAGCAAAAGAATATTGATTTACAGGCAAAGCTTCACTTACTGGTAAGTAATCTGGTCAAGCTTTATTTACTACTGCACCCGCCCCCAACCCCAAACCCAGAGCTGATCTATATATAAAGGGAAAATGCATCCCAGGACCACTGAAATCTTACTCTCATTGGGCTCACAAGAAAACACCAATTTTGGTGGGTTTTCCAAAGTGCAAGGGACACCTCCACTGTATGTCGCCTAAGCAACATGGTCATCCAAGCCGCTTTTAAAATTTCAAGGGGGTGAACAGGTTAAGGGTGCTTTAAGGTACATAATATTATACACAAACTTCTGAACACCTGTAAGGAATGACACTTTAGGGGAAAAGTCGTAACTAATGCTAGCCTTTTCAGGGGAAACATAACCACTAGATGCTCGGCCACTTCCAGGTTTCCAAAAATAAGTCTTTCAGAAACAAACAGGTTACCCCTGGATGTTTCAGTGGTAAGTGTCACAAACAAGCAGAGGCAAAGGACCAAGTTATCCTTTGTTCCCACCACTTGTAAAGACAGGGACCAAAACATGGTATACTGACTCAATTTGTACAGTGCTTTGTTTTCTATCTTTGGGGAAGGCAAAAGGTTTCTTAAGAATTTGTCATAATAGGGTAAGATTCTCATTTTTCCTGAACTGGCTACAGTAAATTGCTGGGAAGCGTTACTTCCAAATTTTAGGAAGAACAACTTATTTTGTTGCCTTTGAGCCTCTGCTACACCACCCCACATCCAGGATCAGAAGCCTGTGCCAGATTTATTTCTATAAACACTTTATGGTCAGTGACATAATCGTGGCCACTCACAGGATCATGGAGCCGGAGCATGGGAGGGGAGGAGGAAGCAGGAGTGCACAAGCAAAAGGTTTTCTCCACCAGCACTTTCTCCTCACCCTCTGTCATTTAAACTTATTTCGTGCTAGCTTATAGCTATTTTAAAACAGCCTACCTGTTCTAACAGCGGCCATCAACCAAAAATGTTTATCGGTGTGTTTAAAAATGACGTGCATTTTCCTACTTCTAAACTGGTTTTTATATACTTGGAAAATATACAAAATGTTTCCTTTCATTAGCTCCAGATTCTGGAGTTGAGAAATGAGGTGGTTTAGAAGATGAAGATAGAGGAGAAGGAGGAACACTTTCATCAGTGAATACTCTGAATGTCCACCAAATACTGTCGGACATGTTCCAACTTTTGTTGACCTCCTTGGAACCCAAGCTGCTACAGAACTAAGATGGAAAACCAATGAGCCATGTGAGGTAACGGGAACACCAATCAGCATGTTTTCAGTTCCCAGATGTTCAACTATCAAAATAAACCAGAAGGGCAGCCATAGGGGGCTGTATCCTAGCTGGACCTTCCAACCAAACCCACCTAGGACCCTGGAGGACATTTAAAAGGCAGAGAGCGTGAGGCCCATTGGCCCAGGCAGACAGACAGACAGACGATGGAAGATGGTACCAAGTCCAGAAAATGGGCCGGAAGAGCCTAGGGTATTGGCAGTGGGAAAAAGAATGTGATATGGTACTATAAACTGACAAGACAGACAAAAGACAGACTGGCCCAGGACAGAGAGAGACAATAGGCACATTCACTGTGAGCCCTATGACTACATCTTGTAATAAGTAAAAACAGTGAGCTCATGAGGAAGTATGGGATGGCGGGGCGGTGTGGGGATACCTGAAGCATTGGTGCGAATGTACAAGATTTCACTCTTGGCCCCACGAATGTGGTCGTTCTCTACCATGGTGAGAGTCACGGCCTTGACGTAAACGGCGTACTGCGTCCAGGGCTTCAGCCCGTGCAGTAGAATGCCAGGCTCGACGTCCTTGTTGGGAGGGAGGTCCACATCCACCATGTTCCAGCTGTTGGAGCCACAGGCATCCTGCCCATCATACTCTGTGACGTTTTTAAAGGGTCTGAAAGACAATCGATAAAGCTCAGAGAATGTTTTAGGGCCCTGACATCAAAGTTCCCAGAAACCTTCCCCAGGGGCCTAGCACATCACACTTTCTATAATGGGAATTCTAAATAAAACAAATGATCAATTAGATTTTTATAGAAGAATAAAATTAAGCAACTGGACCACAGTTACGTATGTAATTGAATACTCTGCCCCAGAAAGAGTAAGTT
This sequence comes from Equus quagga, assembly GCF_021613505.1. Lineage (NCBI taxonomy): Eukaryota > Metazoa > Chordata > Mammalia > Perissodactyla > Equidae > Equus > Equus quagga. The sequence goes on along the minus strand of NC_060268.1, from coordinate 81,790,513 downwards.
CTATAGTTACTGGGATTGAAAACACTGCTCCTTAAAAATATACGCAAACTCTATTTTCCTCTCTTCACCATTAAGAAAAAACAAGCAGTCATTTAATGCAAACATCCAGCTATTGATAAAGGATAACTTTTGGAGAAAAATGACTTTGTTACAGAAAAACAACTTCTAAAATATAGCTTCCAAAATCTAATTTGCTCACAAACAATTCTGATTACTTAAGTATCTTCAAATATTTAGTTTCCAGATTGTCTGAGAAACTAGCATCAACTCCTTGGTGAAATGACTAGCCGACATTGCCAAATGGTAATGTAGGACTATCAGAGAGAAGAGAGTATTTTGCACAGATGCATGGATGGTCAGGAATTCTGTAACTGTCAGATGAAAGGGCTGGACAGCCGCTGGCTTCTGAAACAGACATTAACATATCCGTCCCGGTCAGCGTGATGGAAGACCATGAGTGACCCCCATATACAGGAACACTGAATGCCTAATAATCCTGAGCCCCACTATTTTCATCACTAGGACCCTTCCCTGGGCCCCAGGTCCAGCAGGAGAAAGGGTATCAGCTGCTGTCACTGGTGGCTCTGGTTCCAGCTCTGGGGAAGCCAAGCTCCCAGGAAAGAGACCTACGGGGTAAGGAGGGTGACTGAGTAGACTGGGAGAACCACCTGGATACAGGAGGCAGAGGAAGGAGGTGGAGACTAAGAAGAGCTGCCCTCTGGAGGAGTAAGTCATGGCTGCTTAGGCAGGCGAATGTCATCGGAAGGCTCCAGAAAAGCCCCCAGTAGATTTTATGAGAAATCACGAAAGGTTCAAGACATGAAGGTCAGTCTCTCCATTGTCTCCTTCCTTGTCTGGAGGGCTCATGACCTAGAGCAGAGGGCCACACCCTGGGAGGGGCCCATGTATAGAGGGACATGAGTGAGATGCTGGACCTGTCCAGTCATCGCTTCAAGGGGAGCCATTTCCCCCTTTGTAGCTGGCACTGGTGGTGATGGACATCACATGACAGCCAAGGGAGGCGATGAGGATGAAACAGAGACCTCCCCACCCACAGCCCTGCCAACAGAAGCGTGTCACCAAGCACAGAAACTCACGCCTCTTTGTAGTAGACGGTGAAGCTGATGAGGTCCCTGTAGTCAGGGGGCCGGTAGCGATGCCAGGTTATGATGATGCGATTCTTCCACGTGGTGGTGGAGGTGAAGTGCAGGACATCACTCTCACCTGGGCACAGGGGCGCACAGTGAGTGACAGAGATCAACGTTCTTTTCCTCCATATGTCTGAGAAGTTGCTTGTCCTGCACTATTTCCCTCTTCTCCAAAGCTGGCTGTGCACGCTAATTCCCCTTCCAGACTTCTCAGTGGCTTTCTTATCCTACTAAGGACTCAAACACTACTATGTGGAGCTCCAAGGGGCTCGCTCCTTTGTTTTAGTGCACTTGGGTGCACTGGACGTGAACCTGTGGGTGATTCTTTACATGGAGAAGGACCGCTTAACTGAACAAGGTAGCCTTATCTTTCTGCGGATCCCTAAGACGAGGGCTAACGAGAGGACCAAAGAAGGTGAGAGTAGACCTTTACACCAGGCGGAACCTTCTTAGGTATCATGGCACCTTTCTGCAGTTGTGGATATCTGCCTGCCCTTGTGCAACCACCAAGGACAGGTAACAGACCAGGCTGCCACAGAGCGGAACTTTCCCTAGTCTCAGCTTGGGATCAAACTGGAAGGACACAGGCATGACTAGCACTGACGTACAATGGGGAATGAACCAGCACGGACAAGACAATTCATGTGGTGAGGGCTTCTGCGCTCTGAGGGAAGTAAGCCTTCGCTGGTGAGGGGACACTGCCACGAGCCCCCTCTTGCTCCTCTGACTGGATTCAAACTGCATTGAGAACCAGGGAAGAACTGATGGCTGCCTCCCCACATGGAAAGCGAAAGTCTCCTACGAATTGTCCTTTCCCTCTTATTTGCCTGAATCCCAATGTGCACGCAGTAGGTGAAGCAGAGAAGCTAAAGGCAGTTAAAAACTGGAAGTCTGTGGGCAAAATGTGCTGGACTGAGATCGGAGAAATGTTGCAGTTCCTGCTAAAGTGTTATTTAGAGAGAAAACATGATTTTGTTTTCAAGGGAAAATAAATGGCTACTGTACTCATAGTCTGACAGGTCAGCCTGGCTGACTCTAAGGAGGAGAATGCTTTGAAAATGCTCCGACACATCCGTGTCTGCTGCGGTTTGAGCAGGGAGTGCAGCAGGGGCCGCGGCGCAGACCGCGAGGGAGAAGGCACTGGCTGTGAACATGCTCTCCAGCTCTGCGTCGGGTTCTCCCCTCTAAAAACTCTTTCTGAGCAATGTGAGTGTCTGCCGGACAGCCCCAGACAGCAGGGAAACAAACCAAAGTCAAATGGCTATCCTCCCCCTACTGTGCCTGTGAGTGTGTGAGTGTGTGTGTGCGTGTGCATGTCTGCAAATCATCCTTGATCATGTAAATTACTCCATTTTTTTCTAATACTTTCCCTTTATTAAAAGCCCATGATGGAGAGACAATTTACTTTTATAACCCCACCCTGCCAAACAGAAACCGACATTTTTAAAAGCAGTTCTATATACAGGGTTAGACGAAAAACGCACTGTTGTATCTCAGATATAAGACCTCAAAGTAAAAGTCGTCTAACCAGTGTGAGATTATAATTATCTTGTTCTAAATTTAAAACGCAGTATCAATTCAGGGAGGCAGGCTCTCTCCATCTTTTTCATGATGTGGTAGGAGCAAGGAGGAGGCTGAGCTAGGGAGAAGGACTCGCAGCCACGGGGGCTGGGCTCATAGCTGAGCCCCTTCTGCTCTCAGGCCTCCCCTCCACTCTGTGGGAAAGGGAGGGCCGAACTCACTTCCCCCAGGCCTGGAAGGAAACCCTTCCCTGAAAAGTACTCTGACTGTACACCTGTGTGTAAAAAGACATTTAACTTTTTGCATTTTGTAAGCCCTCCTTTAAATCCTGAGTAAGAACCTATTTATAAATAGTATATAGACGCTAAGGGAAGTTTACAAACACGAATCTGTCATGGATCTTCCCACTATTGCCTTTGAAGATACACATGTAAGAGCAAAGTGTTGGTCAAGGAGGCCTTGTGTCCCTCCAAGTAAAACAAGGAGGGGGCCGCAAACAGAAACCACGCTCTAGATCGGCGGAGGGTCACTTGATGAGGACCCTTGGGTTCACTCACAGGAGGCTCTCTCTCCGTTGTTCCTGGTGTTGATGTCCCCTTTGCTCTGGCGCCCTTTAGTCCCCGTCACTTCCTCCATGCGGTAAATTTCGGAGACACACAATTTGGGATTGAAAGCGAAGTACATTTTCCCAGCTTTGATGGTCAGGTTGCGGTGGTCCCAGTCCCACAGCTGCTGTAAGTTCTGGTTGTCGAGGACGTAGAAGGAGTAATTCCTAGAAGCACAAAGATCCGCATCAGCACCTCTGCCTTCTTCCATCACCCACCCCAGTCTGCTGGCCACCCCCCCTCAGGTCCTCTCTTCATGTGCCTCCAGAATACAGTGCCTTTGCCAATGAGAGACTTAGTTATTAATGGTATATGAGAATGGATAGTTACTGTTAACAATGGCAAGAGTATGATTCAAGGACAATATACTGAAATCGATAAGGTGCTAATTAATGATCTCTATTACCAATAAATAATGCTTCTCACAGTGGAGGATGTTACTCAAATCATCCCCTAGAAATGCCTTTGGTTATTTCTCTCAGAGCAGAGTATGTACAATGCGCCTGAAATCAGTCCATGGGAGAGCAGACATGCTCTGCTACTCAACTGGAACAGCTTACAGATTTGCTGTAGAAAAGTCTCCCGCTATCCTTGGGGGTAAATCCCATCTGCCAGCAGCAGCATATAATGGGACAGGGAGACAGACTTGGTGGTGGTGAATCCCTCCGCCAGATTCACCCCACCCTGAAAAGCCCCAGCCTCAGTCCCTGCAGAAGGTGGGGTAGGAAAAATGGCCCCTGATGGGCAGTCCTCCAGGGCCACCCATCCAGGCAACAGCGACTCAGTGTCCAACACAAGTTTAGTGTGCAAAGTGTACAAAGCTTGTTTTCAGAGCGCTGAGCCCCATCCCCAGAGTTTCTGCTTAGTAGGTCTGGGTGGGCTGAGAATCTGCATTTCTAACCAGCGCCCAGGTGATGCTGACACTGCTGGTACTGCGAGCACACTTGGAGAAGCTCTGGTCTAACAGATGCTGAGCACCAATGAGGGGCTGGAGGTCCAAAGCCGACCAAGTCAGATGTGGGTCTTGCCCCTAGCGGATGGACACAGAAGCAGCAGACCCAGCTGCCCACTGAAGGAATGATGAAAGGGCAGCCAGCATTGGCAGCAGCGACCTCTGGCTACCTGGAGAGAAACCCATACCTGGGGAGGCAGTGAGCAGACAGCTATAGCTTGGGGGTCTGGAGAAAGATCCTTGCAGTACACCGTTTTCTACAGGTCCCCCAGGAAACCAGGCAGACAGGGCCATGGCTGCCCACCTGAGACCTCCGTGCTGAAAGGTCTGCTTCCCACGGACCTCGAATCCTTCCTCTCCCCTCCTGCTCCTCAGCCTCAGTTTCTTTCTGGAGCTCACTCAAGCACTTTACACAAAACTGAGTCTAGGAATTGGTGTAGCACTCTGAGTTATTTCTAAGATCTACTCACGGATCCAACACGCAAACAGCAGAGAAGAAAGGATCCCTGGCCTCCTTCCAGAGCCAGGGTAGCCAGGACAAAACAGAAGCTGGAAGCCCTCCTCTGCCCTGGGGGCTGTGTCCATCAGGCACCTCTCTGCACCTGGTTAGCGTCTTCCCTTACACCCACACCAGGACCTCTACACGCCTGGTCAGTCCTCAGCCTGAGTCTCATTCATTTAGAGCAAAGCAGAAGTGATGGTTACAACGCTGCCAAGCAGACACTTCACATTTCCCTGGGAATTCACAAGGGAGTTCAGACGGAAGGAAGTTCGAGACGGGGAGCCAGGACAAGAAATGCCATTAATGAGCTGCTTGGCCATAGGCAGGTCACTTAGTGCTTTCTGTAGCCCCATTTACTCACTCGCAGGACAAAAAGGGGCATGAAGAGGTGTCATCTGAGCTCCCTGTCGGCTTTAAGAGTCCAAGACCCTAATGCCCAGGAGGAGGTACAGAGCTGAGGTGGAATCTGCCCCACCAGCCTGAAGCCCAACCCCTCGGCGAGCACTGGACCCCGTTCACACATGCTTGGCTGTTGGGGATGGGAGCCCTGCCTGCACAGGGGTTCAGTGAGCCAAGTGTGTCCAAAGGCGGTGCCTCTGAAACCAAGCCAGGCTCCTCACAAACCCACCTTGAGGCCTCTTGACACATTCACAGCCACCAAAGCAAGTGGCAAAAACCTGCAAGTCAACAATCCTTTCCTTTCAGTAAGAGCTTATTCCCTAACACATACATCTACTGGAAAAGGAATGTAAAACACTGCCCAAATGAATCTAGACGTCAAATAGGCAACACAAGGCCACGTGTGCAGGCAGGAAGCACTGAGAGATGGCAAGGTGAGATCTGCCAGCCCTCAGGACAGTCCCCACCCACGTCTACTCTCCCTCGCTGCCAGGCTGCAGGTGACGCCAGAAGGCAGAAGGATTCGTGCAGTTGTACAACTGAAGGAGGGTTTACAGGTGGAAATAGATGTCTCCTATTATAGGCCCCTTCTTGCCCATGGAATATTTCCAAAACTGAAGGACATTCTGCAGCATCAGTACTCACCCCAATGGGTCTAGCTGCTCAGGTTCCTGAGCTGGCCACACAGGACAAAATCTCTTTGTCGGTGCAGAAACTTCTGGGCTGGGAGTAAGGGCCAATTAACCAGGCCAAACTTCTGTCTCAACCCAGGATGAGGCTTCTTTTTGGTAAACTAATTTCGCTAGCAGGGCACAGAACTGTACTGAAAATACCTCCTGAACAAAACACACTTCTCTCCAGGGGAGGAAGCATGAATTATAAATCAGGAATGTGACAAATGAATGGCAGGCATACTGAAATTCTGTGTATGTGATTAATCACTTTGAAAAGCAAGATTATCTTTTTACAGTAAACACAAACATTTTTACAACACTGAGAAGGCCTGGAGCCAGGATACCAATATCAATAAAACCCAGGCGTTATGGAGCCTGTGTAAGCAACAGAAAGATAAAAATAAAACCCTCGTCAAAATAATAATCAAGCCATTCATGAGCTGCCTGTCAATACTGCTCTTGTTTTTCCAACCCCAGCTTGGGGCCTGGCTCCCCTCAAATTCCTCCTATGATTAGGTGAGAATTAAGAGATGGCAGAAGACAGAGACTTGTCTGCACATCTTCAACACACACACACACACACACACACACACACACACACACACGCTTAGGTTTTCATTGTTTCCTAAAGGAAATGGCTATTTATGCCAATCACTCGGTAAATGTGATTTTCTAATTGTTTCTAAGCTTACTGCATTTCCATTCAAAGAGTATTTTAAAAAATTAAGTTATTCGTTTATTTTTATAAAGCTTACGTAGGCTCCATGGTGCCTGGGTTTTATAGATATTGGAATCGTGGCACCCAGCCTTCTAATGTTGCAAAAAATGTTTGTGTTGTACTTGCGTAGGCCCCATCAGCCAAAATGCATACCAATGGAGGCAGGCTGGGAGTGGTTGGTTATCTCCTTGAGGACATCTATATACTATCTGTACTGATATTCTAAATGCCTGGCATATATTATACACTCAACTGTTTTATTTATGGCTCCAGTCTTGGGGCCGTCTTACCTCTGAATTATCAACACCACCACCTTCCTGCCTGCTCTGATGAACAGCAAGAAGGATCAGGAAGCAAAGGAAGGCAAAAGCATTGGGGATTGATGTGGTACTTAGAAGACAGCCTGGCATCCAAGGTTCAGAGCACTGCATTTGGGAATTCAAAGATCAGGATCTGACTGTCACCTCCACCACTTACTAAGCAACAACTCTAGGCAAAGTATTTATTAGGCTTCTCCCAGGCTGGGTCAAATGGGCCTGAGGGTGAGGTCTCCAGCCTGTGGAGGTAGGAAGGGACATTCCCCGCTTTCCAGCCCTTGCTGATAAATTGAAAAAAAAAATCTGCAGGGGCTGGCCCGCTGGCATAGTGATTAAGTTCGCGTGCTCAGCTTCAGTGGCCCAGGATTTATGGGTTTGGATCCTGGGTGTGGACCTAGCACTGCTTGTCAGCCCACGCTATGGCAGCATCCCACGTAAAATAGAGGAAGACTGGCACAGATGTTAGCTCAGCGACAATCTTCTTCAAGCCAACAGAGGAAGATTGGCAACCGATATTAGCTCAGGGCCAATCTTCCTCACACACATACACACAAAGTCTGCAAATACACAACCGATCATTCCCTTTCACTTCGCAGAGGAGAACCATGGCCTCTTTCCGGTTGTCTCTAGGGGGCATCAGAACCCAGCACATGGGGGCCTTCTCCAGCATCCGAGCAATCTGTAACTGATACAGGACTTGGCCTTTTCACAGATGCTGCTTTTAACCCATCTGCAATGGGCTGCTTTACACCACATCCAGTTTTCCCCAAATCCAATATTTACACCAACCTTGGGGGCTCAGCAAGGGGGGACTTTATATTTAAGTAACACTAGGTACCAGATACTCGGAAAATGTTTCCTCTTTGAGTGTTTTTAAAGTAGCTTTACTGAGGTATAATTTTGCTGTTAGTGCCATCGAGTTGATTCCGACTCCTGGTGACCCTGTGTATAGCAGAGCAGAACCCTGCCTGGTCTTTTTGTGCCATTCTCTCACCTTCTGGCACTCTATCAGACAATGCTCTGCTGTTACTCACAGGGTTTTCATGGGCAGAAGAAGGCAGCCAGGTCCTTCTTCCAAGTCTGTCTTAGTCTGGAAGCTCTGCTGAAACCTATCCACCATGGGTGACCCTGCTGATATTTGAAATACCAGTGGTATAGCTTTCAGCATCATAGCCACATGCAGCCACCACAGTGTGACAACTGACAGACGAGTGGTGTGGTTCCCTGACCAGGAAACAAACCCAGGCCATGGCAGTGAGAACACTGAATCTTAACCACTAGACCACCGGGTCTGATAATTTACCTACCAAAGAATTAACCATTATAAGTGTACAGTTCTGCGCTTCAGTAAATTTATACAGCTGTCCAACGATCACCACTATGCAGTTTCAGAACACTTCCATCATGTCAAACTTCTCTCATTCCCGATGGTGGTCAATCTCCCATCCCATCGCCAGCCCTCACTGATCTACTTTCTATCTCCATAGTTTTGCCTTTTCTCGAAGTTACATATTAATGGAATCATACAATGCATAGCCTTTTGTGTCCAGCTCTTTCACTTAGCCTAATATTTTTGAGGTTCGTCCATGTTGTTACATTATTGTTGAGCAGTATTCCATTGTGCCACATTTTGTTATCCATTCATCTGTTGATGGACATTTGGATTGTTTCCAGTGGGTTTTTTGGGGGGAGGGGCTATCATGAATAATACTGCTATGAACATTCACACACAAGTCTTGTGTAGGCACGTTTTTATTTCTCTCGGGTAGACACTGGGTAGAGCCTAGAACTGCTGAGTCACATGGTCAAATGTATATTTTTTAAAAGTCCCAGAGAAGTGTTCAAGCACAACCCTGTTGCACCTAATCGTAAAGCTGCAAAGGCAGAATGAAACCCTGAGTGTTGCAAAGTCAAGCGGTGGGGACATGAGCATAGAGATACCTCAATGCAGCCAAGAATTTCAATTCTTACAACCCACCACTTTCACCTACTTTTATTCTTTTCAGACCTTTTCCTTGGTGGCACCAAAAAATCTGAAATTTTAACTCCTGATTTAGCTGATGACGTCAAAAATAAGGTTGTCCAAATAAGAGCATTTGCAGATATCAGAAATATTCTTATTCAAGGCCTTAAAAATGAGCCATTTTATAGAAATTTTGCACGTGTATTACAAAATCTGCTTCCTTCTTAAATAGCAGAAGAACCTTGGTGTTCTTAATGTTTAAAGTTATTACTCTAGAAACGCATCACATTAACAGAGTTGAGTGATGCCCTCAAGAAAACCCTGGCTGTCTGAGTTCTTCTGGACAAACCAATGCTGTCTGAGCCCCGTTCTCCAGCAACTGACTACCCTGCTGTCTGTTCTGATGTGGTTTGGCCTCTATCTGTTGTTAGCCTGGAAATCAGATTATAAAATTGGCTCACGATGATTGATGTAAGAGCAAAGAGGCTCTCTGTGAGTTCTAAGAGCTCTGCTCTAGGTAAAGTGCTTGAATTTCATATTCCTGACTTGACCCAGTGGTCTGAGCTGCTCGGGAGACTTCTGGAGGCAGATGTCAGTTCCAGTTTGGAAAGCCAAGCTAGTTGGATATGAAGGATCTCTACACGATGACTTTTTCGGCTCTCCATCAAAACTTCCATCCTATTGAACCAAACGAAAGTGCTTATTTATGTTCTCACTGGCTATGAGAAGTTCAAAAAATAGTACTTTGAGGCAACAGTGTGACACGAAAAAAATCGAAATGCTTTGGGGATATGCAGATGAGAAGAAATAACGAGATAGAGAAGCGGTTTCCAATCTTTGCTGTGCACTGAAAGTCCCTCAGAATCTGTAGGAAAGCACTGATACCCGGATCCCACCCCAAACATTCTGATTGAATAGGGACAGGGTGCAACTTGGGAATCAGGATTTTCTAAGGCATAGCAAAGTTTGGGAACCACTGGGATAGAGGTTATCTTGGCTTCAATCAAAAGCACGCAGAAATGGAATGTTCAGAAATTAAATTTCCAGACAGCTAGGTTAACACTCCTCTAACTCAGAAGCCTTGAATACGTGCTACTGCCTACCTAAATTATAACCTCCACACCTGGGTGCATAACACCTTACGTAATTCTAATACCACCTACCTTTCCAGAATTATTTGCCAAACAGGTCCCAGGATGCCCAAACTCGTTGTCTTTGCTCCTGCCGCCCTACCCTGAACTGCCTTTCTTCACCCTCTTCTTTCTGACTGTTTCCGGAAACCCTTCCAGGCCCATCTCAAATGCCACCTCTTCTCAGAAGCCGGTTTGATCTTCTTAATCAGATATCTGACTCTTTTTCATGCCCATGGCACGTTCCTTTTCTTTCCCTTGGGGCACCTTGCAAGTTCTGCTTTGCCCTCTCGGCATTTATCTATTTATCATATTTTGTTCTTCTCTTCCTCCCCCTGACTCTTCCCTTCTTGCAGGAGCGAGGGCAGCAGGTGAAGGGGCTGGACCTAACTCTCTTCCTAAATCTGAGGAGGAGAAATAAAGAACTGAGATGTTGCTGCTGGTCATACCTGCTACAAAGATAGTTGTGGGGGAGTTCACCACAAGCAAGGATGACCTACACCTTTTTGGTTATGGGTGAGGAAGGCAGGGGAAAGAACTCAATTCCCTTCAAGAGACAAGATTATTAAGCACCCTAGCTCAAGACAGAGCCTCCAAGAAGCAGCACGCAGGAATAAAAGGCTGGAAGGCCAGCAACCTCAGAGCCACAAGGGCTATTGATCAGCAGCAGGTTGTGACAACCTGAGGCCCATTCGCCCCCCCTCACCATCTAAAACACTCATAGCAGGGCACGGGCCCAAAGCTTACCTGAGCTTGGAAGTGTCCCAATAAGGAGAAATACATCACAAATATTCTTGCAAATAAAAATCGGGCATTACTTTTCAGCTACATTTAAACGCATAATACTTTTAGTTAACACACAACTAAAAGGGAATCACATCATGTAATAGTACCTAGTAAAAATTAATTAAACTCTCCTCTCAGCTTTCACCTCTATGTCTATCACGTGCTCAGCCTGGGGAAAAATGTGTAGCCTTAAGCAGCAGGAAAACTTGCAGATACCTATCTGCCAAAGACAAAGTGCCTACCAACCCTGGGGATTCCAGAAACACAAACTTACTTGGAGAAAAAAAGAACTGCACTAAAATTCATTTTAAAATTTAATACAACAAACAATAACCACCACCTCAAATTGGCGGAGCCCCGGCTTGCCTTGTAAGCGACCTGGGGCACTCCAGGACTGGGCGTAGTGGCAGCCTCTTGGATTTGCGAGAAGAAAGAAGTTTTTCTAAAGGATCAGTGTTCCCAGTGGGGAGGACAGTGTGCTTTTCAAGGATGGAATGAAGAGCTGCCCTCTCTCTTGAGCTGTATCAGATGATGGAATTTTAAGAATTTAAGACTGACCAAGAGTTAGGCTGAGAAAAGCAGAGAGGCTGTAAAGGAACTCTTTTGCGGTAACTTTATCCAGTTGGGGCAGATAATTCGCAAGGACAACCTTTCCCATGACCTTCCCACCTCTTTCTTTCCTAAATTATTTCCCCAATTCTCTTTAGAAGGAATCCACTCATTCATGGATGTCTCCTTTTATTTCAAAGCATTAACTTAAAGCCAGGCAAGAGCTGTATTTAAAAGGAAAACTGTGAAGAAAAAAGTACAGATGCAACGGTACACACAGGCTAACTGCTGAAAAGAAACTGTGTGTGCAATAAGCGCCAACTTTTATTTATCCTCTGGTGGAAAGCCTCCAGCTATTTTAAAACCCCTATTACAAAGCACATTTCTGCAGAAGGCAAAAATCCTATCAATAGCACAAATCCTATAAGCTAATCAATAAAAACGATCTTGTGAATCAAGAGTTCTTTATAACAAAACGAACTGTCCATACTTCTCCGAATCTCTTATATCCCGATATATTTTGAAAGACGGAATGGTTTTTATGTAGGAGAGTACAGTATCTTGAGGCAGACAAGGGTCATGTAAATGATGATTTCACGGAGAGTTAAGTATTTTAGACCCATTCCTGTCACTCTTGGGAGAAAGAGCCCAAACAGCATCCCTGTCTGCTGTTTCACCAGCCACAGTAGACAGGCCACCCTTGACTGAGGGGTCACAACACAGTTTTCCAAAACAGCAACGTCCCAAGGATGGAGAATCCTGACTACAAGAGACTCTACCGAGGTAAGCCATCACTCAGGTGGTACCAGCACACTGTCTCTTCTTCCTGTCTTCCTTTTAACAAGAAAGAACTCTTACCTAGTCATGTAGAATTTTAAAAGCATGCTACTTATTTGGTAACAGGAGAATGTCAGCTCATAAACTCTGGGGAGCACTTACCCCTCCAGCTGTTCCTCTCCTAAGATCTGGCGGAGGTTTTTCAGGAAGGACAAGGAGACTAAGGCATGGGAATGGCGGATCTTCACGTAGCCTGTCACCACCTCGATGAGCCCCATGAAGTTCTCCAGTTCCGAGGCAATGTTATCTACAGCGAGAGGGACCGTGTGACTGAGTGGTCACTGAGCGTAAGGGCGACATACTTGCTTTCTCACAAATGTGTAGGGAGCGATTCGGTGGCAGGTCTTGTTTTGAGGTGCCGCTGAGATGCTCAGGCTGCTGGCACAGGACCCACTGTCCTCCGTCAAAAATGCACTTCCCCAGGCTTGACTTTCAACAACCCCTCCCAGGACAGAGCTCCCGAGGCAGGGGAAAGTGCGTTTCTAGAAGGCCCGGTACTGCTGCTCCCAGGCCGATGAACAGAACGTAAAATCATAAATACCAGATGCCAATTAGCAAAGGCCGACAAATCTAGGGAACGTCTTTTAATGTGCTCTGTCAACAGACAGCGCTGCCTCCACAGTACAAGGGCATGACTAAATAAACAACATTTTCCCTGTCTCGTTAGGAGCTGCCTTTGCTGCATTTCTAGTTCCTAAGATACAGGGATCTATATTTAAAGGTTCCATCCTACTAAGACGGGAAAACACACCAAAATGTCAACAATGGTTATCTGCAGGTGTTTTTTAAAAATTCATCTCTAAATTTTCTATAAGGTACATGTATTATTTTCTAATAGCTGCTAATATATGTGTAAAAACAACATGATATATAAACAGTTTATTTCCTTTCCTCTTATTTACCCTATATTTTTCTCAAAGTCAATAGTAAACTTCAGTTCAACTTACATCAAAACTATAATAAATTGAGTATGGTTCAACTAATGGGATTTTACCCTGTATGACTTGTGAAGGCTTATTTAATGAAAGGTTCTATTTTGCTTTGAATTGATAAAAATAAAAGAATAAGGGTACTGTCCTTGAGGGCAAGGCCCCAGTTAATGGTTTTCCAAGAGGAATCCAAGTTGTAAAGACTAGAGTTTGCCTACTGTTGATGTGTCAAGGAAAAGAAGATGAATCTTAAACGTGGGGCAGGACACAGGCCCTGTAGTCAAGGCTGGGAATGTCCTTTCCAATGAGACGTCCTGTCACCCTGAATCCAGCTGATTTCCTGAGCTGGACATAAATTGGAAGACACATTCCATTATCATGCAAGAATATGTCCCACTTCCCTCTCAAATTATACTTCTCCATGATTTAATTCACGGATTCAGTTTTTATCTTCAGGATAAGAAGATTTAAAAAAATTAAAAAAGGAAGGTTTAGGCACTTAAAGGGTATGTTCTAGGAATGAGGAAATCTTTTTAAAAATTAGGAAATTTAGTAAGAGCAAAAAGAATAAAACCGCAGAATACCATGAGGGTAGCTGTGTGGAAACAAAGTTATCTCTGTCGTCAACAGGTGAAAAGTGTCATGAAAAACAAGGACTATCAAAAAATTCAGAAAAACTAAGCAAAAACTTGCTTCTGCCACGTCTACACCATGAGAATATAGCTCATTCATTTAACAAACAGTACTAAGGAAATGTAAATTCACAGAATAAAGTAATTAGTCATTTTTTTTTTCTTGAACTGTAAAAACAATTTCTTCACAAAAGGATTTAGGAAAAAAATTCCTTTCAACCTCAAAGTTTTCTTATATTTATTCTACCTTATGAAACTACCAGTACCTTGACCAAGTGGTCCTGGAGGTGGAGAATTCAAGGCACCACGACTAGAAGCCCTTGTCAGTTAAAGACCAGAAGTGAAAATACGACAGAATAAGTCAATGGGAACTGCCCTGCACAAAGGCAATGACCAGGGACGCCATCTACTGCAGATGATGGTGACCCTACAGGGGTGAGACGGAAGCTCTAAATAAATGATGACACTTACTTATATCTTTTTGGTTCTCAGAAGTAAATTTGGAGATCAACCATTCTTTTGGACAATAAAATTTTAAAGTGATATCATTAAACTCTTCTCTTTGCTCAGTCTCCTCAATATATCGAAGTAACCAAAACTCTTTGGACTTAAAACTGTGTGGATTTGGCTCCAGCTGGAGGCTGCTGAGTCATAACTCTGATCCCTCGGTCTCTTCTGGCATTAGTGTGTGTTGGGACCTGCCTCTCCTGCATAAGACGCGACTAAAAGAAAGAAGAGGGATGACCCTCTGCAGGAATAAACACTGCCAATGGCTAGAAAACAGACTGCCTTTCAATCTGTTTTTTATCTTTGAGGGAAACTCAAAGGAGAGACATCAAGCATGAGGCTTACGCACCATGTTGTTTTTCTAGGCCCATATTTTAGTTGTGAGTCATGGATGGGTAGGAAAAGCATCAACAAAAGAAACCAAGAGATCCAGTCACCTCTTCCAGGGCGATGAAATACTTACTGCCTCGTCGGATATTAATGAGCAAATTGCCCTTGAAGATGGTGCATCCTTGGAGCATTTGAGCAGAAGTAACAGAATCAATGGTCTTTGTTTTCTTTTCTTCCTCACAGACTTTGGGGCAAGGACCTTCACAAGGGATGCAATACATGCTGTTGGAGATAAGGAAGCAACCAGAAACACAGAGATCAGACTGTCTCCTTGCATTAAACAAATCGTAAGGATATGGTCTTATTCTAGTTGTTTTTACAGTACAAATTATAAAAACCAACTGTTTTGAAGCATTCAAGCGGTCACACTGTATCTCATCCCCAAGCCCACCCAGGATAAGCCACTCAAATTGCAAACAAAAGGAAGAAAAGTGCCTACATGGGAAAAGCATGCTGCTTGTTTCCAGACAAAATATGTGATACATCCTTGAAGCATGTGTGTGTCATAGACTGTCGACTGGTGAGCCAGCTGGTCCCATGTGGGAGAAAGAGCTTGGCAGAAAGGAAGCACTGGGGGCTCCTGAGGAGAATGGGGCTGCTCTCTGATGTCGTGGCCCCTGCCTGGCGCACCCTGGAGGAGACACTGGAGAGTGGACAGGGGCAGCAAAGGGACAGCAGTATCTCTGCCACTAACAAGAGTCTGACTCCCACAGCCAGCGTCCCAGAAAACCCAATGAGGGACTCCGAAAGGTATGTAGTATAGCACAGATCCATTATTTTCTTGCTAAAGCACAACTGAAATTATTTCTTGACAGCATTTTGCAGCAACTTGTAAATTGATCCAAATGTTGTTTTTGCTGCATACACAATATAAGCAAGGAACTTCCGTTACTTAGTAATGAGCTCCTTTTTCATATGCTATCCTGAACATGCCACAAACACCAAGAGTGAGGGACAGTGAGTGAGACTGGCACTATTCCTGCCTACCTACCATTATTTAGGAAATAGCACACAAAACGCTAATCCAGTTGCTGAGCCACAGAGGAAGGATCAAAAGTTGGGTTGATTTCCAAACAAAATAAATGATACAACATTATGGGATGTGTGTATAATAGGATGGTGAGTTGGAGAGCCATTATATTTACATTGTTGTTCTTGAATGATCTTTTAAACTTCATGTAGACAAGTAAAAAACATTCAAAGAAACAGTGTAAGTTATAGCTCTTTTCATTAAAGCCTTCTTTTTTTTTCCTGGAACTTCATTGCATATCTAAGGCAAAAAGGCAGGGTTTTGTTTTGTTTAAAAGCTTATAGGTAAACAAAATTCTCTGGTATTTTCCTATTTCATGTTGGGAGAATGGGAGGCAAGGTTTCCAAAGGAACTGGGCCAACCATAGAAAGGGAGATCTCTCCTTTCTCTAACATCATACTCAACATTCTCATTTCTAGCATGGGTAGTAGCTTCCCTTATTCTTGGTTTTTATTGCTTCCAAGTTACCTACGCACCATATAATGCCCTCATCCTCCCTTTAAAAAACTTTTCATTTTGAAATAATTACAGATTCACGGAAAGTTGCAAAGAGTACAGAAAGGTCCCATGTAAGCTTCCCCGAGTTCTCCCCAATGGTTACCTCTTATATAATGCTATTGCAATATCGAATCCAGGAAAAACACTGCTACAACGTATGCGTATGATTCTATGTCATCTTATCACTGTGTAATCACAGTTGCAATCAAGATACAGAACTAGTCCACAAAGATCTTCCACACAGTCACCACATCCCCATATTCCTAACTCCTTCCTGATAACCACTAATCTGTTCTCCATCTCCATAATTCTGTCATTTTGAGAATGTTATATAAGTGGAATTATACAGTATGTGACCTTTTGAGATTGGCTTTTCTTCACACAGCATAATGTTCTTGAGATCCATCCAAGTTGTTGTGTATTTCAATAGTTTATTTCTTTTTATTGCTAAATAATATTCCATGGTGTGGATGTGCCACAGTTTGCTGAGCCATTTACCTCTGGTGGGACATCTGAGTTATTTCCAGTTTTTGGCTATTTCAAATAAAGCCACTCTGATCAACTGCGTATGCATTTCTGTGTGGACATAAGTTTTCATTTTCCTGGGATAAATATCCAGGAGTGTAACTTCTGTGTTGTAAGGTAAGCGGACGCTTAGTTCTCCATGACATTTTATTCAAATAGCAATTTCTGAACCAAACACCTTTGTCAAAATGTCTAGGAATCATCTAGCACTTTAAAAATGTTTTTCTAAGCAAATGTTCTGATTACTAGTTTATAGATTAATCTTCCTGGAGTGCACTCTGATACAGAGAGGGTATAAGCAGTATTAAAAAATAAATATTTTAAAGTAAGTGTCAAACAGGCCTTAAAGGCTGAGGGGGGATTTATTATTTCTTGATGGCATTTTATTTTAAAATGGAAAAGGCAGATCTGTAGCTTTGAACAGACTGTAAGAATTGCATAGGGAAAAATAACAGCTCAGTTCTTTGAATACACTGCAGGGGGAGAAATAACACTGTTGAATGCACTGCACCCTCAGTGCTACAACACATTGCCTGCTACATCATAGAAAAATGTATCCACAGGACAAAGACGGTATCATCTCCAGTTCACGGACCAGCTGTCCCATCCTTCTACCCCCAGGAGGAACTGTGGCAGAGCCACATCAGGGCAATGGCAAAGCCCTTTTAAGGTCTACAGCTGCCAATAAAATGTGAGTAAAACGTGGTAGACTTATGTTGGTTGGAATACGTATACTTAACAGTCCATTGGAGTCCTTGACACATTTATCAGTTTAAAGTATTTAGAGTAATTTTTACTATGACAATGGTTATAGAAATTATAATGGGCAGAAAGTTGTTCTACATCTAATATTACGAAATTGAGTTTCATCTTTGATTTGAAGGTAAGCCTGTGATAGAAGTAGCATCTTCAAATATTATAAAGAATATCCTTTATAAAGACTTACTTGATGCCATTTACAGAAATAGACTGCAGCAAAAAGCAGGTAAATGACACATTATATTCAAAATTAATGTTTACTTTCCTAACAGCATTTTATATTTGTAGAATAGTTTGAAGAACCCAGGAATGCAAGGGTCCCCTGGCCCTCCCTCACCATGAGGGAGGCTTTTGGTCTGTGACAACTGAACTACTCTTTCCTAAAAGTTCTCTGCTCTGCTCCAGAGGATGGAACCGCAGCTCCACACCTCTAGTCTTCTTTTGCTCCCAGGGTTACAGCCGTATATTTTGTAATGATGATAGCACTCTCTTTTCAAAAACATGACAATGTCATGGAAGTCCAGATGGCATACAAAGAGGGGTGCCATTTGCTGTAAGGAACTTCTTTGCTTCCCAAGCAAAGTCTCAACATTTAGGAAGGAAAACGAGGAGCACATAGGAAACTGAGGGAGGGTGAGGGTGGAGGGGGTGAGAGAGAGGAGGTGCTGATGGACGATGCAGGTTCCTTGAAGCTACTGCTTACCCTCAGCAGCGGCCAGTACAGGCACAGGGCCTGTGCTAAGAGACTCTTTAGGCCTGCTGGCTGCCTCCAGGATGCTGCAGGGGCTTGCCTTGTCTTCCCTCTTGCAATCCCAAAGCCTTCACTGGGCTAGTGCTGAGTAGCACTAGGGGTGAGGGAAACCTAAATCTATAGTGTCATCGTTGTCGTAGTGTCCCCCCACCAGGGGTGACAGTGACCTCTGGGTACATGAGTCAGCAAGTCAAGTCCTTAATTTCAAGTGTCCTGTCAGTACACTTCCAAAACAAACAAAAACTGCCAATTGCTCCTAGAATCTCATGAAAAATTATGCCAGCCCTCCAAGAAGACCCATCTCCCTTAACCTCCCTGGGGTCCCAGATGGAACAACTGGCAGAGCCCGCCTTTCTGCTCCCTGCAAGCCGCCTGCGTGAGCGACAGGCCCTGAGACTGACCTCTGACTGCCGTTGCGGATGAACCCCGAGGGGCACTCCTGCATGCACTCGCCGTCGTGGATCACGAAGCCCTCGGAGTCGCTGCCCTCAGCGCTGGGGATGTTGGCACAGAAGTCGCGGTCCACGCAGCGCCAGCCCTCAAAGCGATAGGTGTTGGGCGGGCAAGTGGGCACGCAGACGCCGGCGTAGAAGTAGTGGCGGCAGGCGACGCAGGCCGTGTCGTTGTCAGGCGCGCTGCAGCTGCCCAGGCACTCCGGGTGGCAGCACTCGTTGTTCTCGGTGCACGCCCGCTTCCCGCACGCGCTCGGGCACACTGTGGGGGCAGAGGGGACAAGGCCGTGAGACTCGAGGAACTGGACGCCCTCCTCCGGGCCTAGCCAGCATTCTTCTTGGTCATTCTCTGGTCACCAACACCAGATCCCTCCACTGACAAAAACCAACCAATCACACACGAAATCCCCAAACGGAAAATCACTGGGCCCTGCATCCCACGTTAGGGCTGCAATGACAGTACTGTAGACCATATTGAGAGTTTCATCAGGGCAGGGAGAAAATTGAGTCTGCATTTTGAGTCTGGAGAGCAGGGTTTTAAGTCCAGCCTCTCCTATTTACCGGCTATTCCATCTTGGATGAGTCATTAGCTTCTTTGACCTTGATCCTCTCTTTTCTCCTCTATAAAATGGGGGCAATAATACCCAGAGTAGAAAGTTGCCTGAGGCGCATGACAACGTAGCAGCCCAAGGCGAACAGTACAGTGTATTATTACTTTAAAAGGCATTATGCTCTGTTCATTCTCCATTTCGGATGTGTTCCTTACTGAAATATCTTGAATAGTCTTAGTGTGCAGAAATGCTCGTTTATTTTAAAAATGATTAAAACAGAATATAGTCAAGATGATACCATTCAGGTTTACAAAATGGTTTTAGATACGTTTGTGTCTGCTTGCATCATATCAAAGGTCTTACCCCAAATAAGCAATGATATTAACTTATTCACACTCCCTAACCTATGACATCACTGCGAAGTCCTACATCTGATGGCTATTCTCAAAGACAAGAAAGTGGATCGGTGGGCAGTGTCTCTGAGCCCACAGGACCATAGGATATTAGAAACCATCTCCTCTGAGCCTCTCTAGGCTAAAGTTGAGTGAAAGCAGTGTCTGAAAACCAGAGATCCACAGTTCACATCCCAAGTAGATGAGCTGGCATCTATTTCCACAACAATGCTGTAATGCTCACACTATGGGGCTGTCAGCCTCACCAGCAAATAAAATATAAATCAATAAAATATGAAATCTGGTTTGCATTATATGTTTCCTATTTTTTCCATGAATTGGAAAACAACACAAAATTATTTAAATATGTATATTATTGACTCTGGCATGCCTTTTTTAGTGAAGATTCTATTATTGCTTTTTCTTATAATAAAAATACATGCTCAAAAAAAAAAAAATCAGAGATCACACATAAGAAAAAAGGAATATAAAGACCATCTAGTCCAGCGGCCCACAAATACCCGCCTATTAATACCTTCATGTGGACCCTTCCAGATCCTTTCCTATGCATGTGCATGCACATATCACTATCTATAGCAAAGGGGTCGAGCCATTCTGAAAGCATTTTCTGGCATAACATACTGTGAATTCCACAGTCATTTAACACCTGCATCGCATCCTATGGTCTAGTGTATTGTAAGTTATAATCAGTCTCCTACGATTAGACATCTTGCTTATTCCTAACATTTTATTATTATAATCAGCACTGCAATCTTCATGAGAGCCCTTAATTATTTCATTAGGATCAATTTCCAGAATTGACTTTGCTGGGTCAAACTGTCCTCCGGAAAGTATGTACCAATTTATCCACCAAATAGTTGTGTCCAAGAGTTCCTATTTCACTGCAAACAGGTGAATTTAGAAACAGGTTATCAGAACTTGGACGTTCAAACAAATACTGAAACCCATGAAGAAAGCAAATTCTCGTGATACTGTTAAGCTTAAAATAATTTTGCAGTTTTCTCATTTGAAATCATCCTGTGACAGAGACAATAGGTTGCCTTCCACTATTTATTCTTCTTACGTTTTTGGTAATAGAACTTGATTTTTAACTGGGCATTTTGCCATCCAGCTAGAGCCTATGTCTCCCAGCCTCTCTCGTAGCTAGAAGTGACTAAGTTTTACCCAGTGAGACAAAAGAAAACTTTTTTTGGGTGCAACTTCTTAGAAGATTCCTTGAATCAGAGGGGGCGTGCTCTTTCTCCTCCTTGCTGGCTGGAGTGCAGGAGTAATGCAAGAAGCTCAAGCAGCCATGTTGGACCACGAGGTGGCCCATTAAGAATCATGGAGCAAGAGGAAGGTACTTGGTCCCTCATGACGATATAGCCAGTAGGCTAACCCTGGGCTGCTTACATCTAGACTTCTTGAGAGAGAAATAAATTTTCATTTTGTTTAAGTGCTGCTATTTGTTTTATGCAATAGAACTAATCCCACATAAGACACACCTTTAGAGCTATCTGTAAGCCAAGAAGAAAATCATTCCTGTTGGTTTATCTCATTTTTGTTAACCAGAATTGTCTCTCAATAACTTCTGGCTATTTCTGAAACCAATCTACCCAAGAGATAACAAAGACTAACTATCTCCAATCACACCAAAAAGTATATGTTGTAGGAGCTCCTATAATGTGGAGATACATATATTGTCTACTAAGGTGATTATCTTTAAGAAGATAACACTGATTTGGATTGACAGGCCTAGGATATTTGTGGTAAATGCACACAGACACATGCACACATACACTCTACCCTCAAATCTCACACTCAAAGACATCTAATAATCGAATAGATTAAATGACTAATTTCAAATATATCCATTATGGAGGTAACTTCAAGGCTCAAGATCTAAAGAAACAACGAAATTGCATCTCCCTAGTTCAGGTTTTTAAACTAATAACAAGAGAACCTAAGTCCATCTATCCTTCAGTTATTTATCCACTTAGCAACTATTTATTGTGTGCGTGCTACACCCATGTGCCAGACCCTGTCCTCAAGGAACGGATGATATACCAGAGGTAAGTGTGAGAGTGAATGGAAGCGCTTGGTGTGCCCTGGGCCCTGGGTGCCAGGGAAGGCCTAGCAGAGGTGTGGTGTTGAGGCTGGAGCTGAAAGACAAAAGACAAAGAGGATAGGAATAGAGAATAACACAGGTGGAATCACATGTCAACGCATGTGGAAGCAATTGAGTCACTGTGGAGGGAGGACTGGGTGTCTGTGAAGAAGGCCAGGGACCAGTCACAGATGATGCTGGGACAGAGAAGGGGGCTAGCTCAGGGAAGCACCAAAGGCCTGTCTGAGGTGTTTACACCAATTGGTGGACCATGGGCATCACTGAAGGTTTCAGGCAGGGGAGCAACATGGTCAGATTTTCATATTAGAAAGGTAATCTGGCAGCAACACAAAGGGTGTGATGACCAGAGAGGGCAGAGCTGAAATAAGAGGGATCAGGCAAGAGGAGAAGAGACACGCAGGCTTGTTATGTTGTCCCTACAAAGTTTATATGCTATAATAGATCCATGAGGTTCATGTGGTTAAAATGAAACTGGCTGCAGAAAGCATGTGCACAGTCCTGCTCGTCAGCACAAACCAGCTGTATTAAGCATACGTCCCACTCAGAGCACTGAGTCCCTGGGGGCTGCTCTTCACCGCCATGCTTTGTGATTGGAGGAGGGGAAAACTGATTAAGAACCTTACAATCATCATCAGAGACTAACTGGGACCAATATTTACTTGCAAAACTCCCTTTTCATCACTTACAATTTAAATTAAATGCTATATAAAATGACAAGTATCAGACATTAATATCAAATAGCTATTAATGTAATACTAAAAACTTAGCATTTAAAAGAACAGAAAAATGTCCCCATGCGCTAGCTTGGAATCAGTTATACCCAAACGCAAATGTTGGGCATTTCCAGTATGAGAAAGAAAAAAATAAATACCTGACAAAGTATCTGTAGATATAGTTTGTGTTCCATCTCCCATTCCACTGGAAACAGCATCTCTGGGTAGCAGCCCATTGAGACCTTCCCCCTGCCCCCCGCCCTGCCAAGGGATGTGTTACAAGGAAGTGCATAGTCAGTCAGTTCTTGCCACAAGTAGCACACAGGCTGGGGAATTAGGGTTTTGTTTCAGTGATGGGAGCTACTTCAGTGATGGGAAGAATTTCAGTAAAGCTTAAATTAGGTAAAATTATGTTCTTTTTTTTTTTAAAAGATTGGCACCCGAGCTAACAACTGTTGCCAATCTTTTTTTTTTTTTCTGCTTTATCTTCCCAAACCCCCCGTACATAGTTGTATATCTTAGTTGCAGGTCCTTCCAGTTGTGGGATGTGGGACACTGCCTCAACGTGGCCTGATGAGCGGTGTCATGTCCACACCCAGAATCCAAACCCTGTGCCACTGCAGCGGAGCACGTGAACTTAACCACTCGGCCATGGAGCCAGCCCCTAAAATTATGTTCTTTATAGACAGAACAACTCCTCCTAAAGCAATCACGAATCAAGGGATTCCTTTATGTTACATGATACAAACTGCACAAACACATAGCAAATACTCTGGGGGAATAAACAGGGAGTGTGATGGGGAGAGGGGGAGAAAGGAGAGGTGACTTGCTGCTAGAAGACAAATTCCATAAATAAGAGGCCGCTCAAGGGATGGAAGCCGGTGTTGCCCTGGCTGCGGCACAATCGGAGAGGATTCTGGGAGGCAGGCAGACAACACGTGGAAGTTCAGGATTAGAGAGTCCTGGAGCCAGCCCCAGAAGCCTGCTGTAAATTTTGCCTCATCTCAATGTATATAAATATTATTAGTGTTCAGGACTATTAAGGGATTTCTTGAAAAGCCTGGGGCAGTGTGTCTCGCCAGCAGATGGATGGCTGCTCCACATGAATGCCAAAATGTAAAATTTAGTACAGTTACCAAATTTCCAATTACCGAGCTATGGGAGAAAGGAAGAGAAGCTCTTTCCTGCCTGACTTCCACGAATAAGGAGTACACCTAGTGTGATGAAAGGCATTTCTACTTTTAAAAATAAAAGGAAAAGAAAAGCTGCTATAAACTAACAAAAATACAGGGGAAAAAAGCAAATTGATTTTGCCCATGAGATCTTTCTATTCACTGAAATTCTTATAATAATGACCAACAATAAAAACAAAAGCCTATCTAAATTCTTGGAAAAGCTAACAACACTCCCACAACTACCACTAAAAGGATTGGTTCAGGGTCACAGTCACATAAAAATGAGGCACTGGGGGCCAGCCTGGTGGCATAGTGGCTAAGTCCACACGCCCTTCTTTGACAGCACAGGACTCAGGGGTTCGGATCCCAAGGGCAGACCTTGCACTGCTTGTCAGGCCACGCTTTGGCAGTATCCCACATAAAATAGAGGAAGATTGGCACTGACGTTAGCTCAGCGACAGTCTTCCTCAAGCAAAAAGAGGAAGATTGGCAACAGATGTTAGCTCAGGGCCAATCTTCCCCACACACAAAAAAAGAGGCACTGCATTAAAAGCTCATTCTCTTCATTTTTCGGGACAAGAAAAAAGTCACATACACCAACTCTGTCCCTCCTTGGAGTCCTATTATTTATTAAATTCTTTCTAGGGTTTTTTTTTTTTAACATTTGTTTTTGTTCTTGCCAGTAAGTTCTTTAACAATGTTTACCTCAGAAAAACCATTTTTAAAAGCATATGATAATAAAGTGCTCTGCTAGAAGAAAAGATGGAGAACTAAATCTCTTCACAAGGAACAAAAAATGAAAGAGGGGCCACTTAGCCACACAATGTTAAAAAACGCAAACAGTTTTATCCCAAATAATTTCTAAAGGACAGAACTAGTTCATGGATGTTCAAATAAGGTCAGGCTTCTGTGTTAAAAGACAGACTACTTGAGGGACATCTTAGTTATTTCTGGATTACTCTAAGAGCCACACTGCTGTTCCATATAAAAAGAGGGATGCCTTTCTAGAAGGACACGTGTCATTATGCATAAAGGTGAACTGCTGCTAACTCCAGGAAAGTGCACCTCAGCCTCCAAAGAGCATCAGTGAGACCCATGGGCCAGAGGAATTTTGTGGTTCTCTTGCCCTGCCAGGAGAGGCATTGACTCCATCAGACACCACGGGGAGGGGATGGGACAAGACAGAACGGGGCCCAGCTGGGTCAACTGAACGAGTAAGGGTCTCCCAGTATGGCCAGAAGCCTGCCCAAGGCTGTTGGCATTCTCCAGAAAGCACCTAGCCACAGATGAGGGGATGAGAAAGGCTCCTCTTGACTTAAATACATTAGTTATCAGCCAGGCTCTAGGCTAGGTCCTGGAGACATGGTAGGTAGCAGACAGCCCAGCCCTCCCAGGGCTCCCCACCCTGAGGACGAGCAGTGGGAATACAAAGAGGGGCAGGCAAGGGGCCAGTGAGCAGTGCTTTCCAGAGGAAGGGCCTGCCAGGTCCAAGCTTGAAAAGCCAGTAGGAGCTAGCAGGTGCATGGGGGTTGGCAGGCCTGGTGGGGGGTACGGGTGGAGAGAACCAGACTCAGCCTGACTGCGTGACTGAGGCTTTGGGGACTGGAGGGGTAGGGAAGACTTGGAAGAAAGACGGTGAGATCTGAGGTAGAGAGAGGCAAGAAGGGCCTTTTAACCCACAAGTAGGAGTTTGGACTACCCTTAAGAGGAAAGGGATGCTATTTAAGGATTCTAAGCAGATGTGCATTTTAGAAGGATCACTTTGGCTGCTGAGTGGAAAACAGAACAGAAAGGGGACCCATGGGGCCACAGTAGCCATCTCCATGAGCTATGATGGCAGCCCAGATCAAGGAGTCAGTGGAACAGATGGGGAAAGCAGGAAGATTCAAGATATATCTGGAGAATTTGGAAGAGGGTGTGAAAAGTGTGGCAAACATTTTTTCTTTTTTTTTGGAGAGGTAGAGGAAGCTCAGTTTAGTTTGGGATGTGTTGTTTTTGAGCACACATCCAAATGGAAATGCCCAGCCTGCAGCTGCATGGATGCAACTGGGGTGGGGGGCGGTGGTCTCTGAGCTGGCAAAGTCATGGGTGGGGTCAACAGACAGATAGGAGACTGTTTATGGGGTGAGAGGGAGATCTGAGGAGTGCCAAGAGGACCCAGGACAGAATCCCAAGGGGCCTACCACCCATGGGGGCCCAGAAGCACCCACTAGAGTCCCTGTTCCTTTCAAATACTCCCATTCTTTTAAAAGAAACCTACTCAGTAAGTAGATTTCAGTATAAGCATCTGTGAATTCTGGGTCTCATGTTTTTACTCCTCCCTGCCAGCCTCCTCAACAGACATACAAAGTTTAAGTTCAAGTACTGATAAGTTTTTGTGGAATTCTTTTAAGCCTCACAAACATAGCACCAAGGACCAAAAGACAAATAGTTCAACCCAGGTTGGGCCCCACTGCTTTGTCTTTGGTCGTCACATTAACCAGAGTGAGGGAATCAAGAGAGCCGCGCCCTGGGGCTGCTTTGAAGCTTGCATGCCCTGCTGCTATGAGAGCTCCACACTGACCTTCTTGGCCGAGACGGCCAGTGAAGCACAGATGCCTGCCACTTGTTCAGATGTCCACTTTGGAAAGAAGGGGTGTCTGTTCCATCTTGAGGAGCCCTGACTGACTGCAGAGGCACTCAGGGCGTGGCCAGGAGAACCAACCTTGGGCCAGGGAGCCCATGGCCGGCACCAGATGCTCTTGCCCTGTAAAATAGTCTTCAGCCTGTCCTCCCCTCTGTCCTCACATACGTTGTCCTACCCACTCAATGACCGCAAGCACAGATGTCTACCAAAGGGAGCAGAGTGGTGAGGAGCTTCTCAGGCTCGGAGAGAGCTGCTATATTTCATCCCAGCTTATTAGTCTGGAGTTCTCTAAATAAATTGGCTAGGATGGAAGAGCAGGCTTACATGAAAATGCTCAGATCCATGAAATAAAACTAAAACAAACCTAGCACAACTACGTGTGAGCTACACACTTTTCTCAAAAGGAAGACAAGAAGAATCTGTCAAGTTTCTTGACATCTTGAGAAATCGCCAATGGAAAACTCCACAGAACCACTGCCTAGAAATCCCAGGCGGAGTTTAAAACAACTTCCAAACAAGCTTCTGCCCAGAAAACTAGCTGTTATGCCGAATCAGTTACGCATGGCAAAAGAAAGTTCAAGTGGCAACAGTGTCTCAAGTGTTCACAAAAGAAATTCGCATTTGCAACAACGTTTCTCTTCTCAATGCCAAAAGAAACCACCTCCTGTGCTGGAGAAAACATTGCACTCTGGTAGTAGCTGGGAAGAGGTATTTTAATGGGTAGAATCTGAAGATACTTCAGTTTCTCTGTTGGAACCAGAAGTATTCAGCGTGCCCACTGAAAGGTTATCATGAGAACCAGAGCTTAGGGCACACATCCAGAGGCCCAGAGAAAGGGACTGAACAGAACTCAGTGAGCACAGGAAGTCTGGTTAGTAAAACGGGGAGGCCCTTATGTCCAAGTCCAGTGTGCATGAAGGAGTTCTTCCTTGCAATCTTCGAAGGGATTTTCAAGTTTGGAGTCAGCTTTGTTTCTAAAAGGAAGGCCCCTGGACAAAGCATCCTTGTGTTAATGTATGAACTTTCTGAAATTCTGGGGTATGTAGAGGGGGACAAGACCTTACATACTGTCACTCCTCATCACTCACTCCTGTTAACTGTCTTCTCCCACTTTCCACTCCTCTCAGGTGACGGTGGGTTGCAGGACTGCTTCAGAGCATGCAATAGCAGGCAGCGTCGTGCAAGAAGCTGAGGGCCATTAGATCTGTCTCCAGTTCGTAAGCAACAAGTACTTATGTGGTCAATTTCTGCCTTTCATGGAACCACAGATTCTTAAGAGTCAAAAGGAAATTTTTAGAGGTCATCCATCTCATGCCTGTCCAAGACACTGCTCTACAAAAACCTAGGTGAGCCTTCAAGCAATGTTTAAGGGGACTCATTACGTTAGAGAAAGTGCTACTCCAACTGCCAGACAGTGCCAATCTTGACCAAGTTCTTTATTCCACCCAATGAGAATGCACTTTCCTATAGTGCACTCTCCCCAGGCCTCATTCAGGCATCTGATTCTCAGGGGAGGTGGATGCTTTCTTGTACAGGTCAGATTTTCCAATACTCAGACTCAAAATTCTGAGATGGTGATCCTGGCCACCCTCCGAATGCCTTACTCAGTCACAGCTCCTGTAACGCATACGAACGTCACTGCTCCTTAACACCTGCCCCAAACCTACTCTAACACTGCAGAAGTCTGGACAGTGTGGAATACGAGGGGACTACGAGGCCAAGGGTGGTCTTCCACAACCCAGGCAGAATGCTTGGGGTCTCTGACCATCAAAATAACTATTATCATCTCACTGAGCTGGCTCATTCTGAGCTTTTAACTGCCTAAAACTCCCATCCTCTTTTTCACAATAACTGTTTGAGTCTCTCCTATATGAATGCAAATTGATTCTGAATACAGGACTTTTTATTAACATAAACTTAACATTTTGGAGCATTTTCCATGTGCCTGACAATACATTGAGTTTCTTATATACATTATTTAACAATCTTCCTAATAATCACATGGGGTCAGTATCATTATCCTCATTTGTAGATGGCCAAATGGAGGCACAGAGATTTAATAACTGTCCAGGGCTATTAACTGTCCAGTTTAATAATTGTTAAGCTGTAAACCTGGGCTTCAAACCAGCTCTGACTGTCGGTTGCAGCCTCTTCACCCACTCTTTTCCCCAGTGGCATGACATTTCAGCCAGTCTCTGCTGTCTGAGAGGAAAGGGCTAGGGAGTTCTTCTCATGCACCCATCAAGAAAAAAATAAATCACAAGTCCTAGCACCCTTTTCTCCTCCCTGAGATGTACCACTTAGTCTGAAGGAATGACAGAACCCACGAAACATGACAGTCTGGAAAAGGGTTAAGCATCCAAACCATATTAAGGAGATAACACATGCCCACTAAGCTTTCTTTATTTACCGAGTTACACAAAGAGAATCCTCAAGGACATTTTCCCAGCACACATTTGCAAGGCTGAGCCTTGTCAGGTTCATCAGCAAGGGTCGCTGTTACGCTGTAATACTGAAGCAGCACCTCCTGTCATGGAAGGCACTCAGGGTGTATTCTGTGAGGCAAATACAACTAGATATAAATGACTGTGCTATCAGGGAGCCGGACCAGCAAGACCGAGGGAGATTCAAGTATCCACAGAACCCATTTCACCCAAACAAGTCTTACCCATGAGATTAGATAACCAGAGTTCACTGTTTTCACCAACTCCTATGTCTCAGTAAGACCGAAAACTTGGTCATGGAGAAGAAGAGAAAACTTAGTTCTATGCCTTCCCCTCGGTCAGGCACACAAACAAATACAATCAAGGCTCACAGAAATAGCCAAGTTCCAAGTGGATCCTTACTGTCTAGTACACAAGGTAAACCAAGAGATTTGGGAAAACATTTCATACTGCCTACTGAATACATCTGTGAACATTTCATTAATGAGCAAAAGAAATAACCACCTGCAGAAAATGCCCATTGGATCACTTAAGTCTCCAGGATCCAACAAGCAGTGCTGGGCAGAGTATCAAGAAAACAGAAAAAGAAAAAAAAAGATACCCAAGAAACCAGAAGGAGGAACGTTATACATAGCACCATCATTAAATAAAAATTTCAAGAGTGAATTAGTAAGTGGAAAGAAAGAGCAGCCATCAATGCAAAGATACAAGGCATGGAATTAGGATTAACACCAAAAGTGAAGTCAGGAGCAGAAGGTGGCTCAGGCATCTTCCTCTGGCTGAGCTGTTGGTTTTGGTTACTGTGGGTTATGTGAATTTTTTCCTCCTTCATACATGTTTTTTTTTCTTTTCTCCCCAAAGCCCAAGTACACAGTTGTAGATCCTAGTTGTAAGTCCTTCTAGTTCTTCTATGTGTGTTGCCACTACACGTGGCTTGACGAGCAGTGTGGGTCCATGCACAGGGTCCAAACCGGTGATCTCCAGACTGCGGAAGTGGAGTGCATGAACCCAACCACTACACCACCGGGCTGGCCCCCTCTTCATACAATTTTTTAAATAACAGCTTCATTGAGATATAATTCACATTACAGTTCACCCACTTAAAGTGTACAAATTGAAGGCTTTCAGTATATTCACAGAGTTGTGCAAACATTACCCCAAAGAGAAACCATACACCCAGGAGCCACCTCCCTGTCCCCATCCCCTCTCCAGCCCTAGGCAATCACTAACCTACTTTCTGTCTCTACAGATTTGCCTCTTCTGGATATTTCATATGAATGGAATTATACAATATGTGGTCCTTTGTGACTGGCTTCTTTCACTTAGCATAACGTTTTCAAGCTTCATCCACGTTGTGGTGTGTGGCATTCCCCTATACTGTCTTTCATAAATTTTGACTTTTGTGATCCACAGGTGTTAAAATTAGCCTTGTTGGCCTTTATATTCACACGCAGTGATAAAATTGTAGGTTCATCAGTCAGCGGTTGGTGGAGAGGCCCCTTTGGACCACAGAATCTATTTACAGTCTAGATTTATTCTAAAGGAAGAAAGATTTGATAGCTGTTAAATTGACTAAACTGTGTCATTCTCTGATATTAGGAAAAAACAGGAGTAGCCATCTAATCTGTAGGGGAAAGGTCACTAAGTCTGTGACTTTCCAACCTGCTCTGCCAATGGAGGATGAAATATCCAAATGAGCTTATTCGCTACAGCAATGTCTGACCGAGGAAGCTGATGCTGCATCACAGGAAGGCCTCCTGAGATGGGGATGAGGGACAACGACAGGAATCAAGTCAGAGAGTAAGAAGGGGAGGGGGACTGGACCTCCCACTCCTTTTATTTTTACAAAATAAAATATTCTTTTAAAAAAATGAATCAAACTATCCTAACGTACTTTAAAATGGTCCAAAAATTCTTTCTTATAAACTCATCTTCAAAGCCTAGATACAAATTTGCAGACAAGTTCTAACAGGAGAAAAATCTAGAAAAAAGTGGGGAGCACTCTGGGTGTCCAGGCAGGACCGCCCCTGCTCCAGCGCTCTGTGGTGAGGGCAGCCTGGGGCCATTTCTTCACGCAGGAACGCACAGTGTCTCAGACACAGCTCACGCCCCCTCTTCCATCTTTCTTTTGAGTCTCAAGGAAGAATGAGAGAGAAATCACCACAGAATGGGTGATTCTTCTGAAACTCTTCCCCAGTACTGCGAGCACCAGGCATGAGCACAAGAAGACAGCAATCACTTACTATTGCCTGACACAGATGCTTAAATGGACAGGGTGGAAAAAATATTCTTTTCACACACTTAAAAATTACTCTAAGTTATTTTAAATTTGGAACTGTTTGTATATTCCTTATAAGTTTATAAAACTCACACTGTCCCTCCATGACTAACTGAAGTGGAATTGAAAGAGTATTCTATATTTATAACTTGTCTGGTTGCTCGTGCTTACAGCCCTATTTCCACTCTCGGTTACTGTACACAGAGTTATGTGAGGTATTGTGGGCTCCTAAACTTTGCTGATTTCCTAACAAGGCAGCCCTGTGTCCCGTAGGGACAAATTGGGGGCTGTTTCGTCCAAGTGGAGGCCAAGCTCAGAGGGAGAGGCCTCCAGCTTTGTGGTTTTGGCTGCATCTCTTAAAACCGGTGTTAGGGCCCATTTCTGGGCCATTACTGCCTTACCGGTGTTGACTGAATTATCAATGCTACTAATAGATTGTCCACTGCACATACCCATTGGGAGCTCCATACTATACATTGTTGCTACACATATCACCTCTTCCTGTTTATTTTGGTAGAAATTGTTAGTCCAAAAGACGCAATGGTTCGACAACTCATGCAAAAGCCCCTTTCCACATACATAAACATTTATGTCAACATAATTTAAATGACTTAACTGAATACAGCCACTCGAAGGGAAACTACCACTTAGAAACCAGCAGACAATGTTTTGGGTAGAATTTTGTCAACAACAGAACCATTTACCAGGAGACAGCGATAAATGTATGAGGTACGGACCGCGGTAGATTTTTACACTCTTTGTGGAATTTACACTTGCACATGCACACCTGTAGATGTGTATGCACACGGCGAAGCCTCCTCACAGGTGTCGAACACACGAATAAGAAGAGCTCCTCTAAAGCTGCCTCCTAGGGAGGACACACTCCTGTCAACGACCTCAGAATTTTGCAAGGTACTTTTGGAATCCTCTTTTGAAAAATACTTCTGGAGACCATAGTACATTCTTTGATATGGCCTCAAGAGCACATATCTTTGTAAAAAGAAGGAAAAAATTGCCCATAATCCCATTATTCTTCCTTTCCTAACATCAGAAGGGGAAGTATCTCATGGCAATTCTGTGTCTGCTGGTGAGGCTGGATTTTTCCCTTACACGTCTCTTGGCCACGTGCGGTATCTCTTGAGCTAACTGTCTCTTAATGTCTTTGGTTCATTTTTTTCTTGGGAGCTTAAGTTTTTACTATATATTTAAATTTGTTTGAGCCCTTAAAGATGTATATGCTTTTCAAATACAGCGTTGTGCCTTGAAAATTTTTGTTTTAGGTGACTTGGGAGAAAAATGCCTGCTCACCCTCCCCCCTTTCTTTCTGTAATTAAATCTACCTGAGGAGCATGGATCGCAATGACTGCAGGTCAGCAACCTTTCAGTAACCTGCCTCTCCAGCTTCGCTGGCCACCTCTCCCTTGATTTGTTACTTCCTGACGGCACACTTTGGGACTTGTAAAGATATTTTAGAGTATATGTTATGCTAGAATGCCACATGATTTTTTTCCATTATCAAATCTGATTGCTGGACCCATTTCCTGAAGTTAAAGTATTTTTACCATTGTGGAGAAACCACAAACGATCGACTAGACTTTCAAAGTACATAAGCTCCATTATCGGGAAAGAAGGGGGAACAGCGTGTCCCAGCTGATCAGACATTCTGGTTAACAGAATTACCACCAAACTTTATGAGGACGAGTTTTAGAGAACTGGACCACAGAACACCTATACCCACAAACATTCATGGAACTCATATTTAATCTATTTGGTGATTCAAAACTGCTTCAGAAAAATATACACACGTAGAACATTGGAATGTCCTTGCAAAGTTTACTACAAAAATAAAACAAACAAAACAAAACTTGCCATTCCTACAGAATCCTGTTGGTTCATATTTTATTTTGCTTAGTTTTTATTTTTGATGGTGGGGGGGGGGCAGTGCATTTGATAAACATGTTATCAACCTTGCCAGAATGCATTAAAAGTGCTAAGATCCTATCTTGGCAGTATAAATCCAATTATACTGGAAACTATCATTTCCTCAATTTCAACCAGAGAAAAACCCCAACTCTATACCTTGGAAAGGTTGACTGAAAGACTTCAAAGTCCAAGACCCCCTCCCCGCCTTTTTGTTTTAACCCTAACAGTTGAGTTCTTTGTTTTGTTTTGTTTTTGTAAATGATAGGTAACATTGGGTTCAACGTAAGTGCCAGCACAGGTACCCATGCATAAAATGCTAGTTGAAAGAGTGTGTTTCAGTTGTAAATGCCCAATGGCGCTGGGCTCACAGATAACTCTTGCTTTTTCAAATTAATTAGGAAACATCTGAGAGTAAATTTTTATTTGATCTCTGAACCATTCAATATCTAATACCATTTCTGATTTTAGGTATTTGTTTTTTTCCAGAGTATTATCTAAACTATAAAGTGAATTACATTGCTGCAGTCTCACCTAACATCACTCAGGGTTCTAAGAAAGCTGGAACGGGAAGCAAAATATGACAAAGCCTACTGTTAAGCTCTGAAAAGTAGGGTGAAAAATTCAAGGGCTTTTCCTTCAGACACTGCCACTCATTCACCTTGTAATCATGGCAGGTGACCTGACCACTGTAGGCCAGGCTGAAGGAGATGATGTGCAGACAGCCCGGCATGTGCTGGGAGATACAGGTAGGATTCTCTCTCATTCCTGTTTGAGCAACCTTTTTTAATTGCCTCCTAAACATGATCTGTTATATCCTACAGCCTGACTTTCAGGGTTCAAAGGAATTTGCTTTGAAAGATGGAAGAACTTGACACTTAGGGTTAACTTTATTAAAAAACAAGCAGGGCGGCTCTACAATACAAAACATAAATGAGGCTCCAAATGTGGAAACCACGTCCAAGGATCATTCTTTCATTCCATCCTTGGCCTGAAGACTGAAGCAATTTGCACAAAAAGTTCATAAACATAAAGGGCTCCAATTGCACTCAAGTTCCAATGAGTATGCCCATGAAGCCACATGTCTGGCAGACCACAAGAGTGTGTAAGGCTTACTTGCTAAATGAAGGAATCAGTAGACAGCAACTTTTAGAACACATGACTGTGCTTCTCAAGTCAACTTCTTAACTCTTTCCCTGAACATTGTAAAACCCCAAACTGACTGAGTCGTTGGAAAAAAAAAAATCTCAAGCATAAGTCTCTTCTTCAAAAATCTTATCTAAAATTCCAGACTTCGGGGCCGGCCCCGTAGCTGAGTGGTTAAGTCCACGTGCTCTGCTTCGGTGGCCCAGGGTTCATTCAGATCCTGGGCGCAGACATGGCACCGCTCATCAGGCCATGGTGAGGCGGCGTCCCACATGCCACAACTAGAAGGACCCACAACCAAAATATACAACTATGTACTGGGGGGATTTGGGGAGAAAAAAAAAAAAAGAGCAGGAAAAAAAATAAATAAATAAAATCCCAAACTGAAAGAAGTATCTGAAAATGTTAAAGAGTTATCTTTTTTTTTTTCTTCACAGGAATAAGGTCTGCAGCAACCTCCTTGAAATTCATGTTGAAACAACTGTTGTCTCCCCAGTTCCCTGTGCATCCCCATCCCTGAGCCGAGGGCCTGGGAGGCCAAGGTGCAGAAGCTGCAGCGCTCACTGGTGCACAACATCCCTCAGGACGTGTTTGTGTTTTACTCACAGAGAGAACAAGTACTGGCAAGTGACAAAAAAAGAACATGTTTTGCAAACAATCGGAATGACCTGAAACCCAGGGTAACGACTGAAGTCAGCGTTTGTTCACTGCAGCTCGAGCCAGGCTCTGTGCAATGCTTGTTAAGTGGAGCGCTCTGAAGAAGGAAAAGGCTTCTCGGTTTCCCATTCACCCAGGAGGACCTCTCACCTAAAGCCCACATCCACCCCCAGGCTGGGCTGCATTACTGTGTTGTGCTTCACCGCTGAGCCAGGAGCATCTTTCAAATGAGATGCATGCCCAAAGGAAGGAGTCATAGTTTTCTGGAGCCGAAAGCAACCCAAGAACTCAGCATCCAGCCGGATGTCTTCGTCTTCATTTGGCAGACGAAGAAAGTGAAGCCCGGAGAGCTGAAGCTATGAAAGCCACACCGCTCACAGGAGAGCTGGGCCAAGCATCCGAGTCTCCAGAACTCTGAGCCCAGGGCTCCTGTCACACCAGGATGCGATGTTCCCACTTCTACTCCCCTGCAAGGAGAAGCATCTCTCCATCTTTAAAGCACACGACCCCTTTCAATAAGCCACACACAAATCCCCTTTGATACTGTTGGAAATTTTGAAATGGATTTTTTTCCCCATTTTCCAATTCGGAAACTGCCTGTTGAGGGTATTTTCCTCCCAATTGCACTTGTTCCCCATTCCACAAACATACTTCTCCCGATCTAAGTAAAGCTTATTAAATGCATTTCCCTCCAATTGCACTTTCCCACCCCTATCCAAAGAAACAGCACCCAAACGTGTCCCCAGTCTACTTTCTCCTACTCCACAGATGGGAGGACCTTATCTTTCAAAATACACATTCTCAGCCCAGGCCAGAGCTCTGGAGGAGCACAGAAGATACATTCTGAACCTGTTGCTTCCATCCTCCTGGCCTGTCTACATTGCATGCCCCTAATTCCTCCCTCCCCCAAGCCCCATCCTTTGAAATTTCTAAACCCCGGGTAGAGGAAGCGCCTCAGGGCTCTCAATAAGCTCAGTCATGCTCAAAATATCCTTTGACCCGTGAGGTATTGTAGACAGCAATTCTGACCAGTGCACACATTTAGGGAAAAGATTATTTCTTCAAGACTCAATATTTGGAATTCCTAAGAAGCCATTCTTATTAATTGTCATTAACATACCTGTGAACTTGCAACAGTCCAGGGGTTGAACGGACACCCTTTACAATATCCAGCATCCACCTACACACATGGTAACAATAGTGGATTAAGAAATCACCGGTCATGTCCCTGTGACCACAGAGGGTACGTATTGCAACTCTCCTCCCCTGGAACTTGCAAAACTTACAGGAAATCTTCCACCACCTACATAGAAAACCCACTGCCAGAAAAATGAAGTGTAAACACTTTATATTAAATTAGCCAGGTGTTTAAAAATAACATTATCCCAATCCAATATTTTCAAATCCTGGCTCACTTTCAAGTCTCATGGTGCATATGGGAGCAGAGGTGCAGCGGACACGCGTCTTTGCCCCTTTGCAAGGGGCATGTTTTGCTTTTTTGACAAATACAAACAATCTGCAAATTAGGATACATCTAAAGTAGCCAGCAGAAATCAGCCAGTGCCAGTGATCGTATTGCCTGTATCTGGAGTTTCTCTCCTATATGTTTACAGTGGACAACAATGGACATCAAGAATGCAAATTCATTTATCTAAAGATAAATCTTTAACTTGGCCCTAAACTTAATGGAGATATTTCTGAAAGAACTATCAGTGAAAATGAAGAAACAGAAAGAAGAGGAAAAAGTGGGAAACATTGATCTATCACAGTTTACAGATTAACACGTCAGTACGTGTTTGTGAGATATTCTATGTAAATAATCTACCAGCCCCTGAACATAGTCATTTACCCCAAGCCCACCTGCTGGGCAGTTTTGCCTTCTGGGTGCACATCCCCTGAAGTGGCCTCGAGACACCCTTGGCTTGCCCTCAGGGAGGAGGGACACGGCAAGCAGCAGCATTCCTATGCACATAAATAGTGTCAAAAATATATTAAAAAGCCAACAAGATGACCAGCCTAGAAGCTATGCTGGCAAAATTTAAAGCAACAAGTTAGAAGCAGCTTACACCCATTTATGTGCCAGCTTGCCACATTTTTAAGGGCCCAAGTCATGTCTGTCTATCTGTCTACTTTTTTAAAAATTGGTTTTAGAGAGAGTCAGTATTTAAAATTTTGAGATGCTTAAGTTCAAACATGAGAGAGCAGGCAATGTTCAGATTGGAAAAGCCCATGGACTCTGGGGTTAAAGAGGAGTGAGTTTATACGCTAGCTTTGTCATTTATAGGCTGCTGGATGACAAAGGGACTCAGTTTCCTCAGTATACATATAAGACAAATAGCACCACCTTGTGCTATTGGTGGTAAACCATGTAACTGTACATGTTGAAGTTCCTCTGTAAATATTAGCTATTATTATTTGATCCCTAGATTGGATTTTAAGGTTCTAGGGTTCTAGTCCTAGCTCTGCCAATGATCTTGCCTGCTCAGCTGACGTGTGCATAGAGTAGGAAAGAAAACTAGTCTCACATTGTGACCCACTGATCTATGTCTAATCCCCTGGAGGTGCCTTATGGGCCATAACGTGCTAGGAGAGGAGAAGGGAGAGACCAAGAATGTGTCTCTGATCAGTTTCATATATTGGGGAATCCACAGAAGATTTCATTTCAGGGGGAGAGTCATGTAGCTAAGAAAAGTGAAAAAGAAAAAAGCAAAGAAGAAAACCAAAGCATAGAAGACTAAAATATTTCAAATTTCATCTCTGCTCAAATTTCAGATTAGCTTGGCATTCTAATTCCAGTTTTTCAGTGTTCTTAAATCCATTTGGTCTGAAATAATCTTCATTTAGTGCAAGATAGACAGTGACTTACTCAAGACAACATCATTTGAAGGGTCACTGTAGTTTCAGTTACTATTTTGAAAGGTCCTCAAGATGCAGATAGACTGGGTGGCGGGTGGTTTGTCGAGGCTATGGGCAGATCAAAGCTTTCACAGGATGGAAGTCAAACCTTCAACTTCCATCAGTAAGCTCTTTTTAAACAAGAAAAAGAAATTTCTGTTTCAAAAGGCTTCACTTGGCTCTTCAAAGAGAAAAATAACTCCCAATACATTTTGCTCCTAAATAACTTTATTCAACTTTTACATAGGTTATATGAGGACTCCAACTGTAGCAAAGAGATACACAAGCTCCTTCCTCTATGGTAATGGAAGAATCCCTAGAAGCAATAAGGAAAGAGGTGAAGAAGCACCTCCCTTCTTGTTAATCACTGGATGAGATGGAGGTGGGGCTGTGGGGAAGGAAATAACATGGTGATGTCAAAATTGGGATGGGCGTCACCAATCATCATCAATGTTCAAATAAATGGGGAGAGCTAAATAAAACTATTCAAAAGAGCTGTGCAACTAGTTTCGGCTATCAGGTTCACAGGCTACTCAAATTTAGGGGTTCTACAGGAACCGCTCAGAGGCTTGCTTGAGAGCTGAGTACAAATATCTGCCGTTATGATTTTTAAGGTCAAAGGAATCTCTTCTAGGATCTATGGGCTAGACCTCTGAGTTGCAACAACGAATGTGTGCAGGCTACTTGAAAAAAACATTGGCTTTGTGCACAGTCACCCTGGGCCGGCTCCTCCGCGTGGAGACGGGAAGGATGGCCAGCTGGCTGGAGCACCCGTCAGGCTGCCCAGTTCTCATGCCACCTGCACCTCCTATCTAGAACCCACTCCTCTTGCTTCACAGAAGTAATCCTGGGTGCCAGTGCCATGGGGACATTCCTTCATCCTTACCCCATCACTCCAGGCCGCTGTGATGAAAGGGGGGATGCCAGGCATATGATGACCACCTGCTCCTCTCAGACCTTCCCCTCTCTGGGCCTGTATCAAGAAAGATGCACTCGCACATCCATTCAGGAAGGATTTTTCTGATTTCCTGGTGCAGGCACTGCCCAGAGATCTGGGACACAGCTGCGAGTTTGTATTCCAGGTTACCAAAAAGCTGCAGACAGACCATTTTCGTTTAGCACACAGTGGAGATGATTTTACTGAATCATGACAGGGATACACAAACACACGTACACTAAAGTGAAACCTTCTGCCCTCCTGGCCCCTGCTCCAACCACACTGGCTCCTTTCTCCTTCTTGCAGGAGGCAGGCCCTATCGTAACTCTGGGCCTTCACACACGCTGTTCCTTTTGCCTGGCTTGTACTTCTTCCCACTCTCGACCTGCTTCCCCAGCCTGCAGTGCTGGGCCTGGCTGTCTTCACTGCCAAAAGGCCTCTTCTGACCAACATCTCTGGGAGATGCCATTCCTGCTACCCCATCATTTTATGTCACAGCATTCTCTTCATCTCCTTCAGAGGACAGACCACATTTACAGTCAAAGACTTTTTTTTTTGGCCAGGGGCTGGAGGGTAGGAGGAATGGACAGTTAGCGTTCAACAGGTATAGAGTTTCAGTTGTGCAAGATGAAAAGAGTTTGGGAGATGGATGGTGGTGATGGTTGCATAACAATGAGAATGTACTTAATGCCACTGAACTACACTTAAAAATGGTTGAGATGATAAATTTTTTGTTTTATGTATTTTACCACAGTTGGAAAAAAACCTTAATTTTATGTTTAATGCCTCTTTCTCTTTCATTGACTAGTGTCCCCTGGGGCAGGAATCCTATGTTTTTCCATCACTGTGTTCCCAGGGCCATACCCAGAACCTGGACCACAGCAGGTGCTCAGTGTGTTAGTTCAATGACTCAACACAGACATGTGTTTCCTTCTCAACTGAAAGCTCCTTGAGGACAGGGACACCATTCCTTACTTTTATTTGCCTCATAGCTCCTTACAGAGGGTTTTACACACAGGTAAGAGTCAGGTGCTAATTTAACCCTGGACTGCTACTTATGCAAAGTTTCCAAAAGCAAAGCCCTTGAATTTTATATAAAATGTGTGTGCTGGGGTATGTGTGTATACAGACACAGATTTTACTCCATTTCCTCTTTCGCCTTGGTTGCCAAGAATCCCAGAGGACCTAGATTCCAGGAAGACTGATCGTCTTTGTGGTGTGTTGTGGTCTTCCCACTGACTCGGCCATTCAGGTTCCATGTCACTCAGGTTTCTTTTTTAATTGAAATCTGCCTCAAATTCTCTTTGGCATTAGATAAAGTATAAATTGAAAGCAAGTAAGTAAGTAATAGAAGGGAGCTTCCTGCAGGATACTTTTCTATGTTTGATAGTGAATTGTCATTCAATAAACAACTGAGGACAAAAATACTATGAAAAATTACTCTCCTTGTCCCCTCCTAAAAAGTGGGAAGAATGAACAAAATCAGAGGAAGCCACTTTTAGCTGATGAGAAATAAAATGAAACATAGTCCTCTGGCTTCATTTCTCGGCTGGTTTTCCCTGAGACTAACCAATGAAATCATCTGACCTCACACCAAGCCCCAGCCTTCTTTCAGGTCACACTTTCTTTTAGGCAGATTAAAAGTTTTTAATGAAAACAACTCTCTCTTTCTCAAGGGTTTGATGTGAGTAAAAGCTGAAGGTACCAGATGGGCAGGGAAAAAAAATGAATGCTTGTCATTATTACTAGTAAGGCACCTACCATTTATGGGTTACTCATTGCTACATGTGCTAAGAGCTTGGCATGCACTGCTTAATTTAATCTCCACAACTTGGAGAGGGACAGCCTGCGATTTTCCCATCTTCTGAACAGGAGCTGGAGGCACAGAGAGAGCAGCTTGCCCAGAGTAACACAGCTTGAAGGAGGAAGAGTTGGAATTCCAACCCCAGTGATCTGCCTGCAGGGTCCAGGCTTTCAACGAGTACGCAACAGTGCACCTGCACATGCCACAGAGTTTTCTAGTATAATTCCCAGAACCCAGTCTCATAACTCCTAGAAAGGAATCGGCATTAATTCACTGATGAGGAGACTAAGGACCAAAGAGGCTGTAACTCGCCAGGGAGACAGAGCTGATAAAACAGAAGACAAGTACTGGTGGCCAGCGGCTCAGCCCTAAGACCACATGAGGTTCACGTGCATGCCTTAAAGATTTGTCAGGGCCACTTTGCGCCATCCCAAAGAACTAAAACGTGATGAATTTGGCTATTTTAAAAAGTGGGAACTTTACTGCTGTGCTTAACCTAATTTCAAAATATTTCTCAATTATTTCTACTTTAAATGTTATAATTCACACAAACTGGTAGAGCACAGAATTAGTACCACCCCAAACACTGTGTTTAATAACAGTGGCTTTAAAAAAAAAAAAAGTCAAAGAGCTCTTCTTTTTGTAAGTTCTTATGGATTAAACATTTGTTCATCTAACACCTGAGTGCACCTGTCTGGGAGACACGCCAGGTGCTGTGAGGGCTAATACAAACGCACAAGGCCTTTCAAAGCTGAGCTCATGAGATGAGATGTACACACAGTTAATAATAATTCAAGGTAAAGATTCACATCATA
This sequence comes from Equus quagga, assembly GCF_021613505.1. Lineage (NCBI taxonomy): Eukaryota > Metazoa > Chordata > Mammalia > Perissodactyla > Equidae > Equus > Equus quagga. The sequence goes on along the minus strand of NC_060268.1, from coordinate 81,749,458 downwards.
AAAGATACAAATCAGAAGGACAAAAATACTTCCAGCTGAAAGGACCATGGAATGGAAGGGTGTGTGCAAGGCAGAACGCCTGACTGGGGAGCCCTGGAATTTCAGGGAGTGGGAGGTGGGGGTGGGGCTTCTCAGCTATTTCACAAGAAAATTATAAATTGTCATCTCTATTAATATATAACCTAAAATTCTTAAAAATGACCTCAGCGCATTTTTGCCTTTAAGAAAGATTTTAATTAAACAAATCAAATTTGTTTAAAACATCACAAGATGAGTCCAGAAAGAGGCTTCTGTTGCTGTACAAAGTTAATGCCTATGGATCATCTATTGCTAAAGTTGTTTAGAATGGGCTAATTATTCTGTCTTTTCCCCTCCCCTCTCTGTCCTGGCACAAGGAAATTTTAAGCCCTCTACAATCCCTCCATTAAATTAAAAAATGAACAAACAAACCTCCATTGTGAGAGGCGCCATTGGTGTCTGCCTCCTTGTCTTCCCATCACAAAAGGAGAGGGGTGCTAAAGAAGAGCCTCACTGGTCAGTATTTCACGAATTTAAAAAAGTGTAGCTATGCTGCTTGGCCAGACAGAGCAAAAAACAAAAACCTCAGTCATTTGTTTAAACAAACTCACAAAAACAAACCTACTTCCTCAACATACCCAGTGAATTCTAAAAAGGATCACACATGTAATATGATTTTTAAAAGGCTAACTTCCACAAATTAAAAGCAGGACGATGAGACCAAACAAATGGACATCACCCCTGTCTCCTGCTTATCTATTTCTGGTTTCACTTAGCTGCCAAAACCTCCGACAACATTTCCTCTCATCCCAACGGGAAGATTTCATGGCTCCTGAAGGTCTCAGTCAGACCAGAAAGCTCATGAATATTCTGATTTTCTGGAGCCGATGCAGGGAAATCACTATAATTGATGACCAGACACAGAATTACCTATCAAATGTCTGGTCCACAGAACTACTGCTCTGAAATAATTTATCAGAAGTTGGATTTCCACTTTTAAAGTTATTAATAACAAGAGTCTGTTTCTGATTTTTAAGATGAGGTTTAATCTTTCGAGCCTTTCTTCCTTTCAATAAACTGCCTCTATATACTGGGATCTCCATTAATAAACTCCTTCGCTTTTTTACTGTATTTCAACGACCGTGAATAGAAAGTAAACCGAAGAGAACCTTAACTTCCCATGCGAAAGGGGAAAAAATGAGTGTGCTGAAAAAGATTTAAATTAGGGTCTGCATCGACTGGGTGCCAGGAAATTAAGACAGTACGTGTCTCTGTGCAGTGGTGGCGGGGGACGGAGACTCGGGCGTCTTCCTGTATATGGCGTGATCCTCGCGGTTCGGGATCGGAGGGGACCCATGAGTAATTGGGCGTTAGCGCGGAACGATAAGACTGAGTTCAATTTGAGAGTGCAACGCCCTTCCTCCATATTAACTTTTCTCTTTTGCGAACACGTTTACGTCTTATACTTTCGTTTTAAATTGTGCACTGTTCATAAGTACATGAGCAACGAACACGGGTGACCTAGGCAAGTTATTTACCCTGGGAGCCTCCTGCTAGAAAGTCGGAACGCCGCCGCCAGAGTAGGGAGTTGGAGCACGTTGTTTGTAAAACTTTCGGACACTTGGTTTTCTATCAAAACTTAATTATCTTTAAGAAGCAGCTAGGATTTGTTGTGAACTAACTAGTTCAGAAGGATTGACTTTTCTACCGTAAAACGGATTATCGACACTCGGGAATCTCAAGCGTTTCCATCCCTTTCGGAGGGAAGCAACGTGGCTCTGGAACTGGGGGATTGACCCCTCCCCCCCCCCCCCGGAATTAACCCCCCGCCCCTCCCCCCTCCCCGGAATTAACCCCCCCGCCCCCTCCCCCCTCCCTGCCACATACACACTGAAACCACGCTTCGGTAGAGAAACTTGACCCACCGGAGGTTTACATGATCGGACAAAAATGAGAAATCCTTTATGCGTTTTCAGCTATTGGGATTAAAGAATTAGAAGAAAAAAAATAGAAAGCGGATGTCCTCTAAAACCCCGGACGCCACGCTGGGCCACTCCCTTCTCCATCCACTCTTGCACGTGGCGTCCAGAGACCACGTGAAGTGGTGGCGGGCGTGGCCCGCGCGCAGTGACGTGGCTGGCCCGCCCACGGCAGCGGGCACGCGCTCGCTGAGTCCCGCCTCCAGCCGCCCGCCCCGGCAGACGCTGGCGCATGGATAGGCTGCGAGTTTCAGAATCCAGTCCGCACTTGCAGGAGCGATCGCTTTAACGGATATGTTGGGACTTCTTCCATCAGCGCGCTTGGAGTCTAGCAGTAACACTCAAATAAATGTTACTTATCTTGCTCCGCTCTCTGGCCAACCTTAAAGCATTCACCAAGAAATTACAAACACAAAAGAACCTTAGTACACGGTATCGTGAATTCCGTGCAGCCATATCTTCAAAAGCCATATGTATTTAGCACCCAGACTAATTCAGAATCATCGATTCTACCATCAAAACTCCTACTTGGTCTGGCAAATGTGAGTGAACTGACAGGGTATCCAACTGAGCATCTACAGGTCGGGGGCGGGGTGGTTCTTGTTTCTTTTCCTAATTTGACCGTTACATTTCAAACTCCTAAAATTTAATTTGTAAGGCGTTAGAAACATCAGTGAGGAAAAATGAGGGCCACAGAAAGCTTAGCGTACCTACTGTGATCTTGTCTGAATGTGATAAAATTACAAACTGGGGTGGATTGCAGGATATTAAAAAATGTAGCCATTCACAGTTCTATCAAACAGACGCATGAGCTTTGATAAAATATTATAGCTGAGGCGTATAAATACTTTTTCATTCTTTTAAGGTATAAATAAAACGAATATGAAAGATCACATAGGTAGGATTAAAATCAAAGAATACAATAGACCAATTTAAAAAAAAATCCTCTCTCCAGGAGTAAAGAGTAATCTTAAATCTTTTAGTGATGAAGAATTCAAAATAATGATTTCTTCACACAAATGGCATTTTGGGCTGCTGAAATTTAATTAAGTGGGGGAGGGGGCAGTCCTCCAAATTGTTTGCCATGTCAGTAATAGTGTATATTCTAAAAGGAGGAAACTATATCTTGAGCACTCCTTTCAATTACAGTTCAAAAAGCTCAGAGATAAAATTTCATTCGATTAATTAAATTTCTTACGGTGGCATAACCCTTCCTAACCCAGCCAAAACACTCAGGCCTGGGCTTCAGAGACGGTCCTCCACTTGTGTTTGCTCAAGCAAGAGACTCGCAGCCGGGACCAAAACCGATGGACCTTTTTTTGGCAATTGAGCTCTCCTGCCTTTTCTTTCGCCTCCTCTGAAGGGGGAAAAATGGCAACGACATTTCAAATAACATTCATAGTTGAGATTTCTTAGGCTTCTGCATATTTTGCTGCTTCATGTCATTCATAATTGTCCTCCCAGAAAAAGTGGAGCTGCCACTGCTATTTAAAAGTTTTAGGTCCCTTATTTTAAAAATACATAAAGTCCTCAGAGTAGAATTTCAATTACTAAGTGTAGAAAACAGAAATAGAAAAATCACCATTTGGCAAACACCACAGTAATGGATGTTAAAATTAGTAGTGAAAGAATAATGAGGAACAGTATGAACAGGAGAGCCTCGTATCTCCTCCCAAAAGATGCTTCCTAATTACACAGGGAAAAATAGTGTGATAATGGAGGGACCTGCAGAGACCGCCTTGACCAAATGATCAAAGTTATTATCATCAGAAATGAAACATCATGTGTCTCCCGACAGAATGCACTGAGAAGGGCACACTGGCACTTCTGTGATCTTTTTGCTAAAAATATATAACCTGAATGTAATTGTGAGGAAACACAAACTCAATTTGAAGGACATTCTACAAAATAACTGGTCCACGCTCTTCAAAAGTGCAAAGGTGGTGAGGGACTAAGGAAGACTGAAGAAAACATCCCAGGATTCAAGGAAACTGAAGAGATAGGACAATGAAAGTGAGCTGGGATCTTCTATCAGATATAGGACCAGCAAAAAGACATCAATGGAAAACTGGTGACATCTGAATCCAGTCTGGAGATTCATACTACTGCATCAGTGTTAATACCAAGGTTTTGATAAATGTATTATGGTTACTCAGGAGATTAACATGTGAGGAAGTTGGATGAAGGGTGTTTGGGATCCGTTTGTAACTTTTCTGCAGTCTGAAATTATTTCAAATTTAAGAGCTAAAAAATCAAAGTTATTAACAAGTTCAGGAAAGGAAAAGAAAGCAACTTATAGCATGATCATCACTAAATTGAAAGATAGACTCTTAAACTATCAGGACACATGACAATCAATCATTGGTAAACTAAAAGATCTCACTTTGAATGACAGATTTAACTTTGTGTGCCTCCCACTTGAACAAGAGTTAATAATTACCCCACCCCCCAAGACAAAGTTACTGACAGAGTTTCATAAATAAGGTAAACCCCTAATTTGGAGATGAGGCAAATCTCTACTTTTCACAGATGATTCCCAGAGAAATTTTGTTGCTGGAGGCTGATGAGGCTAGTAGAGACCCATGCATGCATACTGAAGGCCCTTTCCATTCTGACGTATTGCCTAACATTTAATTTATCCTCCAATGAGGTGGAGGCAAGAAGTAAAATGGTTGAGGGATGCAAAGAGGAACGACAAAATGGACAACAGAGAACTGCGTGCAGCTGTCCTGGATCCTTATAACAACTCTTTGTCTTTTTGCTTTCAGTATAGTGAGAACTGTATTTTTCTGATTTGGAAATATACTCTGTTCTGTCATCTGCTACAGATCATATAAGGCTTCTGCTCTCTTTGTGTTGTACATAAAAGAGACCAAATTCTTTCAACAGCAAAAATCTCCACTGCATTAGCAGCGATTTCCCAGCGTCGCAAGCCCTACAGTTTCCTGATTCACCACTATGTGGTAGCGAAGGCAATAAAAAGAGTTTGTCAGGGTTGCACTAAAATCTCATCTGAAAAGCTTGATCTACTTTTTTTTCCAGATGCTGGTCTCGAATGAAATTATCCTCACTGGGGAATAATGGAAAATTGAGGCCAAAATGAACGTGCAAAAGCTACCATTTTTACTTTGGTGTTCCTAGTGTTAGGGAGTATGGAGCAGAAGATGAGAATTCCTCTATTGTCAAGGAACGTACAATTCTCTTAAGTACATATGCCACATTATGCAGTATTACTGAAAGGCAAGGAGTAAGGCACCATGATTGAGCCCCTGCCTTGCACCAAGAACTATGCTGATTAAATCGGTACAAGTCCCTTTCTCTGGTCAGGAGACTAAGGCTCAAAGACTGGTCTGACTTGTCCATGGGCAGAAAGCAAAGGGGGTGCTGGGGGTGAAGGTAGGGTGCAGACTCCAGTTCGCCTCCCTCCAGGATCCAGGCTGTACTATACCATGTTGCCTCCCAAATCAAAAGTTCACCTGCAAAGGCCGCCACAACTGAGAGGTGTTCAGTGGAGTGGAGGGTGGAAGGCTGGTGTTCCCTGGAAGGAGGGACTGCCAGAGAGACCCACAACTCTTAACGGGCAACAGACGGTGCAGGAGCACTGCATGCTGAGTGTATGAGAAGGAGCCTCCCTCGCAGGGTCAGGGTGGGCCAAGGAGAAAGACCAGGAAGGTGGAGCTAACAGCAGGGGAGGGATGGACCCCTACCAAGCTGATTAGGAAAGCCCCTTCAGGCACATTTATCTGAAAGGGAGGTCCAGGGGACCCTTCTAAAATACTATGTCATTAAACTAGGTGCTGAGGGCTGGTCTAGTATACAGCAGTGGGAATTGCATGCATTTTGAAAATGGTTTCTGACCATTGTTTTAGGCTTCAATGTGGATAGATGTGTTCCATTCATTTTAATTATTCCAGCCACTGTCAAAAATATTATGAGAAAAAGACAGAGAGAGAGAGAGACATGGACCTGGACGGAAGGAGAGTGAGGAGTAAAAGAAAAAAATTACCACGTAAAGGAAAAAAACTTCTCACAGACTGATACCTTAACCTTTCCAGAACGCAACTATCCAGCAAATACACGTTTCTGGGGTATGTAGCCAAGGACCAGAAAGAAGCTAGATTTCACTTACTGCCTATTTACTCTTACACACAATACTAACAAGCTTGGAACTCTGTTTTCAAAGTGCCCACAGCAAAGAGGAAGCAGCAAATAATCACCTACAGAGGGGCTGATAGACACAGCTTTCTCTTCTTAAGGCAATAAGTCTATTAAACAGAAATGGAGACATAAAAATGATACAACCAGACCGTAAGAACACAATAAGCACGAGAAATCTTCAGTATAGGGCAAAGTGCCTCCCACTAGGACTTGAGGCTATCAGTGTATTAGGCATAATACAACAATTTATGTTCACTGATGTCCCCGAGTCGGCCAGAAATGATTAAATTATATTCACTAGAGTAAGAAGCAGAGAAGTACATAATCTGTGCTGGAAAGATTTCCAGCACGCTCGTGTACAAAAGCTGGTGCGGTCGTCTCAGCCATCCCTAAGGCTTTACTGTACTTCTTTCTTAGTTTATTCTTTCATTCTACAAATATTTACTAAGCACACTGGAGAGACCGTTGTGAGAGGCAAGGCTCCTGCTCTCATGGAGTTCACAATCTAGGAAGTATTTAAGATACTCAAGACCCAAACTGCTACCCGGACAGCTTGTACAAGTGTTTGGACTTTTGTGCTCAGTGCTACGTACTGAGTCTGAAAGAAGTTTTGCCTTATTTTTGGATATGAGCAACTGAAGTTGGCCTAAGTCTTTGATCATACAGTTAGGCATTAAGGAGCAGTCAATACTTTAAGAACCAGTACTCATGACCAAGGCATGCAGCTTTGCATGCACAAAAATATGACAATCCAATAGGCAAACAGAACCACAATTCCTGAATTTGCCAGCTCTTTCTCCTTGTTGAGGAAATTAATTCTGATGCACATGCATTGTTATATTTAGGCTCTAAATCCTATAACTGAGTCACGCTATATTTAATTAATGCATTTAAGAATGTGACATGTATGTTTCAAGTAGTGACTGTTTTTTTTAAGGAAAATACTAGATACCTTGATATTGTTTAAAAAATTTACAAGATCATGAAAATCAGAACTCAATCAGAAAACCCAGATGCAGAAAACTTACTTTTTACTCTCTTACTGTTTTAGAAACCCAAGAGTTTCTTTCCCCTCTTGAGGGCAAAACTCACAAACTGGAAATTTTCATTTTAATGGGCTCTTACTTGGGGGAAACACGCAACAGAAAATTTTCTCTAATGTCTGAGTGCAAAGCTTGTAGGTGCAGCGGAGGAAAGTAAGCATACATTTAAAAACTGGGCATATCTTGGTTCAAATCCTGTCTCTCCCAGCTACCAGGTATGTGACCAGGGACAATTTATTTTTTCCAGGCCTCCATTTGCTCATCAGTAAAACAATGTTGGTAGAATCTACCTCACTGGCTGTCGCAAAAACTAAATGAAATGTGCCTGACAGCATATAATAAGCTCTCAATATATTGCTCATTATAATGCAGGCAAATGCGCCAAATTTTTACACAGACCCCAGTATTCATGGGCTTTGTAATAAATGTTAGCACAGTAGAGCTCACACTGGATGTGTTTCTATGTTGGACAATGTTTTTCTTCCTGCGTTTTTACTTTTTCCTTGGAAGAGAGGCTCACCTTCCTCTGAGGCTGGGCTTGCTAGTAAGCTGAAGTTACTAAGGAACAACAACGACAACAACAGAAAAGGGTAGAGTGAAGGCAGCAGTCTGCCCTTGAGAGGGGCTTGCTTGCTTTTCATTGCTTAAGACGGGTGAGCCACTCCACGGCGTGTCCAAACACCTTCTAGCAGCTAGTCCCAGATGTCAGACGGGGTTTGGAAAGAGGAAATTTCAACATCAACTAGCCTTGGCAGACACGTAAAAGTTGTTCAAAATAAAACTTGACGAAGATGATGGTTTAAGATGGAGTGGGAGTCTTCTCTGTGGCGGGCCTGGAGGGAAGTGCTGCATTGGTGTGGTGGGCTGCTGGGTGGAGACCGAGGGCCTCACCCACGTTTACTAGCATCTTGAAAGGCAGTCTGTGCCTCTGAACCCCGCCATTCTCTGAGCCTTTATATCTCCATTAAGTGGCTGAGATTGTCCTTGTGTACTTGGGTGGATTGATGTTATTTCTAAAGCATGCAATTCATTTCAAGAGGGGAGAAGGAGGATTAAGTTGGAAATATTTTTCTATTGAGAAGAAAAATTAAATATAAGTGGAAATGTTTTTTCGTGAAAATGTGTTTATATTTCAACATTTGCCCGGAGCACTCTGATCTCAATACATCACAGGACTGTGCTAGATTAGAAGGAATGAGGAGAAAATGAATTTAAATACAATTGAAAGTGACCAGCCAGGCTTTATTCTTTCAACCTGATAAAACAACAAAGCAGAGGGAAAAACCACAGATGAACAAAAAGAAGAAATAAATATCAACTCCACTAAAAACTTAAATGCAAATGAGAGTTTCAATTTTGTTTCAAAATTTCTAAAATCAACGTTATTTTCACAGCCACAGAAGCTTTTGAATGTCCGTGAATCAACAGCCACTTGATATAACCATGAAGACCTTCTTGGTTATTTTCTCTCAACCGAGAAACCCACTGGTATTGTTATAGAAGACAACTTGCTTAGGAGTCATTAGGAGTGTTTAGTACTTGCCGATAGTCAGCATCAACAGTCCCAAAAAGTGTATGCAATTAGACAGCTGGTCTAATTAGTTGTGTTGCATTTTTTAAAATTTGCACACTCCCCTTATTAACCCTAAATATGACAGGAAAAGTGGCATGTACAGGTCTTAGTTACCCTTATCAAAATAAACACATACTTTAGGAGGAAAGAATTTTGTCTCTTAATCTTGTGTCTAAATCTGTAATCTCTTTCATGTCCACAAGCCACATGTGGCTATTCAAATTTAAATTAGTGAAAAATAAGTAAAATCTGAAATTCATCCCTGAGTTTCACTAGCCACATTTCAGGTGCTCCATTGCCACAGGCGCCAAGTGGCTTCCTGACTGCATAGGGCAAATACAGAACATTTCCATCATCGCAAAAAGTTCTATAGGACAGCTCTGGTCCAGATCAAAGAACAGAGCTGTGGGCTTTAGGTATTTACATCTGTTTTTAAAGATGTACAAAACGGTCTGCTGGAATTTGGGGATCACTTTGGGGTAGCTTCTTTAAAGCAACACCTTTCCACCTGCACACAACTGCCTTCCCTAAGCAACTTCAAGGCACAAGCCAAGGAAAACCCATATATAATCTCTCCTTAGCATCATCTCTAGTTTACTTTCAACTGTAAAACTCCTCTCTTCTCTATCAACAGAACCTCTCATCTAGAGCTTGAATAGGATTCCTGTTGCCTACAGAGAATGGAGTTGTTTGCAAGCAAAAGGGCAAATTATTATCCTCAGATGGAAAGACCTTCTCAAGATATATTTAAATATTAAAACACATAGCAGGTGTTAAATATGAGAACAAATAGCAGGCTTTCTCCCTATATGGCCATCATCATGCTTGTATTTATTTAATGTCTACATTCCTTGTCCAACTGTCAGCTCGATAGGAGTAGAAAGCAAGTGTTCTGTTTGCTGTTGTACACCCATTACAAGCACAGTGCCTGGGACAAAACAGATGCTCAGATTTTTGTGGAATGATTGAATGAAATTTAAGAAGAATGGTATTTTGCTAAAGAACAGCAAACATCCTTTTAGAGCCTGGATCCAATTCTTTTATATTTGGATAGCAATCCACCCTTTATTTTCAGATGCAAACTTAAAATAACTCAGCAAGTATGCATGCTACAGTTCAATTCTTCCATACTCAGCAATGGCTCCTTCCAAAAGGCACAGCAAAAGGCATAGCGCTAAGCATTTTACATATGCTATCTCATCTGCCCCTCACTCGCATATTTTCTTTGCTAGAGGAGGAGGAAATGAAGGTTTAGGGAAATTAAGGGACCTGCCCAAGGTCACAAAGCTATAGACGTATAGTTGGAAAAGCTCCCCTGGAGATGATTATGGACCATGCTTGTCATAGTGATGGGCTGTACGATTCCTGCCTGGGTCAGGAGATCTCCAATGGTCCTGGGCACTCCTTCAAAGAAGGGCATATCTCTGCATCTTTGTACCCACTGGGTTTAGCAGAGCACCTGCCCTCAGGCATCCCACAAATGTTTGCTGAATAAAACTTAATAGTCCTGATGACTCAGGCCACCCAGCATCGGGGAAAGTGTCTACTGGGGTCACAGAGGTGGGCAGAGCTCCTCTATTTTATCTGGGATGCGACCACAGCATGGCTTGGCGAGTGGTGCCAGGTCCATGCCAGGGATCCGAACCTGCAAACCTGGGGCTGCCAAAGGGGAGTGCATGAACTTAACCACTATGCCATTGGGCTGGTCCCAAAAATCACTACTGACAAAGCAATAGGTTCTAAATTTATACATATGAAGAGCTAATTTTTTGTTTAATAAATATATCAAGGGCTTGCCAAGTGGGACACACAAGGACATAAGTATAATGAAAGGCACCTGTCCTTATGGAGGAGCTCTAAATGAACATTAATCGGATTCCCTAGTAAGTGACTTGGCATAATTCTCAGTTATTCTTTTGGCGGTCCTATAAAGTAGGTAACATCTCCATCTATGGCTGATAAGAAACTGCGTACAATAACTCACATTTAGGGGTTGGCCCAGTGGCGCAGCAGGTAAGTTTGCACGTGCCGCTTCAGAGGCCTGGGGTTCACCAGTTCGGATCCAGGGTGGGGACATGGCACCGCTCATAAGCCATGCTGTGGCAGGCGTCCCACACATAAAATAGAGGAAGATGGGCGTGGATGTTAACTCAGGGCCAGTCTTCCTCAGCAAAAAGAGGAGGATTGGTGGTAGATGTTAGCTCAGGGCTAATATTCCTCAAAAAAACCAAAATACATATATACATTCCTCCCTTCAATAAAAATAATAAAAACACTCAAAAAGCATTAAAAAAAATAACTCACATTTAGCGCCTACTAGGTGCAAACTTGGTGCCAAGCACAGTTAATCCTCATGGCTCCCCAGGGAACAGGTATTCTCTCCCCTTTCTACCCATGAGAAAAGACAGGCTCAGGGGGACAGTCACGTGTCTGAGGTGCTGGTGTGTCTGGCTCCACGGCCAGGTGTCGTTACATGAGACTACCTTTCACCTGGACTAGGAGACACACAGAAAATAAAAGATGATCATGAGACCAGGGAAGAAACACCACAAGTCAGCATCAGTGTCCCACAAGTGGAGAGAACAAGACTCACAAGAAAAGAGGGTGATGAGCTAGTGCAGTCGGGTGGCCTCATGGAGGGGGCAGTCTGAAGTTGGTTCTAGAAGATGGAGCGGTTTGGCCTATAGGGAGAGCCATCCAGAACTGAGGAGGCCAGGAAAGGAATGGAGACAGGAGCGCCACATGTCCTGTAGTCACAGGAGCACTGAGCAGTCTGGTGCCTGGCAGACTTGCAGGCGCATGCTGGCGGTTGGGGGACTGGAGGCAAAGGCAGGCTAAAGTCAGATCAGGAAGAGCTCAAAGCCCAGTCATGTGGGAACGACAGGGGGACCTGGGGTGGGGATTAAAGGTATGATTTCAGGAGATTCACCAGGTGATTCAAATCTTGTTTCTAGTCACTAAGGCGCAGAGCAGCCAGGCCTCTTCTGCTTCCCCCACCTATCTGAACAGGAGAAAGCCACTTAGCTCTCAGACTGGCCTGCCCTGGCATTCTCCTGCAGGGAAACATGCTTTGGTTATTCAGACATGACTTACTGGCACGTAGAGGCTGTTGGCATGGAAAACTGAACAGGCTGACCTGGCCAGAAATGAGCAGGTGACGCAGAAACCCAGCAAAAGATGAGCTCAACATGTCACCCTGAATAAGTAGGAGGCTCACGTGAAGGGCCCCAGAAGGAAGATTGGGGGAGATGGTTTACCAGAAAGACAGGGTAAGTCGGGGCCTCAGGCACCTCTGTGGGCCCAGCATGGAGCCAGGCACACCCCCAAAAGTATTTCTTTTAGTCCTCCCAATACTGCATAGACATCCCTATTCCCATCTCATGCAGGGGGACACTGAGGCTCATGGAGGTGACATTAATTGCCCCAGGTGAGCTAATAAGGGCCAGGAGCCAGAGCACACATCAATACAGCACATTTCCTTATAGTGTCTTTCTGCCTTCAGTCGACTGCCTTGTTTATAACTTCACAGGTGGTGTGATGATGCCGCCAGGAACTTCATGGCCCAGAGGCAGAACTCTGCCCTAGGCCTGCCCTCTCCTTCACCTTCTTGACGCACAAGAACCATTTCTCTCAAATCATGAAGCGAAAGTTGAACCTATTCTAACAATAATACCGTGACATATGTTAATTTGATCATCTTGGAAAAAGATTCCTAGCGGGAGATAGAATACAAATGGACAACTGGAGGAGGAAAAAAGGAGAGAGAGGAGTCCAAATCAGATGTGGTGGCTAACTTGAAATAGGACGTTTCCTGGGGCTTAAGTAGGTCTGGAAGCTGCTCCTGCAAATCCTGGCCACCACGTGCCATTCCTTACATGTATATTTGCAATGTATCTTTTCCCCTTTTCATTCCCTATGAGCACCTCAAATGTCCCATTGCTGAAAGTGTACACAGGCTGCAGGGCTGAGATGGGCAGAAGGGTCCATCCCTCCCCATGGCTGCAGCTCCACCACATGGTCCTGTAATTCCTATAAACCAAGAGGCAGATGCCTTCTCTCTCTGTGACTGAGATTCACAACACCAAGGAGGCCTAACCTCCACTCGGCAAACCAGAATCTCGAAATCATCATTTTTTTGGTGACTTCTAACACTCACAAAATATCCCAAATAAGCCATTTTCATAGGTAACTTCTCCTTTCATTTAAAAAGGAAAGCTAAATAACACTGGTCATCTGGAATAGTAGCTCCTAAAAAGGGGCATTTCGAATCGAATGCCACATGCTGTATTTTGCCATTTTCCCTGCGCTTCCTGCTTGGAGCCTGGGTAAGAGAACAGAGAAGCCTCAGACATTGGAGCTGCTCCGGGCCACGCAAATTCCGCTCCGCATCTTCCAGGCAGCCCTGTCGCAAATAATTCATGTCCACTACGCCCCTATCACACTGAATACAACCACATTGTGCAGCTGGAAATGGGAAACCTGATTCAGATCACAGAAGAAGGTACAAAAACATTTAGTTCAACACAATGCTGCCTTTTCTTTTTTTTAAGGGGATAACATATCTCAAAGCTACAAGCGAGCAAAGGATTCAAGACCCATCTTGGAAGAAAATGCAGAATTAAAATAGCATTCCATGCGTCCCAAACCAGCAACTACAACAAAAAACCACCCAGTCCTTCCAGAGCTGCGTCTGTTTCCGCTGCAGTGTTCCTAACCAAAATCAATGTATCCCATGCACACAATTTCAAAAGGAAGCAGGGTCTCCGGAGAAAATGGTGCATGTTGATAAGGCATGACTTGTCCCACATGGACATGAATAAAAGGAAAACAAGCCTGATCACAACCCAACCTCCTTTACTGTGCAGACCAGAGACAGGAGAAGAAAAAAGCCAGAATAAGGGCAGGGAGGCACGGACAACGTAGGACGGGGTCCGAGAGGACACTTCTGCCCTACCAGATTTTGGTAAACAGCAGCCTGTAATGGCCACTGTTAGAGAGGAGGGAAAACAGACATGGAGGGAAACGTGTTTACAACCGCAGCGGTGGGCGGGAGGCGGAGGGAGGGAGTGAGGGAGGGATTCCCCGACTCTGCGCTCAGCCCGCTCCACTCTGGTGGGGCCCCAGGGCTGGGTTGCTCTGCGGAACCCCCACCCCTCGGGTTTATTGGGGGGGGGGGGGGGCTACATCTTGTTTATGGGTAAGGTTACTCCTCCTCCGCTCTGGTGATCTCGGTGCTAATACTCCTGCTGCATCCTTGCGGGATGCCTGCTTGACTGACAGCTGCTCCAGCCAGTCACGGCCTGGGCCCCGCGGAAAGGTGGACTTTCCCAACGAGCCGATTGGACAGCAGAGAGGGCGGGCCCTCGTGATTGGCGTGCTACTCGGAGTAGAAAGTAGTAAACAACCTTGGTCCAGCGCTGCGGCGGGGAGGGCGCGGGATGCCTGCTCGCTGGTCCTCACCCGGAGTAGGGGGGCAGCACGCGAGACAAAAGGAACCCACGGCAACGGGGAGACGACGAAGGGACGCCCAGAAAAGCAAAAACGAGTGGGCGTCCTTTAGAGCCCCTGGGCGAGAACTGCTGACTTGCAGCTTCACATCATTTTTGTTCTATGGAAAACATAAAGGTTTTGTTTACACAGTCCTTACTGTTCTTCTTAGGGTTTAAAAACTCTCAAAAGGGAGGGAGAGCCAATTTAGTTGACCCTTCCCCCTGCCCCCTTTTCAATTAATTTTTAGCTCTGTCTGTTCAGAAGTTGTTTTAAATCCCTGTACTAAAAATTGTTTCCTTACACAATGCACCATTAATGGCACAGAGGTGAATCAGATGCCCTGTTAGACCTTCTCATCGCAAGTTTCTGGAGCTGTGATCTCACTCAGAGGTGTCTGTGCTCTGAAGCCTATGTAAAAAGAAACTGAGACGATGGTATTAAGCTCTCTTGACAAGAAATAAGCAGTTAACTTGCATTTTCCAAAGATCTACACATGTAGTTCACTCAGGATACCATCGATACAGGATTATCGATGGGAATTTCCCATCTGGTTTGACTTGAATCATAATTGACTCCTTGCTCTGGCCTCACCATCCTCATAGGACCTTGGCCAGAAAACCTGCAGCTTCCAGCAAGGAAGGGCTGCTGCCTCAAGTTAGGCAGCTGCTGGGGCTGCCTCCAGGAGGTGCCTAATCACCTCAGAGCTCTACACAAACCACCTTCCTGAGAAGATTCCAGAGAGGCCCCTCCCTGTGCTGATGGAGGACAGGGAAGGCCAGTGAAAGAAACCAGAAGGCTGGACCCAAGAGGGATCTATACTTCATTAGTTTCCCCACTGACTCTACACTGATGAGAGGTCATGCTGTCACCCAGGGCCAGAAGACTGTCCAAGCTTTAAACATAAAAAGATGCAAAGGACTCCTTGCAGGATGCAACTTAGGGAGCACTGGCCACCTGGGGGTCCTCTTCACCCCGAGGCCCATGCTCTCCTCCAGCCTCTGTGTCTGCCTTCTCCAATGGAGCCTCGCCCCAAGCAGCCCCCGGGAACCATCCCCTGAGTCCCCACTCCTGTAAAAAGCCTCCACAGCCTGCAGGATGGAGTTAGTCCCCCTTGGCCCTTCCAGCCTGGTCCCAGCGTGCAGCCTCCTTCCTTCTAAGCACCTCTCCTTCCAGTCACTGTTCTTGTCACAGGTCCCTGCACTGGCCACACACACCCTTCACTCGGGTCCTTCCTTCTGCTTTCTAGGCCTTACCCCTGCCTGCCCGGGAGAGGCCACTGTTCTCCACTGCTTGCCCTGTCCTTGAAGAACTGCTCTGAAATCTGTAGCACTTAAGTCAATGTCACTGACAGCACTTCCAACACTGTATTCTGACTCTGCTTGCAGGTCTGTCTACCTCACTAGACCATGAACTTCCTGAGGGCAAGGGCTTGTCTGTGTCATAGTCTGATTTGTGTATCTACTGGAGATGCAGGCCCACATTAAGTACACTCCGGACTTAGCAAACATTTGCACTCAGTCCTCATCCTCTCCCTACCCCTAAGTCAAGTCCTGGTGTTTTCCTAACTGGCCCCTTGCTAACATGTCCCCGTCCCGTCCCCACCCCTCCTCCCCCAAATCAGAGGCCTAGGCAGCTCTACCCTGCCCATCTCTCAGTGGTTCTCTACACACGTGCAGCTGCTCTTGCTTGTGCAGTTTCCTCTACCAGTCAGGCCCTTTTCTGCCTTCTCTACTTGGCAAATTCCTATTCTGCCTAAAAATCACTTCCTACCTTTGTCAGACCTTCTACAAGCTCCCCCCAGTCCCCTGTTCCCCTAGAACATCTCAGAGAGAGAGGCCTCCATGCATCCTATCCTCTCTCTCCAGGACATAACCACAGTACTACAGTTGGCATGTTTGCTGGAAGAACCAGGGGCTAAAAGGCAAGTTCACAAAAGGTGCCCCCCACGTATCTACAGAACCAATATATTCTGGTCTCCATGTTTCAAGCTCGTCTCAGCCACAGGGTCCTTCCCTGCTTTCTCTTCCTGAAGGACCCCTATATGTCTGAGAGTGGCTGGCTCCTTCTCATCCTTCAGGTCTCAACTCAAATGTCACCCCCACGCTGCCCACCTGCTGACCACTATCACACAGATCTGTTTAATTTTCTTCATGAAATTTAATATCATCCTTCTTATCTGATTATCCATTTGCTGGTTTTGTAGTCTGTCATTTCCCATCCCCGGCATACAAGTCCTTACAGAAACTTTTTATCTGTTGTACTCATACCACATCTCAAGTATACATAGAGGAATGCCTGGTCCAAACCAGGAATTCCAAATTCACACTGGGCACCATAAAGGACGACAGCGAAGAAATCACTCAGCAAGGTATCCAGGCAAAGGGAAGACAAGATCTTTTGGGAGTCTTGCTTCAAGCTGACCCTCAAGGAATCTTACTAGTGTCCCATGTCGAGGGGACGGGGAGTGGGGGGCAGGGCAGGATGGCAGACACACTAGACAAAGCTCTGCAGCCTCTCTTGACCCAAGCAGTTCTAGGCATCCTGAGAACGCCAGGATTCCAGGGCCGGAGCCTGTGATCTGTTTGTAACCCGTACAACACGTTATGTTTGTCATCTTGTATATACTCCCAATGGACACAGATTAATGGTGGGAAAGGGCAAATTATTACTGGCAAACTTAGTACTTTCAATAATAAAAACTGGCCTCTTTATAGGAACTTATTTTTTTAATCAAAATTTTTTGGTATAGGTAATTACTATGTAGCTCAAAAATGAAAAAAATGTACATATATTAGATACAGCACAGAATCTTCCTTCCCATACTTTGCTTTCAGTATTTGGCAAATATAAATATTTTTATTTCTCTCTTTTTACACAAATAGTAACCTTCTGTACATACTGTTCTGTGTATTTTGTTCACTTACTGTATCTTGGAGATCTGTCTATCTCAGCAAATGAAAAAAGTCTTCATTCTGTTTTGATGGCTAAATAATATTCCACTGAGTGGATAAACCCTAATTCAGTGGTTCTCAAGCTTGTCTGTACGTTGGAATCACTTGGGGGAACTACAAAAAAAAAATGAACTCTGTGTCCCACATCCCAGAGATTGATTTAATTGGTCTAGGGTATGACCTGGACTTCATGGGGTGGGGTGGGTGGAGGAATCCCCAGGTGATTCTAATGAGCAGACAAGTTTGGGAGCCACTGCTGGCTTTTATCTATTCCCTTATTGATGGATATTTTGGTTATTTCCCATCTTTTGCCATTTCAAACAATGCTATAATGAATAACTTTGAACAAGTGTCATTTTGCATGTCTGCAAGTATGCCCGTGGGGTAAATGCCCTCCCCAGCTTGCTGCATCAGAGGGTATATGTATTTGTAACTTGAGAAACATTGCCGAGCTCCCCCCGTCGATGGAGGTGGTACCATTTTGCAGTCCTCCCAGAACGTGGGGCTATTTTCCCACAGGTTTGCCAATAGAGTGTGTTATCAAATTTGGGATTTTTTTTCCAATATTAGAAGTGAAAAAATGGTATCTCAGTGTAGTTTTAATTCCGATTTGTTTTATAAATGAGGTTATACATTTTTTCACATGCTTAATAGTTGTGTATTTCTTCTTCTGTGAATTATCTGTTTGATACTTCACCCTAAATCCTTTGGAATTGTTAGTCTTTTCCTTATCAGTTTCTAGAAGCTCTGTTTTGTTCTATTTAGGAAGACTAACTCTTTGTCTGTGATAGGAGTTGCATATATTTTTCCCAGTTTGGCATTTGTCCTTGTTTATGGTTTTTGGCTATGCAGAAGGTTTTTCTTGTTGTTTTTATTTAATTCTTATGTTTTCTTTTCTGGCTTCTGGATTTTATGTTGAAACTAAAAAGGCCTTCCCCACTCCAGGGTTATAGAGGAATTCCCCGACATGTGCTTTTAGGGCTTTATAGTTTTGTTTTGTTTTGTTTTGGAGGAAGATTAGCCCTAAGCTGACATCTGCTGCCAATCCTCCTCTTTTTGTTGAAGAAGACTGGCCCTGAGCTAACATCTGTGCCCATCTTCCTCTACTTTATATGTGGGACGCCTGCCACAGCACGGCTTGACAAGCAGTACATAGGTCTGCACCTGGGATCCGAACCAGAGAACCCCGGGCCGCTGAAGTAGAACGTGTGAACTTAACCGCTGCGCCACCGGGCAGGCCCAGGGCTTTATAGTTTTGTTGTTTACACTTTTACCTTGGATCCATTATGGAGTTTACCCCGGTAGATGGTATGATGTATGGCCCAAACTCGACTTCTTTTGCAGATGGTCCCCATGCCCCAGTGCCAGTAAGTGAAGAGTTCATCTTTATCCAACTGATTTGAGAGGCTACCTTTATCAAATTCTAAATTTCCATACATCTTCACATCTATATTTGGACTGTCTATTCTGTTGCCTTGTCTCTTCATTCACCTCACCATTTTAATTATTTAAACTCTCTGGACTATTTTAATATTTGGTAAGACTAGGACTCCTCAGTGCTCTAATACAGTTTTCTTGCCTATCTTTTTTCATGATAACTTTAGAGTTAGTCTAATTAAAAAAAAAGCCCCTGCTGGTATCTAGATCACATTAAGTTTATAAATTAATTTAAGGACAACTGATATCTTGATAACGTTGATTATTCCTGTCTAATAATATGGTGTGTCTTTCCATTTATTCAAGTTGTCTTCTGTATTTTTTAATAGCACTAAGTTTTCTTGTTAATTCCCAGGTGTTTTCTCTTTTTGTTTTCATTGGAATTAGAGTCTTTTCTTCTATAATATCATCTAACAGGTTATTTGCATATTGTAGGGTTGTATTATGACAAATCTGTTTACATTGTTTCTAGCAGAGGACATTCTATTCTGTGCCTTTAGAAGAATAAAATGGGGTGAAAAACTCAATACTCTTAGCAATAAAGGTTAAGATCCTAATCAAGCATTGGAGTAACACGTTTTGAGTTGGCATTCACAAAACAAGCAAGTCAGATCATGTGGGTCATATTGCTAGAGAGGTGAAGGCACGACTCTGGTACAGAGATGGTATTCCTTAAGCTTCAAACCCAACAGATTCAGAGAAGTAGGGAAAATAAGCAGGAAAAAAATCAAGGACTGATCTAACAATTATGAGCAGCTCACTGCATGCCCTCCTGGCGGCTTGAGGACAATGGTAATATCTTGGCTAGGCTGACTATGTTAGCAGTGCTTATGTGGAAACCAACTAAAATCCAAGGGGATCGGCACTTTAATGTGAATGCATAAACTGGGAGGGGTTGGGCTGTATTTCCCATGAGGTGGTTACGGCAAGGCTCTGCTGATATTTTACAAGTCAAGAAATAGTTTCCTCTCCCATAGCCATATGTTTTCAAGATATATCCCTTTAAGAATAATCAATCTCTCCCCCAAAACATATATTCTTCAAATCTAGTGGTCCCAACTTTAAATATCAGGACTATGGTGGAGACAGAGATACATGACCTGGATCCGCTTTCAGAAAGGACTCTGTCTAGCTGAAGAGTGTCACTAGCTGACAGCCTCCAGCTGCTGGCTCTTCTAGGGTCCGCTTCAGCTTTTGGTTGACGTCATACTCGTCTTAGGGCAGCCCCTGGCCAGTAACTGAGCACAGCAGTGGTCCCAGGGCCTGGCTATATCCATCCAACAAGGGACTCCTCAAATGTGACTCTGCTCTAAACTCCCTGAAGGCTGTCAGAGCCTTTGTCAGATCAAAATCCTGGTTGGACGCCCCCTCTCCCCAGCCCATCATCTTCTCCTCTTCCTTTCACAAGTGTTACTCCTTAGTAAATCTTTTGCATTCCTAGCTTCACCTCAGAGTCTGCAGGAGAACGCAATCTGCAACAAAAGTGCTTAGCAAATTTTGGGAGGAAAGGGAGGGAATAAAAATCCTCACATAATGGAGGATCACACAATTCTGAGACCAGAAGTAGAAAGGCCTTGAATCGCATGAGTCAAAAAAATGCACCTAAATGGTTAGCATCATCAAATTTTCAAAGTCCTCCAAACTTCCTTGACTATAAATGGGCATTTGCTTCATGCTGGGCAGTTACATAGTTTGTTTGGCTAAATTTATCCTCACATCCATCCTGGGCAAGCAGGTATAATCATTTCCATTTTACAGACAAGGAACACCAGATGCAAATACGCGGTAGAACCCAGATTCAAATGCAGGCAGGTCTATTTGATTCCCAAGGCTTTTCTTTTCCTGATGGTACACTGCCCAACCCTCTTGATCAGCACAGGCTCATGGAGCGGGTGCAGTTTGGGGCTGGCATGGCATCCCTAGGTGCTTCTGTACCTATACTAAGATACTTCCCTGTAAACAATGGACTGTTGTCTTTGACTTATGAGCAGATATAATAAGTGGTAGCCAAGTACCAGATTCCTGGGTCAAGGCTATACTTCCTTTACGCCAAGACAAAAACAGAGCATTCACACAGTTGGTTAAACATATCCTGAGACAGTGATATGTAATTTCCCTTAATCACTGATTCAAAATCGAATAGAAACTGATTCATTAAACTGTTAAAAAATTAATCTTAGGTAGGGGATGAAGGGGGTTATCCAGTGGCTTTCAAACATTTTTTAAAGGCAATGTAAAAGAAGCAGCATTCTTCTTGCTGAATTGGGTCCCTGAGTCCGGCAGTATCAGTCTCTTCTCCACTTTGTCTTCCACACAGGGACCTCTAAGAAGCCCTGGCTGCCCCAACCAAAGACTGGACAGTGTCTCTGGTATTACCACTTCATGCTAGTGCTAAAGAAACCGACCAACAGACCAGACCAAAGTCTGCCAACTTGTTAGTGCTGCCACTAGGAACAGATCTTAACTTTTCCTACCCTTAAATTCCTTCCGCTGTTGTTTAAGATAGAGTTGATCCTCCGTATCCACAGGTTCTGCATCCACAGATTCAACCAACAAGATTGTGTACTACATTTATGATCTGCAGTTGGGTGAATCCTCAGATACAGGTGGCTGACTAAGGGACTTGAGCAACTGTGGATTTTGATTCTGGTTTCCACTGGTGGGCTGGGGACTGAACAGGCACAAAAGATCAATTATGGTTAACTACATTACCCTTAAATTCTCTCCTAACTCATTTATTATTTCCAAATTTAGTAAAGCCACACTGTTGTAACTTCAACCTGGTCATTGCCCAGGGAAGCATGAATGCATCCAATGACACCTTTGATAACTTTATCAGGGACACATCAGAAGCACGAAGGAGTTAAAGGAAGATGTTAAAACTGCTAAACAACACAAAATACCAATGGATCATCAGCACATGTACGAGGCTGCTTTACATACATGGCTTATGCGAATGGTGTAATTTTAAATTTTCATAAGCCATCTGAAAGAGCACACTTTGATATTAATGTCAATGCGATGGAGAGGATAAAAGTACATATAACCCAAGAAAATTTCTTTCCTTTGATTGATATCAGAGGAGCTACAGAAAAATTATTAATGCATCTTTTAGAAAAACAAAGGTTAAATGAAAACAGCCACTGACAGTAGCCACATGACAATAGAGCAAAATACAATAGGCAGGGCAACCCAGGGATGTTGTAAAACTGTGAGCCTCAATCAAGCTCATACCTCTAACCTTTTATTTTGTAAAGCTGCCAATTTTATAGTACAAAAATTTCAGTCAATTAGGGGACATTTAATATTCACTGTATCTACTATGAAAGAAGAAAATATCTTAGAAGAGTTTTTAAAAATACTACTTTGGAACACTTATGGGCAAACAAGAGTTGCAGCGCTAATCACTGTAATTTCCTCACCACGATCACTAGGTGAGGCATTCAGAAAATTGATGGAGGCAAGTGATGATTCAGCTGCGCGAGCAGAAGGAGAACACAAAGTTGCCAATCAATTGCAAATAGAGTCCTTACCAGGCTCATCTCAGATGACAGCAAAGGTTGCAAATGAGAGAGAGAGAACAGATATGAACCGGGGCGAGGAGAGACAGACAGACAGATTCAATTTCCAAATTGCACACACACAAAGCTCCTCAAAGGTTATCACGCCAGCTCTGATCCTGAATTAGGGTACATGAAAAATAAATCCCCAGGCACAATTCACAGGGAAAGTAAGAATGTCTATTCTGTTAATAACACACACTGAAAAAATATTACAAACGTATTTATTACTCCTCTCCCTACTCTCAGAGTTATTGAATGCCTACTGGATACAAGATAGAAGAGTTTGCAGAGTTTGGGGCACCACCCAGATCCTTCTAGAGTTAGCCAGGTAAAAATATTCATGGTAACTTCACCTTAAGTGAGGTGATGGATGTGTTAGTTAGCTTAACTGTGGTGATCATTTGGCAACATATATGCATATCAAAACATTAAGTTGTACATCTCAGTAAAGGTGGCCAATTATTTTCATTTGTCAGTTATACCTCAATAAAGCTGAAAAAAAAACCCCAAAAGACCCGGGTAAAATCCTTTGGTGAATCAGCACGTGGTGTGTGAAGAAGGGTCCCCAGGGTGATGTGTCTTCAAGCTTTGAGTTTTACATTGCTCAGTGATCTCAGAGGTCTCGCTGTAGAATTACTAATATTTTAAACAATGCAAATGTAATTATAGTTGAAGCATATTCTCTAACAGAAGGAGAGAAAGATTGGCATTTAGAAGCTTCATTAAACTTTTGGCCTTTTCAAGGCTAAATGAATCTTACGGAAGAAATAAAAAGCTCTCGATTAATTTAAAAACAGATTTCTTGCAATTAACAGACCTATCTATGAAAAAGGGAGCATTGAAAATAATTTCAAAAATATCTCACTTTCTCTAGATATTTCAAATAAAAGAATGTATATCTCTCTATATAAAGAAAAAATATGTATTCTATATATACTCAGCAAAATTTAATTTTCTGTTTTCTAATATAAAGGAAATGTCAGTTACATTTGCACACGCATGACAAGCTCAAGCAACTTATTTACAAACAGGCATGACTGCTACAAGATTAGGAAAAAATGTATTCATCTATATGACATGACATGCCTCCCACCCTGATCCCACAAATACTTCATTTTTTGGGTCAGCAGAAGATTTATAAAAGCATCCTTGGAGTACATTAAAATGTTCAGCACTTAGAATATTCATTTTCTCATGGTTCTTATCCCAACATATAAATTGGGATGATTCGTTAAGAGAGATAATTAATTATTATATTCTCTTCATCTTCCAAATTTATCTAGACTTGCTGCCCTGTTGTTTCTCTGGAATTTCCTTTGCTTCTCCTTTTGTCAGTAAGCTAAATTACGTCTCCTCCCACATGCATCAAAGCATTAATTTGTAAAACACATAGCCATATGTCATATCTCATGTAATTCTATTTTGCATTTCACCGCCACCCAGACTTATCTAACAGGAACAAATAGATATTATTTACTGTAGTCAGAATGAGAATTATCTAATGCCACTTACATAGCCATAAATTGATTTTTGATTAATGTTTAAGCAAAAAGCAAACAAACCCATCTGCTCTGAAAACAAACAAACAAAAGGAAGCAGCAGCACACAGAGTTCACAGGAATTTCTTCAGTATTAGTCTGTTTCAGCTGCTGGTGACATGGGTTTTTTTTTTCATTTACTATTATGAAAATGTGCTGCTGACAAGAATATACCTCTATATCTAGATGGTTTCTCTTCTAGCCACTGCTCATTCAATAGACCCTTACAGTAAAATAACAGACAATCCCACCCTGAAGAAGCCCAGAAGCTCTGTAACCAGCAGTGAGTCTCTTCTGGACCACTGAGAGCAAAGGAAAGCTCCTGTAGATACACTTTTCTTCTCGAAGGGCTGCTCTCTGTAGTCAAGCTAAGAAGAAGGAAAGCTAAGTGTCCCGTCTACACAGAGAAGGTGAGTGCTGAAAGAGGAAGACTTTAAAAAAAGTTTAAAATTATCTATTGGGTATATTTCCTTTTCAACGCAACCCAGAAGTGGCAAGACTCTAAACCAGTGAGAAAGAAAGAAAAACAAGACAAGGCTCTGTCCTATTTGTTTCTGGACGCTCCGTGGCTCTCTCGGTATCTGGCACACGGTACAGCGCATCCTAGAAGTGGTGGACACAGCTCTCCTCCATCCAGAGTGAACTGACCCTCCTTCTGTTATGGAGATAAGAGCACACATTGCTGCATCAGGACAGAGTTTCACTACTGCCAATGAGTTGCCAATATTCTAATTTTCAGGGGGAAAAAAAAGATGCAACAAAGAATAACTCTAGTGAGCAAATTTTGAAGAAAAATAAACAGCAGGTTCGTGTCTGGAAATGTAGCATAGCGGGTTAAAGGATGAAAGAATGGGAAGAGTATTTCAGCAACCAAAATGACACAAGAACACACATATTGGTGAGCAAACAGAAGACACGCCTTACTGTTGCTAGAAGAAGAAATTTAACGTGCAACTTTCCCAATTAAATCCTAAACCTGATAACGAAAAGGAAATTTTAAATCTCCTTTCCCATGGCATATGTATCATTTGCTGGTAGCATAAAGACGAAAGAGTACAATGGAGTTTCTATAGATTTTCTAGCAATGTTCACTCCCAGACGAAGAGAGACACTGTGAATGTGAACAAGTCACCTCAGGACTATATTTCACCTTTGGAAATCCTAGGCTCACAGTAGAAAGCTTGCATACACCCTCCTGTACCTCCCTAAAAATGACTCTGTGATAGGGTTTCGTTTTAAGAGGTCAGATCAAAATCGTTCTTTAAAACTTTCCGCACATACACACGCTGGCTTGGAGAACGAGGATCTTTGTCTTTCTTTGCCAAAAGACAGTGCTTCTTGAGGGCTGTTTTTGCCTTCGACGAATGATTCTGATTTTGGCTTCAGAAAAATAAGTGCATGACTATCCTAAACGGGAGAGGGAAAAACCTCAAACAAAGGTTAACATATCAATTACATCAACCTTTTCTAATTACAACTCTGCATTTCATTATTCTTCAGGCAAAATGAGTACCTTAAGTTTAGAGCCCCAGGTAAACAAAGCCTCTCACTGTCCCTGTTTCAAGTTTGTTTTTATAAACACTCCCCCTGTCCCCCAAACTGAACTGCAGCAGCACAATGGCCCTCTTGTTGAGCTCGGCCTTGACCTCTGCAGGACAATAGATTGTTTCTCTCTCAGCCCCCTCAGCAAAATTAGTTCTTCCTCATTAAAGGAAGTAAAGGAGTAAAAACAAAAAAAATGAACGTACATGGTATAGATTTCTAAGCTTAGATTGGACAAAAAACGGTGGGTACTTGGCTTGCCAGGAAAGCACATCACCTGCTTCTGCTTCTCTCTAGGGACAGAGATTAAGGGGTCTGTTCTGGAATTTTCCAATGAGGCCATTTTAGGTATCATGACAGAGAAATTTCTAGTCAGAATGTTACTCCTATCTACAGGGAAAAACAAAAGCAAAACAAAACACAGAGAAAATGGCTTCAAAAGGAGTTGTAGGAAGGAGTTCATCTCGAAAGAAGATGCCAGGAGTCACCCCCTTTCCAAGAAGACAGAAAGGACAATAGTTCTCCTCAGGAAGCCAACAGTATAGAAGCAAACATGCTGGACCGTCAGTGGAAAAGTCCCTTTTCTAGAACCTTCTAAGGAGTGGATGAACTTCTTTTTAAACGTACAAGCACAGGGAGGGATGGCCCCCATGTGCCAAGGAAGAGAAGAGCCCCACAGCTCCATCCCTGGAGCAGATGACCAGAACGATGCAAAAGGGAACAAGCTCCCACCCGCGTCCAGGTGGCTTGTTTCTCAAAGGCACTTCTCAAAGCCTTGCACAAGCTGTTTGTGCTGATATTGTGAAGGCACTCAATACACAGAGGATTGGCTACACACAGGCAGAGTGACCCGTCAAGAGGACCTGATGGCGACAAGGATAAACCCAGCACAAGGTAAGACTGACTACAAGGCAGCTTTCTCAGTAGCCTGTAGAAATGCACCAGATAACTTCATTATGATTTTCAACACACACACACACTTTTAAAAACAACTTACTGCTAAAGCGAGGCCTTCAGTATATTTTCTCTCCCTACCTTCTTTTTTTTTTTCTAAAGGTTACTACTTACTCACTTTTTTCTGCTGGTTTAGATAATACCAGAAGAAAGAGGACACAATAAAAACCTTCTTTTGCTACCATGGAAAGCAGCATCTCAAGGCAGTCGCATCTGATAAGAGCACACACAGTTTTTGCAGTATCTCTCATCAATGAGGGCTCTCACATCATGTGCTTTGGGCTCCTTTAACACACCCTGCTGGAATGCCCCTCTCAGAGCATGCGGGGGATCCCTAACAGCCTGTCTGCCCCAACCATGTGAGCAAATGCCCAAGAAGCACAGAAAAGAATGGAACATGCAGTGAAAACTACAGGGGAGAATGATTTCTGTAGGCAAGGTTAATTGCAAGGGCCGTGTCAAAGTTTGGTGGAACAACTGAGTTTTCAGAACAGACTTGAAGAAGAGTAACTGCAAGATAAATAATATGGTAAAAAAAATCTGGATTATACCCTTAGTTGTTTTTTTTCCTTTACAAATAAAATGACAGCAGGCAAATGATTTTCTTTCCAAAATGAAATGAAGATCCAGGGACCATTTGACAAAAGATATCCACCCACTTTATGACATGGCAAATACCCAGCCAAGGAGGGGTGGGGAAATGGCCAGGGCAGTGAGCACTCAACACGGCAGAGGATGGCTGCTGTGGAAGCTGGGTTTGTGGAGACGTCCTGGGTGGCACTCCCTGCATCCAGCACCACAAGGCTGGCTGAGAGGGGCTGTTAGTGTGTGAATGAAGCTGGGAGTCCTCAGACTTGTCATTAATGGGAGCGAAGCAGAATCAGGGGGCTGTTTTACCTCATCCTCCACCACCATCTCCACCATCCAGGGTACTAGTCTTGTCACTAAATCTAGAAAGAATGGGAACACAATCTTGTGCCACAGAAAGGCTGTTTGTCTCACTGAACCTTCTTCTCCTTCCTCTACACAAAGCTCGCAGAAAATTCTGAAGTCTGAGTAGTATTATTTTCATGTCATATAGAGTTGAAATACCACTTCCAGCCATCCAAACCATCCAGCTAGATTCAGGGGGGTGGGGGGGGGAGGTGGGGAGACCTCTAATAAAAGGCAATAGAGAGTAGGTCTAAGAGTATGTGCTCTAGAGCCAGATTGGTTGGGTTCAAATCCCAGGTCTCCCATTTACTAGCTGTGCTTCCTTGAGCAAATCACTTACCCTCTCTGTGCCTCCGTTTTCTCACCTCTAAAGTGGGGATAATAATTCTATCTATGTGAAAACTGAGTTAGTATGTGGAAAGTGCTTAGAACGTACCTGGCATACAGTAAGTGCTGAATAAGTGTCAGTTACTGTTGTAATCTAAGTGCAAGCTCAGTGCCAGCAGGAGTGAGCATCTTCGGGAGGGCTAACAAGCTATGGCTTGGCTGGCAGTGCTGATTGCGAAACCCAATGTCCTCTTCTCCGCCTTAATTATCCTCCAGCCCTCCTGCTCTTGCCCTTGGTGGCCTCGGCAGGAATTTGGAGTTGAGTGGGGGATTGGGACAACTGAAACTCTCACAGCAAAAGCAGAAGCCCCATCTCTCCAACAGATACTGAGGAACTTGTACTTTTCCAAGGTCAGCTGAATGGTCAGAAGAGGAAAAAGCCCAGGGGCAGGAGGACAGAGCCTCAGGCAATGACAAGGGAGCCTGAGCATCTCCCCCAGGATTGCAGTCAGCTGCCTTCTGGCTGGAGGCTTAAGTTGTCCTAAGTCCCATTTTAAAGGGATGCTCTGGGCCCTGGGACCTACAAATAAACAGAGATGGGTGAGGCAAGGGTAATACTATGATCAGATCACCATGGTGCACCGCCCTTTGACCTCGGAGTGCTGGAAAGGTCTTGATAGGCAAGAGCATGAGATGGCCACGTGCTGCAGGACCACAGGCTTCAAACAGTCATAACAGAGCCTTGCCCAGCTGTAAACAGGCTGCCATCCACCTTCTAAACAAGTTTTGAATTCAAGAAAGCACCCTAGGCATCACTACCATCCCCATCTCCTAAATATTCCTACTCCAACAAGTCCTAGAATAGTCTTAGTTCTTAATACTTCAGATATCATTTTCAACTGCAAAACCTGGAGTGAGAGGCAGAGAATTTTCAGGGTCACGTATTAGTTTTCATGGCTTTACATGCAAGATGTAGAGGGCATTTTAATTTTCGTCTTTCTAAATATAGTTAGCATGGCCACCATCCCTGCTGAGAACTCTATCTTGATCCCACAATTCAAGCAGCTGTGTACCAATAATATATCATTGTCATCATTTCATAGAATTTATGGCAACCTATCTCTCTTATCTCCTTGCAGGACAGCCATCTTTTGATAATATGTGGTAAGTAAGACCAAAGTGCATGGTTAAATGGAAATCTACAGATAACCTTAGAAATTCCTTTTAGCCAATAATGTCAACTTCATCCCCTTTTCTGATCTATAGCTTGTACTTCTGATACAACTCCAAAGAGATATATTTCATTTTGTTCACTATTTTTCAACTTTTGGCTAATAAGCACTGAGATGGTCAAAAGCAGAGAGATGAGAAAGTAAAGGGTCTGGCTGACATCCTGAATTGCTAGTAGAAAATGAAAAGGCTGAATTAAAAAATCTAAATATTTTCCAATAAAGGTGAACCCAAAACATATTGTATAATATCTTACTAAAGTCTGTTTGTAAAGAAATAGTAAAAAAAAAAAAAAGTCAATATCAGAAAGACTCTCAAGCCATGAAAACTATTTTGCAAATGCTTTAACCAGTTTGGCAATCCTGTGGATCCAAATCAGAACTGTGGTCAAGGCAGTTTTGAGACTCTTAGTGCTAGGTGAAGAAGGCATCCTTGGCATCCAGTAGAATGCCATCCTTTCAACATTTAAAAGACATCTCCATTCTCTGTAAATCACCTTCAGCCACACAGAAAGTTACCTGGAGAAAAATACGGCTACAGAGTCTGTTGAGGGGAGAAGGGGCAGCTCTTCCTTGCAGAAAAATCCCAGTGAATGAATACAAAAGGAAATAGAAAATCACCATTAAAACATCACAGTAATAATTGTTGCAGGTAAGCTGCACCACACAATGCCAAAATCAGTGCTTGATGAGAAAGGGGATATCTGCATAGTTTCCAAGTATCACCCCCCCTCCCCAAGATATTATTTACAAAAAGGAAAGCAGTAACTCTCCACAGTGGAGAAATATGGCAGACATCACCTTAACAAAGTGATCAAGGTTACTGTCGCTGGTAGTAAACAAACTGACGTCACGCTGATATGATGCACTGAGAACACAGTATCACTCCTGTGATATTCTTCCCCCAAATGCAGAAACTGAGTCTAATTAGGAGAAGACATCAGAGAAACTCAAACTGAGGAGCATTCTATAAAATAACTGATTAATAATCTTCAAAAATGTCAAGATCGTGAAAAACAAGGAAAGACAGAGGAACTGTCACAATTGGAGGCGACTAAGTAGATATAGTAAATAAATGTAATGAAGGATCCAGGGCTGAAAAAGGACATTCCTGGAAAAACTGGTGAAATCCGAATAAAGTCTGTAGTTTAATAGTATTGTGCCAATGTTAATTTCTTGCTTTTGACAATTGGATTATGGTTATGTAAGAGTTAGCGTTAGGGAAAACTGGGTGACATTTCGGGAACTCTCTGTGCTGTTTTTTCACCTTTTTTTTAAAGTCTAAAATTATTAGGAAATACAAAGTTATATTAAAAACACAGAAAAAGAAAAAGAGGGAAAGAGACCGTTCAGTTTACCCCTGGTGAGTGTGGTCGTCCTTACTACAAAGGAGCTGGTTTTGGTTCCAGCTCTCCAGCTGTTTCTCACTTGATAGATTTTATAATCTTTGGTACCTCTGATATTACACAGTTGAAGTTCAAATTCAATAGACTGAAGGAAGAACAGGAATAAAGAAGTCACACTGACATCGAGGAAAGAGGAATTATTGAGAACTTAAAAAATTTCTTCAAAAAAAAAGAGGAATTATTGAGAAATTTAAAAATTCTAAATACTTTACACCATCCTCACAATTCATTTAACCCCCACCCCTTCCATGGGCAAATCTCCCTCAACAATACTGCAGTAATCTGGCCAGAACTCAAAACAAACACTCCTTATTCAGAACTTGGCTTTGTAGAAAATGCAGTCCTGACAAACTTTTAGTAAGTTACTGAAAGATGCAGAGGCTTCATTAGACGGAAGTTAGGTCCGCAGAGGATTTGGGGACCAGTGTTCTTCCCAGCCCCCAGTGCAGGGAAAGCTGTCAGGATGGCTCTGGCTTTCCACTCCTTCCTGACTCCCTTACAGACTAAGTCGATATCACTTGTTTCCAGGACCTGCAACTTTTTCCCCACTCTTTGACCTGTTGTACCTAAACTTTAACTAACATTAAATTTAACTAAACTGAAGAGGGTTCACCATGCTTGCCTAGGTCAACACTTAGGGTGAAGAAAAACAGTTTTAAACAACTATGGAAGCCTACCCCCAGCCAGAGGAACAATTATTCCTGGAGGAAATCTCCACTTTAAAGCCACAATTAAAATTACATCCCCTCCAACCTTCTTCAAAAGGGTAAGAGTGGAAAAAAGGTGAGTGCTTCCACCTTGCTGGTCAGAGTTGGTAAGAGTTCATGGTAGGTAGTTCTACCTGTATGTCTTCTTATCAGTTACCTACACATAAGAGCAACAGTTGTATTAGTTGTATCCTCTCAGGATTAGCTGTATCCTTCAAATCCTGTGTGTGTGTGTGTTGTTTTCTCTTGCCCTGGCCACCTAAAAAGCCTGAATTACTTTTGACAAAGGATCACATTACTTTGGGCTCAGTATAAGCCTATAAGAGAGCTCAACACTTTTCCTTTTACAAACACAGGCAAGCATTTAGGTGGGTCCCACTGGCCCCCCAAAATTCCCAACCAAAACTGTTGATAACAGTGACAACAGTCTAAATGCAAGTAAAAGTATGCATCCTACTTTGCTAGGTTTATGCCTGCTAGTTTATGAGGATTCCCTAAATATCCTTTACCAATTAAAACCTTTCCAAGTCCAAGGGCAAAGGGTGCCCTTGATCCCCAATGCTTGAGCCAATGAACCATCCAGGAGTGCTTCACCTGGCTCATCTCGCAATGCTGCTGTAAGGATCTACAAAGGTAAGGACACTCAGAGATCCCCACCTATCAGTAATTGCTCTATTTTCAGAGATTTCTGGTAACCCCCATAGTTCAGCGTCTTTCGAGCTCAATTTGTCCCAATGGGACTGGAGCATTATTGACTAGGTATCAACTCTGGTGGAGCTAAATGGTGAATAAGATAGAATAAAGAAGAAATAAGTGTGAAGCCAGGAGTTTTCACAAGAATCTGATCCTTTAGTGACATAACTCACACAATAAAAGCACAGATTATAGTATTGAAGCTGCAGTGTTTAACTGCCTCCATTTTCTTGAGTGTTTTCCCCCTGAGCAGTTGACAACTACCATGGCCAGAGGAAGTGATTTCTCCTGATGTTTCTACCATAAACATCTTATGTTTCTACCATAAATGCAACCCCTACTGTGTGCCAGGTACCATGGTGATGCTGGGGACACAAAGACAAGTCAGAATTAAGCATAAAAGTCTTAAAAATCCTTTGAAAAAGCCACAGTCTAGCCAAAGATCAAGCTGTAAACATGTAACACAAACTTACATGCTATGGAGATAGAATGGATTCATTTCCTGGGGGTAGGGGAGGAGGGTAGTAAGGGTAAAGAGCGATTTTAATTAGGAGATGGCATTTAGTGAGTCCTCACAAACCCGGCAGGATAGACATCTGGCCATAATAAATCAAACCCCTGTATTCAGGGTCCATATTATTACTCAACAAGGATTATTCAAGCAATTACTAGAGTTATCATGATCCAACACATAAGTTCACTTGAGGACCCCAACTATGTAAGCATGAATATTTTTTTGGCTGCCTCTAGCTAGCACATTTATGAAAAACAGGTTAAGTTACTGGCTCCAAATTACTTTTTAATAAAAAAAGCAAACAAAAAAAGCTTAAGCTTTTAAGACTTTCTTTTTTTAAAAACTGGAAAATAATCTCCCTGTCAAGAGCATGCATGATTAATGATTTAGGTGATATAAGCTTGCCTATCTGTGTTACTATTAAATGCATTTCCTAAAAGCATATAATTGCCCTAAAGATTCTTCTGGAACTGATATGCCCCCTCCCCACTCCTACCGCCTTCAAGAAAAATCCTTGTGTAATTTCTGGAAAATTTTAGACTACAACCATCAATGGGCCATTCAAAAATGGGAACTACTGTCAAGTCATTCACATGAGAGTCTAAAGGTATTACCAACAAAAGAGAATCACTCACTCTCATAAAACAGCTGACGCAGACCCTGTACTCGGTTGCTTACTTGGAACAAATATTAGAAAGCTGTCTACCTGTAAATCCACTCTGAGGCTGGACCAAATCAGATTAACCTGGTCAAAGTCAATAGAATGCTAAGAACCATCATTTACATCACCTTATAGGATTCTTAGAGATTTTAAAGCAAAGGTCTAGAACAGAGAGCATGGTACAATCATAAATGGCAGTTCTTAAATTTTCCAGATGAGGAGCATAGAAGTTAACTGTTCAAAACTCTTTGTTTGACAATGAGGAAAGTGATGTTTATGGAGATCAAATGAGTTAATACAAGAACCTAGGTTTGTTTGTTTGTTTTGGTAGTGTAGTCCACCCAATCATGTTATTCTACTGAATTTCAGGAAAGGGTACAGTGAACACCTCAATCCAAAGTAACTTCTCTTTGACAGTTTTGAATCAGAAGGAGGGTCCATAACGTAGGCCCTGCATCTCCTCCTAGTAAAGCTAGCATCAGGCCCAACCCTAACCCATAGCACCAGTTCAACATGCAGGTCCCCAGGCAAGGCCATGAATGAATGCCACAGATAGAGGTTGTTTAGGATCTGAAGCAATTAAATTGATAACAGTACTATTTGCACTAAGAAATTGGTTCCACAAATCTGTGAATAACAGGGACCAGACAAATGTGCCAGAAATTCTGTAAGCCATGGCTTACATTATATCAATTATTTTGTAGACATAGAAAGTAAACAGAATTTAGGAAGCCAATTTCTATTTAGCATAAGACAATTAACTGTGTCTTAAAAAAGAGAGAAGAAAGGTGCCTAAAGCTTCATGAGGCTTCCCACTTAAGATTGCTTTTCTAAAGAAACCTGTGCACCCAAGAATGGCATTCAAGGTTTACATAGTTAATTCATATTCATAGAGATGTATCAACATATATCTGTAAAAGGATTATCCTTAATCTTTCAGGCTTTTTGAGTAGGAATAAAATATCCAGACTGTGGCTCAAAAAATCTAACTTGCAAGGAGGTTAAACATCTCAGATATAACCTAATAATGTAAAGTTTTACAAACTTTCCTTCCTGGCTTCTCTCCCTCATTCAGTCATTTATTTAAATGTGTAATGAGCTCCTAGACTGTGCCTAGGCCTGTGCCAGGTGCTGGGGACCCGGTAGGCTATAAGACACGTGTGATTCTTGCACCCATGAGCGCAGCTGGGGCTGCAGCAATATGTTAAGATGTTAAGACACCTGTCCAGCCTCTAGTGTTTTAAGACATAATCCATGTTCTCGAGTTTACAATCTCCTTGGGCACACAGGAGCTGTGCATAATGGTAAAATTAAATAGAAGTAGAATGCCAGAAGGCAAGAGCAATGTGAATTTGGGAGTAGAGAGGAAGAGGAGTTTCCTGAAATCTAAAGAAAAGAACCCAGACACATGGGGAAGAGAGTGAAGGCTATTTCTGGCAAATAGAAGGGAGCAAGATGTCGTCAAGATAGGAATGTGGATGGCATATGCCAGTGCAAGCAGATGAGGATTTCTAGAACTCATAATGGTGAGCTATGGAGGCACACTTGTACCTGAGCAGGGTCCATGCAAAGGAATGTTAAGCTGCCAGATGGGAAGGCAAGAAGGATTTACGTGGGAGAAAGTGGGTGCAGGAAATTCACTCAGGACACTACAGCAATTCTAGGGTAGGATAAGGGTGGGACAAATGGAAAAGAGAGTTTCTAAGTAGAAAACAATTGTCAGAATTTGATCACTAATGACAGGTTTCAAGGTTTTGGAGCTTAGGCCAGGACATCAAGAGTAGAGTCCAGAATACAGGTTGGCTTTGAAAAACCAATGCATGTGGTGCTTCACATGTTGATTTGAGATGATGGGAGGCTTTCCCAACAATGGAGACATGGGGGAAAAAAACGTGTAGGGGAAAAGCAGGTCGAGGTGGAACCCATCTTTGTGGCCATGACAGAAAAAGCCACCAGGGTGATGAGCAACCCAAGAACTTCCACCCCATGCAGAAACACAGGAACACTGTTCCAGAAACTCAGAGGAGGGGCCAGGCGGACAGGAATGATTCCATATGGGAGTTAGTCTTTTGAGACGAGCTCAAAGGTTCATTCAGCTTTGCTGAAGGGAGAGGAAAGGGCATTCCAGGCCAGGACACAGTGGGGACAAACCAACAAGAACTCAAAGCGCAGGCGACCCCACCCCTGTTGTCTCCGTATTAGAAAACCATAGTTAACATATTTATGGTAGATAGTCAGTTAAAACTATTCGGAACTGTCTCTTAAATTCAATTGTAAGTTGCTTTTCACACTAGGTTATTTTCAGAAATAAATTATTTTCCAATTAAAAACAAGGTACACGCAGAAAAGTGAGGGCATCAGGTTTCACCAAAACACTGTGCTCCAAGCACAGTGGTGGTCAATTCTGGTCCATCTGAGACGATCTGGTCTCTGGCAATTTGTGCATTAAAAAATTTTCAAGTCGACAAATGCCCATATTAGAGTTACCCATTTTTCAAGGTCGTAATTGCTGCATATAAAAAGATGTAGAGTCACAGACTGTCCCCAAACAGTGGGAGCCCTAGTGGCCTGCCTGTCCCGGGATCCAAGAGCTACAGTGTTCTCCTGCTTCTATTTGGAGCATCATGAATGCTAAATAGAAATGCTAAAAATTATTCCACAAAACAAAGCAAAGTAGACACCATGCCCCTGACGACCTGCATTCTGAAGCAGTTCACCACTCAATTTTGGCTTGTAAATGTGTTCTTAAAAATGGATTCCTTATTTGCCAACTGTAACTCCCAAACAGCCTAATTACATATTTGTATAACACCTGGATAAAGGGGGGAAAAACTCAAGTTATTTTTTAAGGTAATAGCAGCTACTGCTGTGGAAAAATCACAGAGCAATTCCACCAAATCAGTTCTTCAGTTACTTAGCATCCCATTATCTCAGACGTGGATAATGCTAAAGGCGTGAAGGGAAAAGGGCATCGGAACTGATCACAGTAACAACAGGGAATCTAGCAAAAATATTCTTCTATCACTAAACACATCAAATGTGGTAAAAAAAAAAAAAAAAAAAAAGCTCTTTGAGCTGGACTTGTCGTAAAATGATTTCTTTGAATAAAAGTCTGAATTAGAGATTATTTTAAAATTAACGAAGTTTTTTCTACTGGTAAGGACTTCTAATAACAAGAAGGACTTCTAATAACAAGGAGCAGTATCCTAAGATGCCCTCAGGGACTTGTTTTAATGAATAAGAACAATGTGCAATTAGACTAACATTTGTAACTAAATGTTTTTGAGGGCTTGAAAGTAGTTGTTCTCAAGTAGTTCAAATATCATCAACTCATATAAAGGCTTCTATGGCATTTAAGTGAATTAGTCAACTTTGTCACACACTGGGATATGAAGATGAAGAAATGCACTAGATAGCACGTTAGGCATTCTCTAGGTTAAAACAAACTTAAAAATAGAAAAAAGAGCACACGCTAAGTAAATATATTACCATAAATGTGAATTAGAAAAATATTCACTGCAGGATTCCTTTAAAGAGTAGGTCTCATTCAGGCCCTTGTTTCTTCACAGATTATCAATTACTTTGCAAAGGAGTTGGGGTGCAGAGACCGCATGGCCAGAGCATGGGAATTGAGGATCAACGGAAATGTGATTAGAGGGGTTCCGGAAAGTATGCATGCTCCTTTCAAAGCCTATCAACGACCCTTCCTCTCCCCACAGTTTCCAGAGGCCATGCCATCTCCCCACTTGAATCCAACTAGTCAGAAGTACAAACCTCAGACACAGTCATTTCACCCTGTCCTGCCTCCCTGCGCAGCCAACAGCCAGCCTGCCCAGTAGTCAGTGGCCAAGGATCTGACCAGGGTGCTGTATCTTACACAACTGGACAAGAGGGCTCTCTGAGGCTCTTTTTAGGATTCTGGCTGGAGCCAAACTACCTGAGAGTCAAAGAGAAGTTTCTGACAGCCTCTCCTGAGGGTGAAGGAAGGACTGTGAGAACTTTAGTCCAAGTATCCAGAGCGCTGGGAAGCACATCAGAACTCCTTTCTAAGTAAACAGGGTAAAAACTGGGCACGAGTGACCATTCTCAAGGGCACACTTGTCTGATGCTGAATGTTCCAGGTGATGTTTCTTTCTTTCCCAGATCATTCCTCACCCTCTACAAAGTTTGGGGAATTCTGGAGGCTAGTTTAATACTAATAGGGAAAAATCAAAACCTGACTGATGGATCAGCTTTCAGCAGATGAGATGGGAATAACACAAGGAGAATGTCTTTCCTTCTGATCCTTACTAGAAGTTTAAATGACCATATTTAAATGCTAAGTGAGAGTTGGTTTAAGATGCCTTTTAAACCAATTGACGCTATCTCCAAGTGCCTCAGTTCACCAAGTCAGAGAGTTTCCTAGAACTCTCCTTATAAGCATTAGAATGAAATCTAGTCCAGGCTCTATTCCCATAAGGCTTCCTCTTTGGTTCATGAATAATGTTAGCATTACTTAAATGCAACAAAGCGATCCAGACCAAGGACGTGTTAAATATTCAAATCCTCTGTGAACAGCAGTCACATGGCACAATGCAGAATTCTTCACAGATTCTAAAGGTGGGTACAAATGCTCACTGCAATGTATTCTGCATATTTTCCAAGAGCCATTTGCTCTGAAACTCCTAAACACAGGTATAAAAACACCAACGTGGGACTTCACTGTCATGATCATATGTTAATTCTTCTCTGATATTTTGGGGAGGGGGGGACGGTTAGACTGAAAATTTTTAGCCAGTCAGCCTCTATAATAGATAATAGTTTATTCTCAGTACTAAATTCAAATCTTGGTAATGCAGCAATTGCATTTGAAAATAAACTAGCTCCTTGTTCTCTTTTCTAAGAAGAGTGTTTAGCATAATATGAAGAGAGTGTAATCCTAGGCAGCTGTATGGCCAGACTGATTATAAACCCCATAGACACAGCATGGAGAGCAAGCTGCTCCAGGAGCAGCTCTCAATATTTTATTACCTATTCCGGTGCTCCAGCACTTTCAAGATATCCTTGTCAGCAACAAAATACAGCACTTCCTTCTGTCTTTATCACATTGGTTGCCAGACAACTGCACAGGGCTAACATGGGTAATGTTACAGTAAACACTTCCCTAAGACATTTATATGTGTCATTGATAAACAATAGAAAATATAAAATAGATAAAAATGTAGTCCTGGAACCTTAAATCTTACCCCCACTGATACCTAAGAACTTAAAATCTTCATACACCTGGAAAAGAAGAAGAAAAACAAATTCCAAAGGAAATCTATAGATTTATAGCCTAAATATGTCTTCCTCTAGAATATTTAATACACTTAAGCTTTACTCATTCTACACATTTTGAAAATGCTCTTCAACAATAAATTACAGTAGTTGCATCTTTCATTGCAGTTCACATAAATATCATTTTGCTTTCAGGAAACCAATTATAGAATAGTAAATCATTTTTACATTGCTTTCCAAAAATCTTCAATTTAAGTTGCGACATGGACAGTGCACAGAATCACAAGAAAAATACAGCTTACATGTTCCATCATTCAGTCTTCCACATTTACCAAATTAAACCCCTGAAGGAAGTGCTACAATTTGGTTGGTTTTAAAACATTCAGGTTACTTCAGTGTATGCACACAAGTAACAGACACAATACATATTTACTGAACTTCTGCAATATGCAGGTGCCCAGACTTGAGGGACGGATTTGGGGATCTCCATGATTTCAAGGAGTCAACCACTACCACGAGACCAGCAGCTTTATGGGCACTTATGACATGCCAAGCACTGCCCTAAACACTCTATACACACAGGCCATGTCATGTCATCCCCACAACATTCCCGGGAGGCGGAGATGATCATTCCATTTGAAAGATAGAGAAAGCAATGCTGAGGGCCATAAAGGTCATATGGCTGGTAACACTGGAGGATCCACCCAACTCCCAAACCCAGGGAGTTTACCAATCTATGGCACCATTATGATGCCTTCCAGGCTATGCCAAGTTTGTGAAATTCAAGAACAAAACAACCCAGTGTATGATCAAGTCTTAGGGGAGCAACTGATGACTACAACTGCAAAAAAGTGCTTAGGAAAAAAACAGACCATAGCTAGGGAACGATGTTTAAGGAAAGAGTGCAGGAAGGAATTCCAGTCACATGGGAGAAAGCATGAAGGAAGGCATGAGGGTAAGAGACAAAGATCTAGCGCCTTAGCAGAAACTTCAGGAAACTAGGTTAGTGGCCCATACCTCTGGGGAGCAGCAACAGTAAGCCTAGGTATGGAGTGGGTAGAGCTAAGTCTAACAGGTAGGACCTCACATCACAGACAACAGGGACCCCCTAAGAATTATCTTGAGCAGGTGCCTTAACCAAAGCGGTAGTTTAGATAAAACAGTCTGGCAGTCCGCTACAGGATGGACTGGAGGAGAGGAAAGGCTGCAAAGTGAGGACTCTAGCCAGGAGATCACCAGGTCGTAGAGGCATCAGGACTGAAAGAGGAAGGGAAACGTGGGGCATTTGCGCAAAAGAGTGAAGGAGCTGGGCAGGGAGGGAAATTTGTTCCAAGCCCTGCCTAAATATGATGAGCCACTTGATGCATGGGGGAAGTGAGACTCGAAACAGGTAGGCGTGGACACAGGCCTGCGTATTTGTTCTCTTCTACCTGGGAGAAGCTATGCGACCTGGGGCAGTGCTAACTACCAATGCTTCCCTCTCCTGAATGGGCTGCAGTCAACAGTCAGCCCTGAGAATCGCTACCATGCTCTCACGTTACCTTTGCTAGTTCTAAACACGACAAACATGTTTTTACTGAGAAAAACTATTCTCATTTCAGTTTTGTTTGAACCACATCATTCACAAATGACTGAGTGATAAAAGATCACCACAGTCATGTTGCTTGGTTTTAGGATGTCTAGTTTTTCTCTCTCCCTTTCTCAGAAAATGCCAGAAAGTAGTAGTTAACCAACTTGTTTGCTTGTTTGTGTTTTTTGCGGTCATTGTTTTGTTTTTGTTTAAATCAGGATGGTCTAGAGCCAGAAGCATTTTCTAAGAGAGTTTTAACCATTAAATCACAAACAGAAAGTGTGTGGAGGCTGTGCAGAAACCCCCGTGATAATGAAACCAAGAAGTTATTGCTATGAAGCTCAGTAAATGTAAGATCAGCTTAAAACCACGAGTCACCTGGAAAGGCGCCATAGGGCTCACAGACCAGCCTGGCTCAGCTCACCACCTCAAATGGAATCAAACCTGACCATATGCCCATTTCTCACTCAATAACAAATGGTTTTGGCCATACTGGTGGGGCAAAAACAGAAAATAAGCTTTGAATTAGTCTTAATGTTTTGCCAAAACCTGCTAACTTGCTAAGATGCATCCTCCATGAACAACTCAGCCTGGTGTAATGACTGCTCTGCTTCTGTTCTCTAGAAGTCTGCTGCCGACTGGGGGAGCGGGGGGGGGAAAGGAGGTGACTTAAGCCATTACTCTTGTTTTGTGGGCATTTGAAGTAGCTGCCAGACACGTGATGCCAACCATTCCAATTGGTTCCGAGTGACATCACTTTATTAATCAACTTTGTTTTCATTTCAGCTTCCCCTTGTCAGGGACTTCAGGGCCTCAGCAGGCCAAGTCATTTAGAAGAGAAAGAGAGAGGAAGAAACATGTCTTATATAGTCATGAAGTGCCAAACATCCTTGGTTTTCCTTCGCCCAGTTTATAACAGAATTGGTGAAATAAAGGGTTCAACCAACCCCACAATGGCATAAGACTTTCTTCACAGCACAAGGAGGGGGATGGGAAGAGGAGCAAAAGGTTGCTGCTAAGCCTTGAGTAAGTTAAATCGAACTGACTTAAATAAAAATCCTGACAGTTTGTTTTCAAGGAGGAAAACTATAAAATGGAAACCACATGCAATACTATGCTGCAACCTCATTTAAATCATTCACACTTGGAAAACTCAGAGAACGTTTCTAATTTAGTCAAACACTACCTCTCTTTCTCCACAATAAGTCATCCTAATTTATTTCACCTAACTCTACTATTTTTACGGTAACAATGTGACCACCAGAAGTTGGGACAACTCCTTTCTGATTTGAAAAATAAAGCAGTTTATTCTGATTTTTTTCCATCTTCCGTACTGTGAGTTACCACAGAAGTCACAAAGCAGTAGAGAGAGTTCAAGCATCCAGTGCAACATTAACTTTTTATGTTCAACTCAAAGGAAAAAGCTTCCTTGTTGAATAATATGTTTTTTTAAAAAAATTAACAGGCTTTACAAACCCAAACCAATGAGAAGGCTAGTGACTCACTGGCATGAAGTTACATCAGCTTCCAATGCCAATAGATCAAAATGCATTTTAAATTCTAAGATAGGCTCAGTGATTCTCATTGGGATCTTGGGAACTTTATCATCCTTTAGGAAAGGCAGTGACATTAACCAAACACACAACGCCACCTCAAGGCTAAAATATGCCTATGACCCCAATCCTGTATTTACTTGCTCCCTGCCAGAAACATTACCAAAAGATGAGTGAATACACTAAGGAGAGCTCTGCCTTGGCCTGTGGGCCAGGGGCAGGACCAAGCACCACACACGATTACTGCCCTTGGCGCAAATCTCAGGAAGGGTTTCTCTCTCAGTCCCGCCTTCTCTGTGGAACACTCACTAGATAACTATCTGAGGGTGGCTCAAATGCGTTACAACAGTCCTTGCAGACATGAAGGGAATTTCCCACCTTTCTGAAGGCCTAACATCTCTTTTCTTATAATCTCACTGATTTGCTCTGCCCAGACTTGCCAGTCAATTATTATTTATCATTTATAGAGTAGTTCATATTTGCAACATATTCTGCAAACATTTTTAGCACTTCATAAACCCTCTGTAAGTTCATAACTACCTGTGGAGGGAAAGGAAACTGAGCCAGCCTTGAGTTGCAATTCAGAAGCCACCATGAATATAAATGTATGTGTGTGCATACATGTGTCTCTCTCCATGTGCTGGGCCAATAACTAATTCCCTTCCACTCTGTGACACTTCAAGTCTTGGCATCTTGGCCCCTTGTCCCCATGCATCCTATTCCTGAAGCTCCTTGTAGACAGCAAATCAAGCAAATTTGGGTATCCCAAGAATGGCCCGCAGTTTGAGTCCCAGTTTCATGAATAAATCGATCCCACTGCCACCACTAACAAAGGTTAGAGAACTACATCTCATTTCTCTGCCTTGGTTTCATCATCTGTGGAAAATAAGTCACACTGGATGTAAAAATACTTGAAGAATTTTAGAGCATTATGCACATCTAACATCTCCCTTACCCATAATTCAACTAGCAAGCAAGCCCCCCTTTCCCCTTCCACTCCCTTTCAAAATGGTTACAAAACCAAAATCCAGAGAGGAAAGGGCCACGTTGACTACGTATTCACAATTTTGTTTTACTCATCTAAATTCATGGGCTGTTGAATATTAACTTGCATATACCTTTAGCAAGATTATTTAAATTCCAAGCCCAAAGTAGATCAGAAGCAGCCAATTCTAGGAAGTAGGGCTAAAGATAGTGATGATAAAAGCAATAAAAACAAAACCAAAATGAGGAACGCAAAAAACGAAACTATAAAAAGCCAATACAGGATCTCAAAAGCCAGGCACTCACAGGCCATTTAATGTAGTGAGTGCTTCTCACACCAAAAGCTGTTCCGCACAATTTGGGGGGCTTAAGTTCCTCTTAATAGTTTTTATGTTGTCTGTTTTCATTTTAAGTGTGATCTACTTTTCTACTCCTAGTTCATCTATTTAACCTTCTTAGAATTTAGCGCTGCCAAGTGATTTCAGCAACGACATTTACATCAAAAACACACTGAGAGCAAACTGTATAATTCTAGCTGTTGCACACCAAAAAGAAGAGAAAAGGTGCATTTAACAAACAGACATGCATTCACATACCAAGTGAAGACCAAACTATGTTGTGGTACCCTGGGTGAACTGAGGCTGTGCGATACTTAAAGAGAAAAGCTACTTGAAATGCCAAAGAGAGGCATTCCATAACTCAAAGGTACTCATGCCTTTAAGGTCAGTAGTTTATTCACATTTTGAGTAGTGATTTAGTTTCAGCAAAATATCACTCATGTTATTAAATTAATGTTTGAGTTGGATTTTTTTTATCTGCATTTAACGTGTACATTTAATTTATAGTTAAAAAAAGATCTAGACTCATAAGAAGCTTAGGTCTAGTTTTATGATTGTAGGCATTTAAGTATCTTTATACCAAAGTAATTTATAATGGCACTGAGAGGAAGTGAATATCCTTTACCTTTACAAGGGGTCTCAATTACCAAAGATGAAAAACAATGCTCTGCCCACCTGGGAACATCACTTTATTATCTCATCATAGAATCAAGCTACTTCCACAGTGATGACTTTGGGTATTAGAAAAAGTGAGATTATGTTCATTACACTCTTTAATGCAAGCAATGTGAAATATCCTTCAGAAATATTTCCTTTAAAAATAATTATTTTAACTGTGTTGCTTAAAAAAGATGACTCTTTCACCAGCCAGGTAACTCAGTTATCATTCATATAATTAAAGCTTTTCCTCGCATTCTTGGAATGTTTTGCTATTTAAGACATATTTCTGTGATGTGGAAGTACCTATGTATATGTCTTTTGATGAGCAGACGGAAAAGTTAGAATTATACATGTATGAAAGTGGCTTCAGCAAGTCCCTAGTTAAACAGGGCCCAACTCTAAAATATCAAACTTAGGGCACGGAACTCATCACCTGTGAAGAGCGAGCGAGGATGAGCCCCAGCCACACTCTGAACGGCATAAAAATCAGGGAACTGTATGGCTAGAAAGACGGTTCTCAAAGTGTGGCCCGTGGACCCCTGCGGGTTCTACAGCCCTTTCAGGGGAGTCCATGAGATCAACCTATTTTCATAACACTACTAAGACATTATTTGCCTTTTGTACTTTGATTGTTTCACAAGTGTACGGTAGACTTTTCCAGATGCTGTGTGACACTGGCAGCAGACTGAATGTGGAAGCAGATATGAGAATCCAGTTGATGTCTATTATGTCAGACATTAAAGAGATTCTGAAACACATAAAACATTGCCACTCTACTCACTACACTGGGGGGATACAGTTTTCTCCCCCCCACAAAAGTATGTTAACATGTTTATTATTATTTTAGATGAATTTTTATGTTTTATCATGTACTTATTATGTTTGAATGTGTTTATTATTTTTTAGATGAATACTTTTTTTACTTATTCAATATTAATTTTCCATATGGCAAACATCAATAGATATAACCCGTATAAATAAAAGCTCCTTGGGGTTCTCCATAATACTTAACAACATAAAGGGGTCCTGAGACCAATGAGTTTGGAAACCCGTAGATGATCCCATCCTTCCTACAGGGGCAACGACAGGCAGATGAGCCTGACCTGTCGGCCGAGCCCTATACTCCTATATTTAACTCCTTCTTAGCCCTTCCCCTGGATGCTTAAGAGGCATGTCAGAATCAACAGATGTAAGACAGAGCTCCTGCTCCAACTGCACACCTCCCAAACAAACCTACTGCTCCCTCACTCTCCTTCCAGCTCAGGAACTGACACCTCCACCCCCTGTTCTGTCCAAGCCAAAAAGTCACAGTCATCTTTAACCTTTTCCCTCTCCACTCCTCATATTCTGTATATTTTATTAGTCCCCAAATATTCCTAGATCAATCCACTACCAATTGCTATCACTCTGATCCTGTGGTTCTCAACAGGGGTCAATTTTGCACCACTTCTCCCTTCCCAGGGCATACCTGGCTATGTCCGGATAAATTTTTGATTGCCATGACTGGGGGACAGCGGGGG
This sequence comes from Equus quagga, assembly GCF_021613505.1. Taxonomy (NCBI): domain Eukaryota; kingdom Metazoa; phylum Chordata; class Mammalia; order Perissodactyla; family Equidae; genus Equus; species Equus quagga. The sequence goes on along the minus strand of NC_060268.1, from coordinate 81,704,861 downwards.
GGTGGGGGGGCAGTAGGTGGGCTACCTGTATCTAGTAAATATAGACAAAGAATGCTGTTGAGCATCCTACAATGCACAGGGCAGGCCCCTGCAACCAAGATTTATCTGACCACAAATGGCCAACAGTCACAAGATTGAGATCCAGTTCTGGTCCAACCCCCCCATCTCTCTCCATGGGGTGATCTCAACAGCTTCCTAACTGGTCTCTCTGCTTCCACTCTGACTGCCCCTACACCCCCGCCCCCTGAGTCCATTCTTCACACGGCAGGTAGGGTGATTTATTATAAAACATAAATCAGAGCATGCCACTGTTCTGTTTCTAATCCATCACTGGCTTCCCGCTGCATGTCAAGTAAATTGTCACTCTTGCCATGGCCTACAGGACCTACCTACTCTGGTCGCTGCCTACCACTCCAATCAATCTTATAACTCAGTGCTATGAACTGAATTGTGTCCCCCATCCCTCTGGCTCCCAAATTCTTATGCTGAAGCCCTAACCGCTGTATCACTATATTGGAGAGAAGGCCTTTAAGAAGGTAATTAGGGTTAAGTGAGATCATAAGGGTAAGGCCCTGATACAATAGGATTGGTGTCCTTGTAAGAAACACTAGAGCTGCTCGCTTGCTCTCCACCGTGTGTGAACACAGTGAGAAGGCAGCCATCTGCCAGTCAGGAAGAGAGTCCTCACCAGAACCCAACCCTGCTGGCACCTTGATCTCAGACTTCCAGCCTCCAGAACCGTGAGAGAATAACTGTCTGTAGTTTAAGCCACCCAGGCTATGGAATTTTGTTATGACAGCTTGAGGTGACTGTTACACTCAGTTTCCCTAATCTGCCAAGTTCCAACCTCCTGGTCGTCAGTCTGTGCCCGCCTCATGGCCTTTAGTTCTTGCTTTTCACCCTGAACTTCCCATGGCTGACCCCTCACCAACCACTCAGTTCAAATGCTATGTTCTCAGAGAGGCCTCCCTGACGACCCAGCCTAATGTAGCACCCCCAACCACATACTGGCCCACCCAGCACTCCTGCACTTCAATTACAGTGCCCTGTTTTTCATATTCTTCTTGGGTAATCATCACTGGCTTATTATTCTCTTTTTTGTCCATCTCCCTACCCTAATCCTGGTATAGAATGCAGAAACCTTTTCTATCTTGTTCCCTGCTGTATCGGGGCAGGACACAGAGTAGGTGCTTAATATTTGTTAAATCAATAAATAAGTGAATGACCCTGCCTTTGTGGATCTCAAATTTAAACAACTGGGCATTTCTGGCCACTCTGAGCCAGTCAGCTTTCAAGAGTCTTGAGGCTAAGCAAATGTGCCTTGCCCAATAAGTCACCTTCCTCTCCCACATCCCCAAAGAAAGTCATATTGTTTGTGCCAATCTCAGATTCCTCTGGGGCCCAAGTGGGACAGGAGAGAATAATTAACTGAAATATCCACAGTGAATACTTATGCATATTCTTTCACTCCAGGGAGCATCAAGTCTCAATGTTATTTTGAAACAAAGACCTGGATAAAGAATCATCCAGGCACAAGGAAGCATGAGGGTAGTCCCCAGTCTTTGTTATCTGTAGCCACGGAGTGGGTAAGCATATAAACCTGTCACTTCAGTAAGACTCACAGCAGCTTCTCAAGGATCCAACTTTGAACTGCCCAAAGAAAACTAAGGCAAGTCATGGCAGCAAAGAAACAAAGGATGGGCCGACGGAGAGAGACTCACCAGCCCGGACTGATATTTGTTCTTTCTACCATACTCAGTACAGGCAGGTGCTTTCAAATTACTGGATCTTTGACAATGGAGGTCTACACATAAATGGAAGTAAGAAGAATGGTGATTCTGTGAAGGAAAATGCATTTGGAACAGTAAACTCACAAATTCCTGATGGCCTGCTACGTGCAAGGCACCAGTCAGCTCTTGGAGCTATTGATGGAAATTTCAGGGAGAGTCCTAAGGAGGAATGGCTGCTCCAATCCCAGATAGTCAGGTAAACAAGGGTGATACACCCCTAATTAGGGCCACCAGGGAAGCTTCTGAGAGAGAAGAGAAGAAAGTGTAATGAACGCCACAGGAGAAAGAGAAAGATGTTTCACGGGAGATGAAGTGGGTACAGGCAAGTGAGCTGTAATTGTTAGAACGTGAAGCCTAAATGGGGAGGATTGGGAAAATGGGCTGGGTGGTTAGAAACAGCATATTGTAAACTGCCTGGTGTGCAAAGAGTGTGGGACTCCCCTCTGGAGGAACATGCAAATTGAGTATGGAAGAGCATCCAACTTTAGAAACAAACATTGATGGGGAGAGTGGATGCTACAAATATCTTCTCATTTTTCACTAATATTTACTTAAGAATCAATACAACAGGTCCAGACTTCAGCCAGGGTGGAGGCAGTATGCGAAATACTACAAAGAAAGCATCAAAAAGTAAGTGGGGCTGGAAGGCTCAAAGGGAACAAGCTGCCTCACATCAGCCTGAGGAGGAGTAAAGCGATCCCTTCTCTCATTCCTGGGACCAGCGCTGGGGATGCCTTGAATTTCTCTGCCCCAAACACCCCAATGCATAACACTCTCTCCTACACACTGAGAGATTTGGAGTGGATGGGACAAGAGGTGGTCCTCCCTCCTGCACCCCCCCCCCACACCCAATCTCTTCCAAAAACATCAAATATTTTCTTCCATAAATAATTGCAATAGGATGCCGTAGCTTTTCCCAAACAAACAATAACTTGATTGTGCCCTGTTTGCCATGGGCCCAGCCCAGTGCACACAAAGGCCTGCTTTCATAGGCCAGGCCTCTCTCACTGCAGAAGGATGGGTACGATGCACCACTGGCTCATTTCTTCAACAACTTCACTGCAGCGATTCCATTCTTCCATTGGGAAAGGAGCAACAGGAAGAGGCTGTTACCACAGAAAAAGGAACAACGCCCATTACAGACAACAGCCATTGTTCCTCAGATTTGCTGTTGCCTTTGACCTCACCCAAAAAGTTCTCCTTTCACCAGAAGAGGGCTGTTTGCTCTAAAATCCAAATTACACAATTTTAGGCTGGTGATTCCTTTTAAGCATTTTATGAAATATCAACCATGATTTTAAATTGTCATAAGTTGCAACTTTCCTTACATCTTCACACCAGTTTTGGAATTAAACAGAGTTTAAGTGAGTGCCTATATTTCTGTACTAATTACTTTTCCTGGTAAAAAAAAAAAGTGTGAACTAAAGAATAAAACTCATCACTTTATAAGTTCCGCTTGGAAAACATATTCCTTGTGTTTAAAAATATAAAAGATTATGTTTCCTTTCAGAATTTAAGTTTGATTTTCCCCACAGATACAAGAAAGTACCTAGGCCAGAAATGTCCTCATTTGCCAGTGATAATATTTCCATCAAAGAAGTTTAAAAATCTTCTTTATATTTCCAATAATTCACAATGGCTGTTCTCCCAGTCTGAGCCACTGACATTTGACACAAAGAGGTTTCTTCTTCCCTACTTTATTGTCTTTCTCCTATTCACTTCTCTTTCACTATTCCAATGTAAATGAAATGGAGTTTCAAATGGCCAAGACACTAGTAAACTCTCCAAAAGCCATCTGGAGAGCTTACACATTTTTGTTTTTCAAACCCTGTAAACAAACCGTATAAGGCTACAGAGATCCACGCTGCATCCGGGCATACAAAGGGCCTTCAGCTGCATGGTGAAGTGTTCTTCTGAAGTGATATATCATTCACGCCAGGAAGAGTAACTTCAGCTAAAATGTATTTTAAAGTTTAATCTTGGTTTCCCGACAGGATCTAGTGAGGCGAGCAATCCACAATCATGTGCTTCATTTGTTATGAAGCTCAAGCAGGAGACACTGGTTTATTCTCCATCTCACATACTTGAGTAATCGCACAATTTACAAAACGTTCAAGGTCTTTTCGCATTTGCTTGGGCTTCCGCACAGAAAGTAAAAAAGCTCAACTATGGCAAACCAGAATCTACTCTGGACCTTTATTTCCAGTGGATTGAACTAGGGTGTCAAAACTCACTGTCATTTTCAATACATGGAGTCATAACGACGGAGCAGGTTTGTGCATCTTCAACCTACTTCACCAGAGAAGGCAATTCTTGATACTCAGGCTCCTCTGAACCTTTTCTAAGGTCTCAGAGCTCAAACACAGGGAATAGATGGGGCCACTATGCATCCAGTAAGTTGTCCTCATCCTCCTCCATTCTCAGCAGGTGACAATTCTCAGTATGTGACAATCTCAAAGTGTTTTATAACGTAGGGTTTATTGTTATACAGGCACAGTGAGACAAACAGACCAGGAGACAACTGCCAGAGAAAAGACAGATTGTCACTCACAGTTCCCATGAGGAGTAGTTGCTCCCTGCCACACAGAGCCACATGGGGAAGTACCAGGGTTGGTCAGGAGGCAGAAGGAATGGACGAAAATGTGAGCAAGAGCCTTTATTTTGGTTTCCACAGGAAGGAATGGGTGAGGCAGGGTAAGCAGGCTTTAGATTAGCTTGAGTTGAATATTCTCAGCGGGCTCTGAGGTGTAGGCACTGTCTCTAGTTGTCTGGTACCTGGCCCTGGGGTTATTAGGGCAGGGGAATGCCAGCCCTGAGGGCGAGAGCCTGATACAGGAGGAGGTAGGGGCAGGAGCTCTGGAATAGTTAGTTTGCATGTGAAAGGTATGCTCCTTTACTGTCTCTAGCAATTGGCCAGTTCTGGAAGGGACAGGCTCTCCAGAGTCTGCAAAACCCCAAGATGTTAAAGCACCAGAAGTACAGAAAATAAAAAGGCATGATTAATACAGAAAAGTAGCTCAAGTCAATTAGGTCAAAACGTTCACGGCCCCAGGAAGTAACCCTCACTCAAGTCAAGGGGCATGATGAGAATAGAAGCTCCCACTTCACCAGCACTACTAGAAGAGCCAATTAAACCACCATATTTCAGCTGAAGATTATAGCAGCACAAAAGAAAGGAAGTGGGTAATGGACTTAAGACAATGGAATGATAGTCACTTGTCAACAATAGTACATCTCATGACATTTGTGAAGGCAGCTCATTTGGGGTCAACTTGGAGTTACCCAGCAGTAAACCCAAGGACAACGCTTCAAAGAGGGACCTAGATGATATACATATGAAATTCAAAGATAAATTTCAGTGCAAGGGCAAATTAGGTAAAATAGGATATAAAAAGGTCAAGTTTGGAAAGAAGGTCCAAATCTTACACAACAAAGTTTTGAAGAGCTTTATAAAGGATAACAACAACGAGGGGCTGGCCCAGTGGCACAGTGGTTAAGTTCACACATTCTGCTTTGGCGGCCCAGGGTTCCCCGGTGTGGACCTATGCACTGCGTGTCAAGCCATGCTGTGGCACGTGTCCCACATATAAAGCAGAGGAAGATGGGCAGGGATGTTAGCTCTGAGCCAGTCTTCCCCAGCAAAAAGAGGAGGATTGGCGGCAGATGTCAGTTCAAGGCTAATCTTCCTCAAAAAAAAAAAAGAATAACAACAATGAAAGCATGATACATTGGTGACATGGCTGACAGCTGAAAGGGTCAGAGAGTCCAGGATGCTTTGCTGGCTCATGTCAACAAGTCAGCAGTGCCAGACAGCTCCAAGAAGATGACATAGCCTTCGGCTGCATCCCAGAGGCCAGGGCATCCAAAATAAGGCTGGTAAACAGTGGTCTGGGTCTGATTTCTACTGTTACGACCCTCAAAGATGACTTTTTAATTCTCAGTAATGTTGTTAAACTAGAATTCATCAAATGGAAACTAAAAACTCTAAAGTAAAGAGATGGTAAGAGAATTGGAAATGTTAATCTGGAGAAGGAAATATTCAGAGGGCACAGACGTCCTCACATTCAAAAGGGATGTTTCACTTATTTTTTACGGTTCATAAGATACAAATAGAACCAACATATACAAGTCATAAGGAAGTAGGGTTTTGTTTGTTTCAATAAAGGAAGTTTTCCACCACTCAAGTTGTCTGAAAATGGAACAAGTTGCCTTGTAAGATGATGACTTTCCTGGACATGGAGGTGCTCGAGGGGAAACTAGTTATTCCTCTACCAAATACACGATGTTCAGCAAACTTTTTATGCAGAGAGATTTGTAAGTCATGTTGTTTGTGTAGCAACTACCCAGCTCTGCCATCGAAACGAGAAAGCAGACACAGATGATAGGTAAGAAAATGGGGGTGACTTGTGTTCCAATAAAACTTTCTTTACAAAAACAGGTGTGGTGGGCCGGACTTGGCAGTGTGAGTTGTAGTTTGCCAACCCTTGAATTAGACTTAAGAAAATCATTTAGAATCTTCGATTTTACAATAGAGTTGCTCACCTGAAAATAGGATATAAACAGATAGCCATATACATACATAAACATTCAATAAGTATTGCTTTCCCCAAGATGAATATATCCAAAAGACTAAAATAAAACATTTTGACTTTTCACCTTAAAATGGCAGAGTTTTAATTTGGGGGTGGGATGGGGAATCTCATCTGAAATATGCCAGTTCTAACTTCCCTGTGCAAAGTAATTTGGCAATAGTCAGGTTCTAACACAGGACTGATACAATGCAGACACAAGCAAACCACCAGCACAGCTACAGACCCCTAGAAAGCAGAGAGCAGTGTGCCCGTCAGATTCCTCAGGGATGTAAGGAAATAACTGCCCCCCACCTCCTATGCCTTCCACCATGAGGTTGGATATCCTGGGCCCCACCTTCCAAGGCTAGGGTATATATCAGCCTTCACTCAAATCATAAAAGTGACTCTAATGACCTCTTTTCACTTAGTCCATCCCAAATTCCCCAAAGGAAGGACCTGTTTGGGTCAGCTTGCTTCCCTCAGGATGGAGCATCCCTTCTGAGCTCACGGAGCCAAGCCCTGAGTTAGTCCTCTATGTTCGTGTCCTTCTCCCACCTAGACCCCAGGGCAGGAGTAGGGGGCTTTCACCACATTAACAAAGCACAACACCAGGAACAGAATTTTAGCAACTAGGATGGAGGGTGGGAAACCCATTGGAATCACTTCCCTCCAAAACTGTTGTACCCACTTCAGGCATTCACAGAAGGCCGTGTGGACACTTCTGGATCTCACAGCAGAGCCCCCGTGCAGCACTTTACATTGGAAAATGGAACTGACAAACATTTTCTTTAAGTATTCCTCAAAACCCAAACTAGTCTTCTCTGGGGTTGAATCCAGAAACTCTATGACTATTTGCACAGGATTTATAATCTGGTGTCTACTCAGTGGCGTTATAAAAACACGGAGTGGGGAAAAAATGGCAGTTAAAGAGCCTGCTAGTTCACTGCCAGTTCACCGCGGTGGTTCACGTTTCTTGCCCGGCAGGCCAGGCAACGCTCCCAATGCCCAGAGCCTTGGCACCAGGCAAGCCTCTCGAGCCGGCAGGACTTGGGAGGCAGCAGAGCTCACGCTGACTTCATGGCTCCTCTCCCAGATTTACCTTAGCAGAGGCAAGCCTTCCCGCTCCCAAGACCCTAGCTGATGCAGTCCAATCTCAGTTGTCCTGGAAAAGGTTAATTCAAGCTTACAACAGGAGGTCCTCAAACCTCCCAGCACCCTGAGGTCCGCTGGCCAGGCCACAAATCCTTGTGCCACCCGAGGCTGCCTCCATCCCCAGGACACGCCAGGGGAGAGTTAGGGTGGGGGCGTCGTGAAATGTCACTTCAAAGGGCTTCAGCCAGAGCCCTGGAACATGTGCCCTCTTCAGAGTTTTGTTTTCCCCACCAGAACAACATGCAGCCATCTAGCACCTTGTGGGACTGGAAGATTTAGGATAAGTGAGCATCTTCACAGCCTTCTATTTTAACTGTCCAGTGGGAATCTTTTAAGAGTATACTTCCCTTATCCCTGCACAGACTCTAGGCGAGTTCACACCATATTCATCATCGTGACTCCAGCATCAAAAACCATAATGGCCTATAGTGTGTTCTCTACGGATGGACATTAAACTCACCTGCTTTGTAAGTTCTCAGGTGTTGCTGACGACACAGGAACACACAGTAATCCCATAGGGCTAAATAATCATTCTTATACTCACTCTTCTTTCAATGCAAAACTGTCATATTGGCAATATGAAAAATCAAAGCGAAATGACTACTCGATTTATCCCAAAGCTGGAAACGTATTTTTGAGGGAGATGAACATATTGACAAGGAAAGTGAAAATCTTTCAACTTCATGTTTCAGAATTAACGAAAGGCTATTTAGTTGTAGTTTTCTAATTTGGTGGCTCACTGCTACCTGATAATTATTTAAAAATTATTTTTAAAACTAATAGATCTTACACCAACAAATGTGACTTTACCTTTGGTTGCTCTAAGCTCCTCAGGGGAATATCCCAACACCATTCTTTCCCCTGCCAAGCCGTCCCAAACACCTCTGCTAAACAACACGTCATCAGTGTCTTTGTGTCACAACTTCTTTACCACACAAAAGCGACAACTCAAAGATTAAAAAGTAATGTTCACTGGAGCTTCTCTTAGAGAATTTTCCAATTATAAGGCGATGTTTATAATGAGAGCTTGTGGATCAAATGTTCTGACTGCCTAAATTCATAAACATGACTTTGCAAGGAAAGTTACTATTTTCATACAGCTGTTATTGTTTCCTCTGTACTTACACTGTGTGGAACATAGAGGCTTTCTTTTGTTTGACAGAAAATCCTGTTACTAGGATGAAAGAAAAAAAGCCAGGGGACAGTGCATGCATTAACAACTGAAGATGGTGACAAAGCGATGGTGGCTTACACTTACACAGCGGGTGTTTTACTACGGTCCAGGCATGCTATACACTCCTCACGTTAATTAGTTCATTTAAACCTCACAACACAACAATCTCTCAAGGTGGGCACCACTATTAGTGCCATCTTACAGAGGGGCAAAGAGAGGCACAGGTCTCGTAGCCAGCATGTGGTGGAGTCTGCACGGAGCACCATCTGGCAGCAGTGGATGGTTTGAGTCCCTACCCTTTCTCAGAGAATGCATCTACATCAGGAGCTATGCTGGGAATCTAAACTGAACTCTAACAAGCTCCATACAACCAAAATGCCTCAGATATCACAAAGGAGTACAATTATTGCACAACATTGCACAAGAAAAGTCTCTAGAAAGCTGCCCAGACCTTATATGGTTCATCCAGGCAAAGGGAAGTTCTGAGGGACAGAGAATCTGTCACATGATGAGGTTCATCTGTTAATACATCCAGGATGCAGCCTGTGTTCAACGCCTTACTTAGAAGAAGCTAAGCTTTATGACTAGTATGTTTTCAGCTGCTAAAAATGTGACCACTACCTCCAAGTTATTTGGATTTAGAAAAATACCGCCATGCTACAACGAACAAAGCATTTTATTGAGCAACTGTGAGTCAGGCATAGGGCGGTGACCTGAGGGGGCCTGGGGTGAGCAGGGCAGGTCTGACTTCAATGCTTAGAGAACACATCACATCAGATGTTGTAAAATTTTCAACTTGCATAATATTAACTATCATGTCTGGTTTAGGGTCAGTTGTGCCTTCAAAGTCTTATGTTAGTAGTTTGTGGATGCTTAATGCTAGTAGATACACACCCTTGGCTCTCTCTCATTAATGCCAGAGATGGACCTTCCTAGTCACAGTACCGCTCCTGGCTTGCAGCTCAGTCCACAAGAAGGACCAGAGAAAGAGGTAAGCTTGAGAGTCAGCTTTTCTTTTCACAATGCTGAAAACACTGTGAGAGAATTTCCACAGGACTTCTGGTAACACCTATTAGAAGGTGTTTATTTAATATGCATTCCCACACATTTCAATTACACAGAGAAGCTCCTATCATTCACTAGAACTTGTAAATTTTTTTTTTCAGCTATCAAGAAACAGATGAAGGGGAAGGCTGGGGTGGCACTTCAAGCCTGAGGACACCAGGACGAGGTGATGCATGAAGAGCAAGGCCAGTGAGCTGGTCCCATGCGGGTCTCTCTGAGTCAGCTTGGACATCGCACAGGATTGAGCCCACCCAAAGTGGGCTTGGCAGATGGACGTGGTATTGCAGCTAAATTGCTACCTTCTTAGAGACCTCTGCACACTTCTGACAGAAGCATTGTCAATTTGCTTCCAGCTCTTCCTCCTGCATCCCCTCTCCCACTTTCCTTCCAGGCCAGCCTCAAACTTTCCAAGTACAAGAAGGAAGAGACGAGGGGGCGGGGGAGAGAGATTGTGTTTTATCCTGAAGTGCTCATGTACTCGCTATAAAAGTGGTTGTGACAATCAGGAGAAGGAAGCCTCCTCAAAGCATTTCCAGCACTATGTGCCACATGCAAGGAAAGCTGGTCAGGGGCAGCAGGAAGGCGTTCCTCCATGGATCCCAGGGGGATCTGGTGGAAGTGGGCTGGGAAGGGCTGATAGAGGACACATGACTCTTTCTGCACTTCCAGGTGATGCATAAGACAAATTTGGTCTACTCCTGGGCCCCACTAAATCACTGTGCCAACCCATCCCAGCCCTCTCCACAAGGTTTTTGACTAGTTAACCAAAAGCAGAGAAAAATTTAAGGCAAAGACAGACTCAAATAGAAACTTGAAACAGATAAGACCCAGAGGCTGGATGGGAACGTGTGTGGTTCAATGTTCACTCTGCCCCCTCATAGATGTGGTCCCCCTGCCTGGTCCCCAGGTCTAACAAATTCTGTCCAATATGCACCCTGCAGAAGGGCCGTGGGAAGCACAGGGTGGGTTCTTTTCTAGTTCCAAGGACCAAAAATGCATTTTGTCTTCCCTAACAAGCTGACATGACTATTAGAAATGGTTTTGGTTACAAAGCTTAGCAAACAGGAAAAAAAGAAAAAGAGTATTTGAGTCTTTTTTGTTAGTTCACAGAACAATAACTTATGGTAATAAGTTCTCAGAGCTACTTTAGGATTTTATTTTAATATTTCTTTTAAGGACCATCAATAATGGTTTAATCGGTTAAACAAGACAAACAAAACAAAATAACTTCTTCCTGATCCTCTGGAGTTATCACAGGTTCCTACTCACAGGGCAACTAAGACAGACAAGAGGGGCTGCATTTCAGGGGTGCTGGAGGTGATGGTGGGCAGATACAAAATGCCTTGAATCTCTCACACACACACACACACACACACACACAAAGATACCAGATAAACACACTAGCACCTTCCGGAAAGGATGAGCATAAGAGCACATTAAAACACAGCATGCCATTTGGAAGTCTGGTCTTGTCATTATGGCCAAATGCAGGGGTGAATGAGTACATGCTTCAGGGAAAACAATCCTGGAGAAACATTAGCTCTGTGAAAAATGAGAAACATTTCATCCAAAGTGAAAATCAGTTTTTGGAGGGGGTGGGGGAAGAAGATCTATCTGAATTTCTTTTAACTTTTTACTTGGCTTGCCAACTCTGGCAGCAGAAAGTTCAAATTACATTTAACCTGCATGTCTATGAGATTCCTCTGTAATACTCCACTAAGACCTCAAGACTTGGAATCACAAGTCATCTAAATTCAAACCTTCAATACAAAACCAGCCCAAAAGAAAACGTCCTTGGATATAATGATGATTTCAAATTCTGGTGAAGAATTATCCTGTGTTTCTTATCTGTGAGAATCTACCATTCCTTGCAAAAATCTTCTCCAGTTCACTGTATCTTCAAACAAATGGATTAGCAAGTATTTTCTAAAGGCCTATGATGTCTTAGCATTCTCATTCCTAACTCATAATCACATTCACACACGTGTTGTATGCACACAGGTCTCCCTCCATCCCCTCAGGGTCACTCCTCACGTTACTTACTCTGGAGCGCATCCTTTGTCCTCCATGGTCTTGAAGCTAAATCAACAAGCAAACTACGTTCCTTCTTTTAAAAAGAAACGGCATGTGTTTATTTCTTCCTTTCCTCTCGTGACCCCCAACTTCCTTGCCTCGGTCCCAAACCAGCCCTCAGGATATTGGTTACATGTAACACTATTCAGAAATGGAAGATTACCTTGCAAAATGGCACAATAATGCCTCAACCAGAAATTTAATGGTATTCTAGAACTATAGAGAAAACATTTTTTACTCCTCCATGTAAATAATAATGTAATAAATATATAAAACAGACTATCCATCACCTCGGTGCTCTTACATCCCATCCAGCTATTCTGCATGAGCACTGCTTGGTTATCCCGTGGCTATGCAATAGAAATACACTGCTGAAATCCGTACATTTTTAATTACCTTCAAGTTACTGAATCCAGCTTTAAAAAGTAAACAGCAGGAAACCACTTTTCATTGTGTTTCAAGTCAGCTACAATTAAAAAATCATTAAGCTCAGTGTCGAACTAAAATGGAAACAAACAATTACCAATAGAATGTTATATATTACATTTACTTTTCATTTTAGGTAGAACAATTCCTGTCTGGGAAAACATAAGGAGTCATGTGTAGGAAAAGTAAGATAAAGGAACCAAAAATTCTTAGAGGGGTCTGACTTGCTAAAGACCACGAATGTAAGAGAAAAAAATGACGATATAAGCAGAAGTGGTTCAAAAGTCTAAAACCATTAAATAGAAATCTTTCCCACTTGGAGTTCATCTTCGAGTATGTGTTTATAGTAACGCTCCATGTATCTGATGGACAGAGTTCTAGGATCTCAACCATGAAACATTTGGAAACTGATGCCAACATAAAAGCAATCTCAAAAGTCCTCTGAGCTTCATGGAAGATCATTTACAAAAATCCACATTTATTTTACTGAGAGATAGATAGTCTAAGATCAGAATTTACGATTCCTGCATACAGGGAGAATGCACAAAATGCATCAAACATAAAAATGCATAGATGTCCGAGGCCATTTAACTTAAGGAAAATCAGAGCCCCACACAGCAACAGATTCTGAGGCACGAGGTTTCATAACAGTGCCCTGGGTTGCCAAGAAAATGATTCATTATTAAAGACAGCAAATTGCCATCAATCAATAATAATTAAGAGAAAAATTTAAATATCCTGCACTCTGAGAAGTGAGCTTCAATTACTTGGGAAATCAACTTAAGCGAAAAACTTCTCTTTCAATGACACTAGAGAAATACATACATATGTAGATATTTGCGTGACACAAAGACTGCAGCTAGGTGGGACGCATTCTTTACATGTGGATTTGTGCATACGAGTGACTCGTCTTTCAAGGAGCTAAGTTGCCTGTATACACTTTGCTCCACAAAGTTGCTGTTGGTCAAAACATCGCTGAAACTCTTCTTGATCTTTACAGTTCTGGCTCTCTTGATCTCACTCTGGCAATCCCCACCCCTAAGCCGAACAAAACAAACCATAAACCTTTCTCAGTCCTGCTTTATCTCCCCTCTTCCATTTTCTACCCGTGTTTCAGAAAGACAACCCTACAGCCCCTGCCTCTTCTGACAAGTTAACCACTGGGTTAGCCAGTGTGTGACGCTTCTACTAAAATGGCTTTGTCACCAGTGACCCAATCACCCAATACAATACCTCAAGCTCCTGACAAGGAAATACCCCTTTTAGAAATGTTTGGCTCCCTCTCCTTCTATGGCAGTTCTCTTATTTCTGTTCCTTCTTTTATTTCTTACTGTAATCCTTCTCCATACCGTCTCCTTCCTTAAGTCCTGAAGTCCTCCAAGGGCCTATACTGTGAGCTTAAGTGACCTGCCATTGTTAGCAGTAAGACTAGGGCTGGAATCCTGTTTTAGAACCTGCCAGCCACAACGGGCTCCAGCTCACCACAACTTTTTCTAATCAGGACCCCATGAGCTGCAAGGCCCAAGCCATCACTGCACCCAGAGTCAACACATGCAGTGTGCTTTTAATTCAGACCCTCAGGATGCTGGAAGTGACATCATGTTGGCTATTAGCCAAAGAGAGAGACTCAATAATTAGGACGCAAGAGTAGCTGTTTACAAGTCTTCAGTGCATTCCCTCTCAAACCTTCCTTTGGTGTAATTGCAATGAAATGACCAACAACCGACCCTGCCTTTCCTTTTATGGTAAGAAAACCCAGCTTATACTGCCCATTCCTAAACAGCCCAGATGTGGTATGCAAGGTTGGGGGAAGGCCATGTTGTGGTAACAGGACACACAACACCCACATAGGAGAGAATCCAGGGCCACCAGGAAAGCGATTTGGGTACATAATGGTGAGCTTCTACACCAGCCCCAGGGAATGGTGCTTTAGGGTCATTACCAGTTGTGTTTATACAACATCAAAACACGAAGAGCAAAAGAAAGATGCTCGGTGCATCTGGATAGTCTTTGTGACAACAGGCGTTAGGTGTCTTAAAGCACTTGGTTGCTGCTAGCAAATGGGGAGGGGGTTCCTATTTAAAAGTTGGAGCAAAAAACCAGCTTAATCCTCTGTAACTCTATTCCCAGTGTCCATCGTGGAGGGGGGAATGCTTAACCTCTTTGGCACACACAGCATATACAGCTATGACGCCTCAGGGGTAATTCTTTTCCCCAAAACATGCTCATAGACACAAACCCAGCCTATCTGATTTGGGGAGTCATTCTGAGGGAGGAAGGAATGGTCAGTTGGTTTGGGGTTTACTTTGTTTTGGCTAAGGGGTGTCTTGCTCCCTGTGCACTGGATGGTTACCAAGGGAAGGCCTCGTTCAGGCCTTAATGCACCCTTTGTGAAGGAGGCCCCCTGTCGGGGCTCAGACAGGCACTGTAACCCGGCTGCCCCTCGCTCTGGGTGTTTGTTTGGATAGAGGTTCATTTATACCCAAGACAATGCCTGCCCCTTTTGTTCTGCCCCCAGCAGGAAGCAGTGGCAGGGACGGGGGCCAGCACTGTCACCCAGCTTCCAATTCAGGTTTTGGTGGCCACAACAATGGGGCCTCAAGTGCCACAGATAAAGAGCTGACCACTGGGAGCAGGAGAGAACAGGCCAGGGGAGCTGGCACATGTAGACGCGGGCAGACCTCAGGTAGAAGTCACCCCACTCTCAGGGCTTCGAGGGGTGGGCAGAGGGATCCCACCTACCTCCTCTCAGGTGGCACGTGGAGGGAGAAGTAACTAAGGCCCCCAGGGATGACAAAGTCTTCCTTTGCCTTCTCTCAGGTCACCTCTCCTATCACGTCTCCCAACTAAATGAGCAAACACTCAAAAAAAGAAAAGATTAATGCACACACATGCTTAGCGTTCTAATTCACCGACAGTCGCACAGGGGGGGAAAAGTCTAATTTGAATCGCAAAAAATGAACACTATTCTTTAAAATAAAGCCTGGGCTAGATGGCTGGAAGTGAATGAAATGCATTACCCAACTGCTGGTGTAACACAAGCCCTCTCCTCCCCCTCCTGGGCCTCATTCATAAAAAGCCTGCTTTGCCCCAGCAGCTGCAGGAACCAGGACTGGATTTGTCTGTATTCTCCAAGACAGAGGGAAAACAACAGAAACAAAGAGAATCCCTCAGATGCTCCCGCCCAGTCTGCCTCCTCTTGGGCAGTTTGCTGTGGCTTCTCTTGGTCTCCAGGTCCGTCACCCAAACAGGCACAGGGCATTCTGCAGAGCTGTCTGTCGGCGGCAGCTCTAATGCTAACACCCTCGGCGTGTTATTAAAGGAATTCCCATCTGCTGAGTCACACACCATATCTTTCACCTCCCCGCCGTTTAAAAAAGTAATAAATGATAAAAATCAAAGGTTCTTCTTTGTTGGTAAAATGGGGGCTGCCAGTTTATCTATAGTTTGCCAAACTGGGATGGACGTGGCAATAAATTTCCAAAAGAGATGGAATTTTTTTAAGTGTCCACTTTTAAACTGATATTACCAGACCCAAACTTTATACAGCCATGCAAGAAATCTTAGGAGGTTAGGTATACAACTTTAATTGTTAATATTACTTTTCAAATTTACATAACAAATCAACAATCGATATGCTGCATCTTGGCAAAGGTTCCCCCAGTCCAGTCCCTTTTCCAAGGCTCCCCTCCCAGCACAGCTTCTTCTACCACCTCCCAGGCCCAGGGAGGCTGGTTTTGCAAAGGAACAGCCCTGCTAAACACAGTTCTTTAGGAAAGTCAGAAATCACCATGATAAATGAGAGGCTCTCAAATTTTTTAGACTCCATATCCTTCTTAAAAACAAGGTCTGAACACAAGAGCATGTTTTAATTTACCAGAAATGGTTTTAGTGTAAGAATTAAATGGGAACAGAGAGCAGGAAGGGAAGACAGGAATAAAACCATTCTTGTTGCCCTAAGACCAGAGCTGTCTTCTGGTGAATTGAGATATAAATTCTCTCCAGAGACAAGATGATCAGAGCTATTAACTGGTCCCCTCTCTACTCTTGCAAAACAAAAACAGGGCTTCAAAATCTCATATGCGGGGAGTGGGAGAGAGAAGTCTGCTACATTTCCAGAAAATGCTGACTTTAACACACCTTCCCTCCGGAATCCCACCCCACTCGTCAGGGGCTGGAGACCAGGAGTTCATGTTCCCACACGCTCTCTGCCAGGTGCCCCGAGACAGTGATGGAAGCCCTCAGTGCTCTCCTTTGGTAAACATTCATTTCTACTACATTCTCTCCCCTAAGTCAGGCCTCCCCCTCCCACCTTTGCCCAGGGACTGACAGCCAAAGAAACAAGAAAATAATTTGGAGATAGCAAATGAATCTTGTGAAATACCTGGTCTGTGATTAAATCATAATAATTCCATAACCTCTTCAAAGACAAAAATGTCAGGATAACAAGCTGAGAGCAAAATAAACAAGTCTTATGGAAATGATGCCAAGCTTTATAAAGAGATTACCCACACCTTCTAGTGGCTGCAGCCCGGAATCCACAGCAATTTTTTGTTTTGTTAACTTGTCTCAGACCTTCTGGCTGTTGTGTGAGAGCTCCTACAAAGACCTACAGGCCTGTGGTTCTCTGTGATTTTCTGTGACCACGAACACGCTTTACAGGTAAGGGAAATATACCCATGATCACTTATGAGGGGCCCATGGAAGGAGGGAGTGTGTGAGTCTCAGAATAGATACAGATTTGGTGAGATGTTAATACCTAAATTGTCTCTGGCCATACTCCCAAACTTCTGTTAATCATCAAATTGTCTCCTAAGGCCTTGGGTGTGGGCATGGTTACCCAAAACATGGTAACTTCTTTGAAGGAACAATACAATACACACTAGAACACACATCATTTAATCAAGTGTGGCCCTAACTAACTGGTGGTATTAGGCAAGTTATATAACCTCTCTGTGCCTCAGTTTCCTCATTTACAGAATGTGTATAACAACAGAACTGGCCCTTGCAGGGTTGTAAGAGCTAGTGCACAATAAGTGTTCAATAAATGCTAGTTGCTGTTACTAATATCGTCACCACATCATACCATCCCCCTGTCTAAACTCCTGACTGACTTTCCAACACATAGAAGAAAATCAAAATTCTTCACCCATGGCTCCACGGCCCATGTGATCTGGCGAGACTCACCCTCTGCCCCCGCCTCACAGGGCTCCAGCCTTACGACCTGTCTCTTCCTCCTTCTCCACCATCCCACATGCATCCCATGTGCATACACCAGCCCTGTTGGCACTTCTGGACTCTGACTACCTCTCCCAAGAGTCTCCACTACCACCCTGGTCTAAGACACATCTTCTCTGCCTAGACTGTGGCAACCGCCTCCTTCTATTAGTCTCTCTATTCCTAGTCCTGCCCTGTAGTCTATTCTCAACTCAGTGGCCAGCATGACACAGTAAGTGTCACTCCTCTGCTCAGAGCCCTGCCATCTTCTGTCAGAGTCAAAGCCAAAGTCCTTACCACACTGCCCCCCAAAACCCCACAACCCACCTCCCCCCTCTGCACCGTGGCCCTCCCACCACCTCGCTTTCCCGTACCCCTTCCTTTAGGTCTCTGCCCAAATGCCATCTCACTGAAGACCCTCTCTGAGCACCCTACATAAAAGAGTGCCTCCCATCCCTACTTTAAGCAAAGCTCCATGAAGGCAGAGACACCCCTCCAATCTCACCCTGAGAGCAGCCCTGGCATGGGGCTGAGGTCAGCGAGTACTGAGAGAATAAATGGTCCTGCCCCCCATCACCCAAGATCTTTCCTGCCTTGGGGCCTTTCCCTTCACCTTCACCTTCCACCACTTCCCCACATCTTCTCCCGGCTGACGCACGGTCTCAGAGCAAAGGTCCCCTCCTCAGCAAGGCCTTCTCTGAGAGCCTGACCTAAAGACCCCACCCCCACCAGTAACTCCATTTTTTCCCCCCACAGCGCTTATCACTGTCTGAGGTCACTACTTGTTTACTTGCTTACTGCCTGTTTCTGCCACTAGAAAGTTTCTATCCGAGTAAGGATCTGGCTTTGTCCATCTCTGTGCCCCCAGTGGCTACAACAGAGCGCTTGGTCCGTTTTTTTTAATGAATGGCGGTCCACGTACCGACGTTCTTTGAAAGCTAGAAGCACAGACACAGGAGAGAGGCTGAGGGGCTCTGTCTTACCCCTGTGACATCTACTCTAAAGGTCCTCTTTCCATGAAACACCTTGGGCACCTGAAAACGCCTCACCTACTGATCAGCTCTCCATGGTAGCTGGTGGGAGCACTCAGGGTCTAGAGATGGCTCGTGCGCAAAGGAAAACACATCTTAGTTACTAAATAACAGCCCAACATCTGTCACCACAGATGAGCAACTCTGCACACAGCCAGCAGTCCCCGTGTGGCGCTACCTGTCCAAACATGGGGCGTCAGGTTCCCCTTCTCCCTGAGCGGGCTTTCGAGCACTCATCCCAGCTGCCCAGGAGACGGCCATGCAGGCACCGTGCTCGGCCCGGCCGGAGCCTCGGCTGAGCTGCCTATGCAGCAAAGACATCAGGTCACCTCTCGAAAAGGAAAATCACTCTGCAAGCCCGCTGAGAAAGCAAGTGCGACATTTAAGGGTGTTGTTGTGACTGTGGGGAAGCCGGGAAACGCGAAACGTGACTCTGGGAGGATTGGGCTTTGTCCCTGGCACAGGGCAGCAGGGAGAGCTGTGAAGAACGTGGGGGACCGACTCAAACACCAGCACCCTGCACACAAGGGGAAAGCAGGCTCGCCCGCCTCAAGGGTCCCCAGGACCGTGGCTCTGAGAGTCACATGCAGGGTCAAGACTCCAACAGGATTCCTAAGAGACAGAGTTCGAACATTCCAGTGGCCAGGCATTGAGCACACACTGACTGAGGCTTTGGTGACTGAGGCTCTGTCTCGCTGCTTAGGAGACATGGGGAAGAAAAACAAAAAGATAAGATCTCTGCTCTTGTAAAGCTTGGGTGTGGGTCAGAGAGAGAAAATATACAAAAGACAGTTATTAAGTCATATGTTAGAAAATAAGTGGAGAAATCCAGATTGAAATCACCAATTACTAGTCAAGAGACCTCAGTAGCTAAGTAAGACCGTGGGTGTGGGGTTCAGAGACACCAGAGAAGTTATGCTATGTGACAGACGAAGTGTTCCCATGAGCATGTGAACTGCAGGACCATGCTCTCTTTGTCTCTTTTGTCCCCTGCAGGATTCTCAGCTCAAGAAGAGCACGTGGCACAGGTTAGAGGCTCAGCAAGCATTTTTTGAAGAAATAAAATGCTTGCCCACCAAGTTCTTAATTCTGCAACATCCCTGGCAGGTGACCTTCTCAACTGGACTGGAATTTTCCCAAAGGTGAGGAGCTGGGCTTTCACAACAAATCCCAAACAGAACCACCCCTCCCAACCCCCTCTACCCCACCAGCCACCTTTACTGCACTCTCCTCCTGACCCTCTGAGGCATGCGAAGGTACGCCACCACCAGAGAGCACACACGGTGAGGATCCTCCCACCTCGCAGCGCAGTGCCCAACACAAAGCCTGGCCCACACAGTTGGTGATCTCTGTTGGCAACCTCCTCCTCCAGAGATGTCTCTTCCTGTGCTTGGGGACCACATGGACCACAGCCATGCTGAGCACTGGGCCGTGTGCTGGGATATGCAATGGAGCACAGTCTGTCCACATGACAGAGATGGGTGCAAACTAAGCTTGAGAAGTGTAAGTGCTGTCCTTCGATATCTTCAGTATTTTAGATAGTCTATAAAACTACATTATAAACCTTAGTGGTGATCTGGTTATTTTGTTTGCCAAAGGTAATTTAAATAGGTGTTTCAAATTACTAAGAAGAAAGCACGGACAATACATGGGGTTAGCTCAAATATTTGGCATGTTCTATTTAGAAGCAACAGTTCTCAGGAAATAGCATTTGTAAAATGTGCTTATTAAAGTTAGATCATTTCTTCAAGAAACATATAATTCTAACATAACAATTTGTGTATTGTTAAATTTTAAACTTACTAATACATGTGGATATGTTTTTTAAGACGCAAAATACATGACTACTTAACCAAGCCTAGATAGTAAAGCTAACATAATACGGTATACGAGTTAAAGGGAGTTTTCTTAATGACTCTTTCCTTTCCCACCTTCTTTCACTTCACTTTTTTAAACTTTAGTTAAATAAAAACTTACCTTTTATCTGTTTCCTAAATAATTTACAAATGCTATATCATATTCAATTCTTGTCCCACTTATTTACTTAGGGATTTGAGGGTTAAATGTTATTAATTTTCACATCAGCAGATCCAGATTCTTCCATGAGCTGACCCAGAGTGAGGTGAAGGTCAGGGAAAGATTCGTGACTTCTGTTCCAAACTGATAGTAGTGCTAAGATATAAACAACCAGGGCATAGCTTGGAAGAGAGGGAGAAGGTCAAAGATTACACAGTATGAATGCTGACGTCTACAAAGCAAGGTCGAAGACTCAAGCCTAAAATGGTGAGGTCAAGAGGCAAGGGATTCTTGCTTCAAGGAGATACCAGGCACACTTCCCAGTTAGAGAGTTTGCAGTGAATCAAGATCACTTGGTATTTTAAGTACTTCCCAAACTACTGTAAATGAAGGACTCTGAAATTACTCCATTTTGAAATCCATGAGTGATTTCGTTACAACCAAATGACAGCAAACATTTGTACAACAGTTTGCAGTCATCATACATAAAAGTGCTTTGGAGAACACTACTTGGGAAACAGAACTTTCCATAGACAAATCAGAATGCCACTTGGCTAATGAAGATGGTTTGTTTACTAATTAATTTTCAAGTCCATTTTGTAAATAAGAACTGTAACAGGCCCATCCTGGAGAACCATTAGTATGTTAACAGAGCTGTATGGAAGGTTGAATTTTCCTCCTCCATCTCCGCTCTTTTCCTTCCAACACATAATCAATCTGAGCACCACTGTGGACAACATCTGCTCTCTAATACAGAATGTATCCTATATACCCATCTATTTTTAGAGAAAATCATCTCAGACATTTGGCATGAAATCAATGTCCACCTGAAAAGTACCTTTGAGAGCCATCTAATAAAATCCAAAACTACGGCCATGAATCCAAAACTGCAGAAGTCTAGTCGGGTTTTTCTAAACAAGTCAGAGAAAAATATTCAGTGTGCGACATCTTATAAACCCACAGCTGTTGAACAACATCTTTCAGTCATAGAGCTGAACCCAGAAGAAACTACCATTTTCATAACAGCATTTCCTCTCTGGTCAGAAATGCACAGGACGCTTGTCATGGCCATTACATAAATACTGAGATCGGGTAACTCACCACCGTGCACCTTCCTTCATGTCAAAAATTAAAATTTTATAGCTAAAGTCACCCTCATTCTGTGCCTTTTTGCAAAAGTGAAGCTACTCAAATCCTAGCAAAGGAATAAATGCATGTATCTCAGAAAACTCCCACTTTTAAGGGTCCCGAAGGTTCGAAGGTGTTCCCTCATAGGATTGCACTGTATCTTTGTTGAAATAAAGGGGTCTTAATATAGTCTTTTTCCTACAGACCTCTGGGTGTAAGTTACAGATTGATGTCAATGTAGTGGAAGAGATTTGAGGCAAAGGCTATTTCTTTCATAAAATATTATGCATCCGAGTATGCATCCCAAGCTATAAATATTTAGCAAGGGATAATATGACATATTTACTAATATTTCTGTCAAAATAACAACATCTAAACTGCCACTTTAGCAGGCTAGCGTCTCCTTGTGTTTTAGCATAGAGAAGCATTGGAATACAGTCTCTTTTCTTTTTTTTTTAAAAAAAAAAAGTATTGTGATTGCAGCTAACATCCCAAGTGAACTGAGCATATGATTTAAAGGGCACAACGAAGCCCTATTACTCCAGCGACAGCATTAACAGGAGCGTCTGAGTACACAGTAGCTGGCTCTCCATCAGCCTTGAAACATTAGAAGGCCTCCATTTTCATCACAAACGTTTGAAAAGGTGTTCAAAATGGATTCATTTATTGACAATATAAGATTTTTTTTAAAAGTACTTGTTTTCCTTTCCTAAAAGGGAGACTTTTTGCTGTTTGTTAATTTTCACATCTGTCAACAACTGACAACTGGATCTATTGAGCAAACATTTATTCTTTTGACAAAGAAACTTCACATCACACTGAACTCTTGATGGAATTTTATGATCAAGTGCAAGAGAATTTGGAGTGACTTCACCGATAGTGATATCTAATAGCGCCCACGCCCTAGGGGTCCGCTTGCAGTGGCTCTGGGGAACAGGCCAGCCTTTGTATCAGCAGAGAACAGACAAGCTGGAGCTTTTCAGGAGAAAAAAAAAAAATCAATACAGCAATATACAATGGTAGACAAAGCTACACGTGTTTACAGAGTTTTAGCACACAAAAACATCCGGTTCAGAAGCTTGTTGAACTTAAATCTGTATCTGGACATTCACAGGAAGCAACCCCCGACAAACTATCAACTCTTATTGAGCCAAAAAATTTTTTTGATTTAGGCACAGAATATGGGTATAAAATATCAAAAAAGTAAACTGAACTTTTCCAAAAGAAAAAACAGTAAATTCAAAAAAAATCAATAATTAAGAGGAATAACAACGGTTTAAAATTTGGACTTTGAGAGTTTGGCTTCCTGCCTGCCCCCACCTAGAGACGTTAATAAAAAAGATTGAAGTTATAGTGTAACATATATATACATATATATGAAAAGATTCCATAATTTACACCAGTCATAATCATCTTAATATGGTAACCTGGGTAATAACTACCCACCAGAAGTTAGCCTTTGAGGATAATGGCCACACATTGATAGCTTTTATTTTAAAGGCCTCTTTCCAAACATATAGATATCAAATCAAAAAGCACACTTTAAAATTCAAAAGATTTTGCTAATCTGCCTTCTGTATTTCCAAAGATGAATCTCGCTTGTGGGTGCTCTTGTCTCTCAAGATATATGAAAATGCCTCATAAATGCTAAGTTCATATAATGATGGGTGTGGGTGTCAGTCATCTTCCCTTCTCCCTGAGACTAAGCAGCTACCATTTGAAGCCTTAGAATTCATCTCCCCTACATTTACAATAGTCTACCAATTAAACACTCATTTGGATTAGCAAAGAAATGGGGGAGGTGCTGAGAGAAGAGAACTGTCAGGCATTTGTACCTTAACCCTAAATGTTAGGAAGGCAGTCTGATTCAAGTATTCTATAGAAAATGAATTCAGGGATTTTTAAGGTAATAGGGAGGACAAAAAGAGATTTTTCTCTTAACTATCTAGTTGGCCCTATAAAGAGGAGAATTCTATAAACCTTGAGCCACTCCATCCAACCCCTCCCACCTCACCCCTGCCAGGTGAGGATCTATATCTAGATTATGTACTGAAAGTTATTAGCGCAGATTTTTTACTCTACCAACTTCTCTCCCTCCATATTCTACTTGTCCCCCTCCAAACCACACCACTGAAACTCTCCATTTGTGTTTGTGTAAAGTAACAGGAACCTTAAATGTGCCAGCCTCTATTTGTGCATCATTGCCATGCAACACAATAATGATGGTGCACATCATTAACTGCATCACATGTGCCTGGAATCTTCTCTCAGCAGAGCACTGTAACTCTGTTTACTAACATATGCTCTATGGGTCACACAGCATTTTCCCCAGCTTACAACTTAAAATGAAATCAGACAACATATGGTCTTTTGTGACTGGCTTCTTTCACTTGGCATATTGTTTCCAAGATTCCTCCATACATTTTACTTTTTATCAGATGGCAAAATGATCTGTTCATCTGTGATGTCAATGCTTTGGGTTGGAAAACTGTCCTTCTTTATAGTCCACAGGTCACATGTTACATAGTGGTCAAAGACAAGGGTGTTCATGTGTTAGAATGGATCACCAATCTTCTTGGTTTCATTCTTTTACAAGTAAAATTTAATACTAAAACAAAGTCAACTCTTTACTAAGTTTAATAATAAGTTAAAATCAATTATCAGAGGAAGAGAGACAAAATCAATTAGTTGTTGCTTTTTCTGTCTTTTGAGATATCAGAGTAACATTTGTTGCATTTGACAAATGGCATAACAGTTTATAGCAAGGGCAGCCACACCCACAAGGCCTTCCTGGCACCACAAGAATATGATTTAGGCACTAAAAGAATGTGTTTTAACATTTATTAGTCAATAGTTCATTAGGCATTAAGTAATTTCTAATCAAGAATTCATCATCATCGAACCATCTGAGCACGAACTGGCAGCAATGAAACTTCTTTAAAGGAAGTTTGGGGACAAGACTCAGTCTAATGAAGTCTTAGGAAGAGTTTTACTTTGTATGCAACTACAGATATCCAGCTAGGAGCATCAGAATATAAAAAAGAAAATGATCTTTTCTTCGTGTTTCACCAGTATCATTTTCTGCTTTTGTTGTAAGCATTATAAGGTAAATGAATTGAATACGCACACTTAGGATAGTGAGAACTCCATAATTTGATTACTTGCCTATATGACTCAACATGAAGTGAAAGAAAAATAAACAGGTTTTGTAAGGTGGTAGAAGTTTTATACTTGGTTTTTATGCTGTTGGATATTCTTTTCCTTCTTATCTCTGTGAGGGGAAGACTCTGGTCAACTCCTTCTCTGCTTTCTATATATCCCCTTAAATAAAGACAGAGGGTCTCGTAGTGGGAAGAGCCCAGGGAGGCCAGAGGCTTGGCTGGGTGGATAAAAACAAGGCCGAGAGACTCCATGCCCCAGAGCCAGTTCTTCCCAGGTCCCTGGACTCTGCCACCTTGTGCCACTCAATGCACCGCAGCACCTCTGCAAGGTACAAACTGAATCTGAGATAAGTTTCCTCAGATGTGCTTCCACGTGGAAGTTATGAGGTTTTCTGTGCAGGTCTGTCACAGCCCAGTGAGGGACTGGTCACCTGCAAGGACAGGGGGGAGAAATGATCCCTGATGGCTCTTTCACATGATTCTTTTAAAGAAAAAAAGTGACGACCTTTCTAGGCAAGGACACAAGTCACCCAGGTGCCCCCCTTCACTTTATACACCCCCTCCCACCGCACTCAAACCCACAGCATCACAGCATGCACAGCACCCCCAAAATGCCAGAAATGCTGGGCCACCGGGTGCACTGAGATAACTAAGCATGAAGCCTCCTGTGCTGCCAACACTTTCTTCCTTCTGTCACATGTCTCAGCCCCTTTCCAAACCCAAGTGGAACTGAGCCACCTGTTCCTTCGCAGAGTAGCCTCAGGGGCAAAGTCCCAGAACACAGGCCACACAAACTCAACCGTTAATGTACACTTCCTCTGGCCAAGTCACAGACATGCAGTGTTGGCAGATGGAGTGCACCCAAAGCAAGTCAGGGCTATTCCAGTGCATGGACTTTCCTTTTTCCTGAGCCCTAGGAGCCCCTCTCTGACCATCTCCCTCCAATGGTGCTTCCCCCCAGATTGCCCCCTCAGCAAAGCAGGAGGACCCTCCCAAGGCCGCAAAAGAGCTCCTGGGTTACCCGCCCTGGTCACGGGATTTAAGAACACATGCTCCATACAGCCTGGGTTTTGTTTTGTTTTATTTCTTATTTAACCGTAAGATCACTCAATTTGAAATGTCCCTTCCCAAAAGAAAAAGTTCAATAGCATAATTTTAAAGGTCCACTTCAAAAGTCACAGTTACATATAATTACATTTAAGAAATGGCACATTGCCTTCTTTGTAAGATAGAGAATTTTCAATTTTCAAATAAAAGACAACCGCCTCCTCCAAGGAGAGGACTAGGAGTCAGGAGCAGCGGAAGGGTGAACACGAGCTCTCAATCACAGAAGCCAGAACTGTGACATTTGATGTCCTGAGAAACATACTACATACATAATGAAAATGATTATGAGTATAAATTAAGGTTATGGGGTTTGCCTTAAAAAAAAAAAAAACAGGCCAGCCAGCTGACATCAACCTTATCGTCCCCATGGTTCCAATTGGAAAAAAGTGTCACAGATGCAATTGTACAGCCTAGAACAATGTGTTCTTGTAAACAGTGTGAGGTTTCTTTTTCTTTCAAAGATAAATAAAGAAGGCATAACCTAGAAATAATATGACTACTTACGCACAAAGAAAAAAGTTGGCAACTGCGATATGAATTGGGTTTAAGGACTTGCTTGTTTGTCTTTCCATTTTACAGAAAGGTAAATGAACAGGAAAATGAACTGGAAAAAGTAAGCCATGAGTGCACGTGTTCTCTTCTGTTCCAAGCATGATCTACCTTAAGAAACTTAAAAAAAGCCATTGTAAAACTAGTTTCTAAGTTAAAAGTTAAAAAAAAAATATTTAACTAACTACTGTGCACAAAAATTCTTTAATCACTTTAATCAATTGAAATAGATGCTAGAAGTAATGGTTTAGAAACCACAAAGAAAAACCATGAAGCCCCCTGCTTTGCTGAAGACCATGAAGATATCAGGCTGAAAAAGACAGAGGAGAGAGAAAATGCGTCTTACACAAAGATTACTGGAGCTGCTTCTGCACAGCTTCCACCCAGAGCTGAATCACCTGCCGGATCACCATGGACAGGATAGTTCCTTACCCCTCTCCCAGAGCTGCCAGGGCTCAGCACGACCGGAGCATCCTTAGGGAGCCCAGATCAAGGCCGAGCAGTAAAGAGACAGTTTGAAGAATTAAACACAAACAGCAAAGCTGACATCATTATTTGCATGCAATCAGAGAAAAGATCCCTCGACAGAGGGAGGCTTGCCATAGATAAATGCCTTAAAAATCCTTTAATGGAAGAGATGTATGTCACATGTAAACAGACACTGGTACCTCTGAGTAAAAAGCACCTCAGGTAAGTGATGGGACTTAGAGAACAGAAGAGAGTTTGTGATGTAGAAGACAGCAGGACGACTCTGTCCTCTGACCTTTCACTGGTCCCAGCTCACGACTCATAGATGAGCTCTGCCCTCCCTCAGGAGAGAGCCCTGTACCTCTTCCTCTGACATCCTCTGTGTCCAAGATGCTCCTCTGAACCCTGAGATTAGGGCAGCCACAGCATCCATGCTGGTGAGCAGGTTCCTTTCTAACTTTGAAGTGAATGCTTTCAGATTAAAATCTATCCATTCGGAGGGTGTATCAAACATTTGCTCCTGTTGAAAGACCATCAATACAGTGTGGGCGTGCGCAGGTCACCTCAGCATTCTTTACTAACGTATCGCAATCACTAATCCAGTTACCAAAAAGAAAAACACCACAGAAGGAAAAAATATTCCCTAACATCATTGGAATGTGACCCAAGGATCCAGAGGCAAATCTCTCATTAAGCCTGGTACACAAACTGGGAACCCCATTCCTCCTCACAAAGATGCAGCCTTGAGAATCACTCCCATTTCTCTTCTGCCTCCTTTTGCCTTCTTCAAATTAAATGTTCTCATGCCACAAATGGCCTCCAGACACATGTACAAAATATACATACCCCATTCAAAAAGCAGACATAGACTTCTACCAGAAACTACTAGCTAAGTATTCCAATTCTTTCCTTCTGAGTTGACGATACTAGAAGTTTTGCAGTGTTTCCAATGTAGAATCCAGTTTAGTACCTGAGGTGAGCGTGAGGGGTCATTATTTCCAGGATCAATAAAAACAGTATACTCTAGGGGCTGGCCCAGTGCTGTAATAGTTAAGTTCATGTGCTCTGCTTCAGTGGCCCAGGGTTTGCAGGTTTGGATCCCGGGCACAGACCTAGCATGGCTCATGAATCCACTCTGTGGTGACATCTCACATAAAATAGAGGAGGATTGGCACAGATGTTAGCTCAGCGACAATCTTCCTCAAGCAAAATGAGGAAGATTGGCACCAGATGTTAGCTCAGGGCCAGTCTTCCTCATCACACACACACAAAAAGTATGCTCTACATCCATCTTCTAAGGGTTTGA
This sequence comes from Equus quagga, assembly GCF_021613505.1. Lineage (NCBI taxonomy): Eukaryota > Metazoa > Chordata > Mammalia > Perissodactyla > Equidae > Equus > Equus quagga. The sequence goes on along the minus strand of NC_060268.1, from coordinate 81,676,627 downwards.
GGGTTCTAGTAAAGGTTAGGGGAGAGGGTAATATAACTTTTAATTTGGATTATGAAAATCAAACCTCTCTTTAACCACTTTTCATTTGCTTATACTCCAAAACCTTCTCCTGCATTTAGTCAACCTGACAATTTCACAATTTTGAGGCAGGTGGTTTTGTAAGTAACAGTGTTGGGATTTGTTTGTAGGTATTTTATTTGGGAGAACTGTGGGGTCACCTACTACCCAAGCCCAGAATACAGCCATGTGAAGTCAGGTTGGCAAGGAGCAGCATGGATGGTGACATTATTCTGCTCTGCAGGCCAGAAAGATTCAGGAAAGGTCAGAACACGGAGAGACCTGTGCACCCACAACACACTGGTGTCCCACTGCTATGCCGTGAACCCTTCCCAGGAGCCAGGACAGGGAGCCCTACCCAGCTCCCTCCACCCCTAGGTCTCATGACCAGCTACTAACGGGTGCTGATGGATCTAGGGCACCCGTGTGGATATTTAAACTGCGTTGCGTACTTAGGGAATGTCATCAACAACCAGAAATAGTGCCATTTCAATCCTGAACCCAGGCTCTGAGCAATCCTCAAGTGGGTGAGAGAGAGAAGGAATGCCCCAGTCAGGATCAGTTCTCCATGACTTAGGAAAAGGTTAGGATGGCAACAAGCAGGGAGAGGGCTCACATTTCAGAGGAGGAGCTCTAACCGCCCAGCTCTCAGTCCTCCAGGGCTGCAGACACCTGCTTGATCATCTTGTGACAAAGGACACGGCCTGGTTACTGGCCAGAGAACAATGTCCTCTCCCAAACCATTCTAAATAAGCCCTATGCAAGAAAATATATAGATAAGCCTGGATGTTTTTCCCTAATACAGGTAGAAGAGAGAGGTGGGGTTTTTTTGTTTTGTTTTGTTTTGTTTACTGTATTAGTCAACACAGAGATCACTCACGTTTTCAGGTTCCCCGGAATATCTGAAAAGACTGGAATAGGCTTGTAAATCTTGATTCATTCACATGTCCTGCAATACACAACTGAGCACTAAGCAACCTTCTCACTGAGCTGGAAAGAGGCACAAGGCAGCTCCAAGGTGGTCTCTATACTCTGAGACGTGGGCCCTTCCCTGCAGCCAGTGGCTTTCTTTCAAGTGGGTCATCTGTTCAGAAAGGTAGAGAAGTTTTTGTCCTTCTTCATTAAAAAAAAAATCAACTCTCTGGTTAATAATTAAATCACAGAGGAAGGACCATTTGCAACAATGATAATTATTCTGAGTCTCAGAATAGATGAGCCAAGAAAACAATGATACACCTTCAAGTTTCCCTCATCTTGTTCTAAGACTCCTGGCTTCAAATAGGTGCTAGCCCCAAATGGCTGGAATAAACAAAACCTGTACTAAGGTCACAGACTGGGAAATATAACACTCACCTATAGACCTAGGCAACTTGCTTTCGATGCTTGGAATTAACGAGGCTGTACTTGTCGAAGTTTACAAATGTATGGGACTTCTGGGGCAGCCACAGACCATGCATGGAAAGCGAAGGGTGACAGAGGCAGGGTCTGCAAGGGAGACAGGCAGCAGCTGGAAGGCTGGGCACTGAGAAACCACCCATAATTGGATTAGCCAGCCCCCACCAACCCATGCTTTCAGCACAGCCAGCCCAGCTAGTGTGCTATGCACCAGCTAGACGTCATGTAGGTGTGCTTTGTTTTAAGGAAACCCGATATGCACAATCCAGATTTACAATTTGGATCCATTATTGGGGTGTCTCTCATGGTTAGACTTCCTGCCTCTCTTTCCCTGGGGCAGGAATAGTGCCAGAAGGAGCTCCAAGGGAAAACAACAGGTTTGTCCGCATATGGACATTATTTTTAACTCTCGATTACATAGCACTGGAACCAGTGACAACATTACTTGATGTTCCCAAATTCAGTGCACGCTATTTTCAAATGCTACAGAGGAACAGGCAATTGTAACATCTGAGAGAAAGAAGGATACGAAACTCACAGTTAAAAACAATCTGCAAGTACCTGACTGAGTACATTCAATCCTTGGTACAAACTAGATATACGTTGTATCGTTTCTACAAACACTCTTTATATGAGAAAATTAGTTTCAATTCCTTGTAACAACATGTCATAGTGATGAGCTGGAGGTTCATTACTGTAAAACACTAACCAATCATGTCAAATTTCAGTTGCAAAACTGAATTTTAAAATTGTAATCATAAAATTATAAACTACTAGGAACTACTTTCCATGTTTAACTGCTTGCCCCTTCTGAATACACACACACGTGTTCATATTCTTTCCAGTTTAATCGAAGTTGTCAAAAAACTAGACATGTATAAACATGCAGTTTTGAATGATAAGTGACTAGAATTATAGTAACTCAGGTAAAGGATGTCCGTAAACTAGATCAAAACTTGGGCATGTGGTCAAGTATGAATTATCCTGGCCTAAATTGCTCACCAGGAAAATCTGTATTTTGGCTAACTCTGACCACCTGGTTGGTACCTCATTCTGACACTGTTCTCTCTAGCAGTTAAAGCAAAAAGAGATTCTAAGATATTTTTACTTCCCAAATGTGGAAGGTGCCCCATGCCTCCTCTGTTTACTGCCATGAGAAGAATGCCAGATCTCTGCACTATACATAAACTAATCCCAAGGTGGAGAAAACCTTTTTACACTTCAAAATTGGAACTTAAATGTCACGTTATAGGTTACAGACCAGTCAGAAACTGTACATGCACACAGTACATAAATAACTTCTATCCTAGGAAGAATGAAGGAATTTTATAGAGAAGGTGGTTTTAAACATATACAAACTGACTTTGTGACAAAAGCACTTTCTGGGAAATAGCATCAGTATGCTCCACAAAATTTACTGTGTGATTCCTAATAAAAAGAATAGCATTTACATATATTGAGTATATACTAACTCCTCTAGACTAGCTTAAAATGAAATGCCATGGCATGGTGATGAGAGAGCTGTTAGCACTATCTATTACAGAAAAAAAGCTTGAAACAGAAAAATGTTCTACTCTATCTTGAAGAAAGATAAGATTTTATTTTAGTTTAAAGTTAAAAGACATGGAAACCCTTCCAAGATCATGAGCAAGGCAAGATGTCTTCTCTTACCACCTTATTCAGCCACTGCAATAGGGCAAGAAAAGGAAATAAAAGGCATACAGATTGAAAAGGAAGAAATAAAACTGTACCTATTTGCAGATGGCATGATTGTCTACGTAGAAAATCTCAAAAATAGTCTACAAAAAAAAAAACCTTCTAAAACTAAGAAGTAAATTCAGCAAGTTGTATCTTGCTATCCTAGCAATGAACAAAACAATTAATACTTAGGTACAACTCTAACAAACATGTACCGGACTCGTATGGTGAAGCTACAGAATGCTAATGAAAGAAATCAAACAGAAACTAAAATAAATGGAGAGAGATATTGTGCTCAAGGAATAGAGACTCAACATTGTAAAGATGTCAGTTCCTCCCCAAATTGATATAGATGTTTACTGTACATGTATATACAGATATGTATAGAACTTGCATGTTGAAACTACAAAATGCTAATAAAAGGAGTCAGAAACTACAATAAATGGAGAGAAATATCATGCTCAAGGAATAAAGACTCTGCATCATAAAGATATCAGTTCTCCCCTAAACTGATCTAGAGCTTTACTGCAATTCCCAGCAAAATGCCAGCAAGATATTTTACAATATAGACATGTTTATTCCAAAGTTTATATTGAAAGTCAAGGCTAAGATAGCTAAAATAATTCTGAAAAAGAAGAATGAGGTGGGAGGAATAAGTTTACCTGATTTCAAAATTTACTATATAGCTACACTAATCAAAACTGTGACACTGGCAGAGGAACAGTTGCACAGATCAATGGACAGATTAGAGAACTCAGAAATAGACCTACACAAATATGCACAACTGATTTTTGACAAAGGAGCAAAAGCAATTCAACAGAGGAATGACAGCTTTCCCTACAAATGATGCTGGAGTAAGTAGAAATCCCTAGGCAAAAGTGAAAGAAAAAAAAAGGGAACCTCAAGCTAAGTCACATACCTTATGCAAAAATTAACTCAAAATGGATCATGCACTTAAATGTAAAACATAAAACTATAAATTCTTTTAGGAAAAAAATAGAAGAAAATCTTTGGGGTCTGGAACTAGGTAGAATTCTTAGACTGGACACCAAAAACAAACACCATAAAAGAAAAAGCTGATAAATTGGACTTCAACAAAATTTAAAATTTTTGCTTGACAAAAGACCCTGTTAAGAAGATGAAAAGACGAGCTGCAGACTGGGAGAAAATATTTAAAAACCAAATATCCAACAAAAGACTAGTCTCTGGAATACAGAAGGAACTCTGAAAACTCAACCAATATTAAAAAACAAACAATCGAATTAGAAACTCAGCAAATAACGTGAACAGCTGCTTCACCGAAGAGGATATATAGATAGCAAATAAACACATGAGAAGGTGGTTCAGCATCATTAGCCATCAGGGAAATGCAAATTAAAACCACAATGAGATATCGTTTCACATCTACCAGAATAGGCTAAAATTAAAAATAGTGACACCAAATGCCAGAAAGGATGTGGAGAAGCTGGGTCATTCATATATTGCTGGTGGTTATGTAGAATGGTACAGCCATTCTAGAAAACAGTTTGGCAGTTTCTTAAAAAACTAAACATGCATCTACTATACAATCCAACAACTGTACTCCTGGGAATTTATCCCAGAGAAATGAAAACTTACATTGCACAAAAACCTGTACATGAATGTTTTTAGCAACTGGGTTTTTTTTTTTTTTCGTAAATAGCCAAAAACTGGAAACAACCTAGATGTCCTTCAAGGGGTGAATGGTGAAATAAACAGTGGTATATCCCTACCATGGAATATTATTCAGCAATAAAAAGGAACACACAACAACTTGGATGACTCTATAGAGAATTATACTGAGGGCAAAAAAGCCAATCTGAAAATGTTGCATATCGCATGATTACATTTAAAGAACATTCTTAGGATGAGAATGTTTTAGAGATGAAGAACAGCTTAGTTGCAGAAGTAGAGGGACGTGGGTATGGCTATAAAATAGTAACAGGAAATACTCTCGTGGTGATGAAAGTGTTCTGTATCTTGACTGTATCAATGTCAATATCCTGATTGTGATATTGTAATATAGTTTTACAAAATATTACTATTGGAGGAAACTAGTGCATGTGATCTCTCTATATTATTTCTCATAATCGCATGTGAATCTATAATTGCCTCAAAATTAAAAAAGAATTTTAATTTAAAAAAAGGCTTTCAACAACAAATAAGTTAACTTGCCATCCTCCAGCAGCCTAGGAAGACAAACAGCTTCTTAAAAATCACATCGTTTCCCTATGTAGGCCATCCAGATGTGGAACATATTCCACGCGTGCATTACCACTTCATCAGGAAGTCATAGCTCCAAAGAGGTTAATTTTTAAGTCTCTATTTAGAAATCCCATCTTTAAGCTAAATTGCATTCTTAGCAAAAGAATTATTTCAGTTATAACAATTTAGGATTATATACTATAAAAACAATAAACTAAAGGAAGAACTCAAAAATAAGCAATCACAGTAATTAGCACAAAAGAATTTCCAAGCCAATTATTGAGCAACTGTCTGAAGGAACAAGACTATTTTAAACTAAAAGAATGCAAATCCAAGACATGTTTATTGCAGGGTTATTTGTAATACTAAAAAACTGGAAACAACCTAAATGCCTAATTTGGAGTGATTAAACAAATTGTGCCCATCATTCTAGCATTATGCAATGGTTAAAAATAACAAGGTAGATCCATGTGTACTGACAGTGAAGGGTAATCAAGGTAAATTATTAAGCTGAAAAAAGGTGCAGAGCAATGCAAAAGAATGATCCCATTTCAGTCTTTAAAACAATATATTAGAATATATGCATATATGATGTAAATAAATGAGACAGAATATTTTCAAAGTCATTTGTAATGAAGACTTCAGGGGCAGAGGGATGATAATTTGGATGGGAGAAGGAGGAATGACCTTATGCTAAGACACTTAAAAATGTAGTATCGTTGTAAAAAAAATCAGTCAGAACACACACATTTAGATTTCTATCAAGTGTGATTGAAATAAGATGTGTTTTCCACTTAATTCAATTGAGTTAAAAAAATGTTACTTCTTTTCACATCATCGCAAAATGCACAGATTCTAGTCTTCATCCAAGTCTGTCACTGAGTTGCTCCTTCTTAAAAAAGTGACTAGACCAGGGACTCTCAAACTCAAGTCTTTCAAGGACCCCTACGTATTAACAGGAAAGTGATTTGCTCACACAGGTTTGAGAAACACTGTTTAAAACATAAACAGGAAGGGGATAAGGTAATCAGCCTTTCAGTTGGCCAGTGCATGAAAAGATGCTCAGTGGATTTCCGAGTTTGAGAAAGGGAATGAATTTGATTCCCTTGCCTTTGCAATATCCCACAGCTGTCCATATTATCCATCAAATCGACAAAGACAGGAAGTGGACACAATATGGCCTCAGTGCCTGGCACAATGATAACAGAGGGCACTCCTTCACAAGGAAAGAACATGTGACGTTCGTATGCAAGTAAGAGTTACAAAATCTGTGAGGTATGCAAAGTTCCAAGTGGTTTACATATTTGCCCTACGATCTTGTAGTTATTAATTTACCAAGACAGATTAAATTTGATAACTCATTATTTCTATTCAAAAAGCATTTGATAAACAGTAAAAATATAGCCAATTACTACTTTACAAAAAGCTTAGTTAAATAAATCTAAGCTGAAAACTGAGAAATTGGGTCCCATGCCTTATTAGCAGTCTTCACCCGTTATTTGGTAGTTCCTCTTAAAAGGTAACATCTAATAGATGTAAATATGATCTGATGTGCAACATTAGTAATTTTGAGGGAACATTTAATTCTAGCAAAAGTGATCAGACAAGTCTCCTCCACATGCCAACCCCAATTCGTTCCTCTTTTTTCCAAGAAATTTGCCTCATCTATTGAAGTTTCAAGATAGACTTTAGAATCACTTTATCAAGCTCAAAAACAATTGCAGAAGCAGTGAAATTGTTTTCAAATTATAAATCAATTTGGGAAGAAGTGACATTGGTAATATTCCAGCTTCCCCTTCCATTAGGAAAAAATGACATTTCAGTTCATTTAAATCTTCTTTTCTGTATTGCTCAGTAAGATTGTGTAGATTTTCCACAAACATGTCCTGTATATTTCCTATCAGTTATTCTCTGTTATCTGGATTATATAATTAAAAAGAATCGCAGTGTTATTAATTTTAAATATATTAAGCAATTCAATTAAGTTATCCATCTAAACCTTAAGAGGATCCTTCAGGAACTAGCCTGCCTGAATGAATAGTGAGGAACAATTTGTAATTAGCATATTAATTTCATCTGTAAATAGGAAATTATAAAACTCTTCGAGGTACTTAAAAGAGTTCTATCAAGTGGGCCACATAGTTACCTTACAATCTTATTCACTGTACTAATTTACTACTGCCCAGAACTATTAAATCAGACAATACACTGCCAAGCTCTTGGAATAGTGTCTGAGACATGGAGATAAATATTCAATAAACATGAGTGTTTGTTGTTATAACATAAAGAAAAATGTCCACCCGGCTCCATTCTTGGCCATTAACTTTGAATAGGTGGTGTTAGAGGGGACAAAGTGTGTCTCTTGAGTAGAGCCGACTACACCTCCTGTCTGGAGGCTGCCCTCTGGTGCAGGGATCTCCAGATGACAGCCCTTAGAGCCACATGCTGATCACTACAACAGCTGGACATCCTCAAGCCAAAGAACTCGGTGAGTGCCTTTCATGATCAAACCAAACAGAAACTCCAGACCCCCACGCAGACTTGTCTACCGAGGCCTGGCAAGAAAACTCCACTGCTAACGAACTCATCTCCAACCTTTCTTTGCTTGGGTTCCCTCTGTCCATCTTCACTTCGGTTCCACAGGGACATCCCTCCAGGCAGCCCACTCTCGTGTTCCCTCTACTGGAGGGCTGTGGTCTACAGAGATGCTGCAGCCCCTGCCTTGGTTCCCTCCACATCATTGTCTTCAGGGAGGAGCCCAAGTCATATACTATGTTATTACCGTGTTTGACTTTAGAGAAAGGAATGATATTTTTAATGGTAGTTCTGCATCAGAAAAGATTCTGAAATGTGTAGCTCGAGATAATAAAATTTCACATTGGTTATCTGAAACTTAAAAAGTAGTAAAACCTCTAACTGGCTGTGTCACTTGAGCAACTTTAACCTCTCTGTGGCTCAGTTTCCTCATCTGTAAAGTGGGCACAGCAGTACTTACCTAACGAGGTTGTGGATTAAATAAATTAATATTTGTAAAGCACTTAGGATGGTACCTAGCACAGAACAGTGCTCTATAACTATTTCTTGAATAAATTAACTAAGCAAAAGTCTACGTTAAACCTTAAGAGGCATTTTTAAAAATACAGTCAAATTTTTAAAAAGCTAAATTTTAGGAACAACTGCATTTTTAAAGTCATTACTAAACATGAGGTGCTGCTACACATTCACTTGTGCTGGGTTACGTAACAGACAAAAAACTTATTCTCTCGGGAATTTCCAGAACCCTGTCGTGCAGCCAAAATACACTGACCTTGAATACGTTGTTCTTGAACAAAGTTGATGTACTGAACACTGAATTGATATTACTACTTCGTACCTAGCACACAACCCTGAATGCTCTCATACTCAATTATCTGACAGCGATACTAGTATGTAAGAATGATACATAATTTTTAATCTTATTTAAAATGTATTATGCACTCCCAGAGCACTTACAAGAAACTACTTTTCTGCTCTTCATGGTTTGCTCTCTATTCATCAGCAGAAAGACAGCTGGTTTGGGGGCTGGTGGTGGGTTTTTCCATTGTTTTCAAAAGGCGAGAACTACTCACATGTTAACTTTCAGAGACTCTACAATGATCAGTCATCAGAAATCACACAGAAAAGGTCAACACCAGAGATCCAACATGTGGTTCCAGTGGTTTCAACTGCAAGGCCACTACCAAGCTGTTGCTAGGCCTCTGGGAAGGTGGCTCCATGCAGGAGACACATGAAGGGGAACATGGTTAGTCAGAAGGGAGCAACCTTACCTCATTGCTCCACCAAAGGGAACAGACTCAGGGTGAAGGGAGAGGACCTCCCCACAGTCACATGGCCAGTCAGAATCTGGCCACCCAGCCCAGGGCCATCCTTATTCCCCATTCTGCTCCCCTGGAAGGCATCCTTCCTATTGTCAAGGAGCCTACAGACTAGAGAGTCAGAGGGTCCCTGTGCCCACTGGGCTGCTGCACCATTGGCAAACTGTAAATCATGGTCCCTGTCTGGGTCTCAGTTTTCTCACTTATAAAGTCGGGTGGGACCAGATGACTTCCACTAGGCATGCAGGTCATGAATAAAGAATAATAAAAGGAGGCACTATGGACCAACAAACCAAGTCCATGGCTTAGAGTCAAGGATTGTGAGAAAGGAGCAAAAGGAGTCCAGATACTCTCAATTTTTCAAATAGTCAAACTGAAGTTGATAAAGACAGATGGAACAAGGCTTACAGCTTCTCCATTTCCCACTACAGTTAAGATGACTGAACATCAAGCAGCCTGACGGTGACCGAGGACCACATGCAGATGCCCCTCTTCTGGGAAGCCTTCGGCAGCTGGCAGGCAGAGCTGGTCATGCTACCTACTGATCCCCTCTTGTGTTCTCGGAACAGTGGTATAGTTAACCATTCCTGCTCTGTTTTCCCCCACAGACTAGTCCAGACCTGGTATTATTGAGCTATGCATTGTCGCTGCTGAATACTCCACCTGGTATGTAGTAGGTAAATGACAATATCCCCCGGCTCACACACACACCAGAGACAAAAGAGCACGTACGGGTCTTTATATTGTCAAGTTCTACTTTCCTCTCCTCTATTTCCACTATCAGTCCATTCATCTAGAACTTACTCTAAGGATTTCCACATGGGACCCTTACAGTGAACATATGCTACTTTTTGGAAAAATAATGCAGCTGCTGCAAGTTACCTCTCTCCGTGTCCAGGGCAAGTGTCTGCAGACCCTGTCTTGCATCTATGTTCTTCTCTTTTCCTGGGCCAAAATGCTGCTCTCTCCATTAGCTGTCAGCATGTGCTTGCCTCACCCACCTGCCACAGTGTCCACCATGACTTTGGATGGGCCCCCGCCCTGTACATCATTCCTTAGCTGCTTTTTCCATCACTGACATGTACAGACTGAAATGCCAGAGCCACTTGCATCCTTGAGATCTCCCTTTGGTCACCATTCCTTCCTTGGATAGGACTAAAGCCCTTTCATATAGGCCAAAAGGCTGTGTCCTTGACCAACACTTTATTTTTTAAGGGTCTCCCCTGACCCCCTCCACCTTCCCCAAACTCCCAAACCCCAAAATGAATTCAAGGCAAGCTCTCTTCTCTTCGAAAGGTTATAGCTAATAGCCCCTAAACTTTAAACTTGGAAAGCACACGCACCTACTCGACCAAGTTCCAGGGTCACATGAATTTAAGAGATGGCCCATTTAAAACAAACCACACTGAGCAGCTCAAAGGAATGTCACCATTTGGGGCAAGTGCAACATGCAAATGAAGGCCGTGATTAGGAATTGAGTGTGCTTCAGGAGGCCCCCAGGCCCCTGCCACTGCAGTGACACACGTGGGCTGACACGGTATCTGAGCACACCTGGGAAGCAGACCGCAGCCCTCCCTGGCGCCCGGTGATTACAGGGCAAGGCTGAACGCAGCAGCAAGAACGAGAAACAAAGCCTTCTGTGAAACCAGAAACCACACAAGGTCACAGAAACAGCAAGAACTTGTAAATCTCAATAGCCCTTTGGTAAGGAATTTTCCTAAGCACCTGTGTCCAGTGCTGAAACGACTGACACATACCTGAGATGACGAGAGCACAGATCCAGCCCCGCCACTGGAAAGACCATTCTAGGCCACGAGCGTTTAAGACGTGGGTCCCTCTCAGGCTTGTCTGTGGAATAACATCTAGGCCCAGACCAAACAATGGCTTTGAACACACGCTTGCGACAAGACAGACCACGTCTTTGCTCAGTGATGTGGCCTCAGGTGAGTGGAGAGAGGTGAAGGTGGATCAGCACAAGGACTGGGTGACCAGCGGCCTCCACAGAAGCTCAGCCCTGCAGAGCCCCTGACTCAGCCCCGCGGTGGCTGAAGAGGCTCTTCAAAGTAACGCTTACGAAGTCAAGTACTGAACAGGCAACTCTGCTAATAACTAATAAGCCTCTTATTAAAAGAAATACAAGCTCTCTTGCCCCACCCGCCCTTCCTTCAGGAGTTTAGGGAAAATCGCCACAAAGAGAAAACCAAAGTCAGTCAAAAGCTGCTTAAAGGATGTGCAATTACGTGCGATTTAGAGTCTATGGATGATTAAAGCCAGAAAGAAGGCTGTGCACTTGGCAAATGCTCGACGACGTATTTAAGCAAATACTCCTTCAAAGCTCCGTGCCCCTTCCTCCCAAAACACACCTCCCTAATTTGCAAAGATTTGTTCAACAGGCCAGTGGTTCTCCAAGTGCGGTCCAGGGTCATTAGAACAATTGTCAGAAGACCTGCTGAGTCAGAACCCTGGGGTAGGGCCCAGCCAGGTGAGTTTTAACAAGCCCCTGGGGGTTCTGGTCTGAGAACCAGCACACAGGGCAATGAGCCTCCTCCTGCTGACCCTGGGCCCAGCTCCAGCTGGGGCTCAGTGGGCGTCACTCTCTCACAAAGAACCAAGTGCTGCTCTCGCTCGCTTTCAGCCTCATCGAGGACAGAAGACCCTTCCTCAAGAGATTCTCCCACAAGTGGGACTTGGGACAGTCCATAGGTGGCCTCACTGTGGTGGTGGCCATGATAGGAGTCCCTCAACTTGTCTGCACATGGTACTCATCTTGGAGCTTTAAAAATACCAATGCTCTCAACATTGCTCTCCAGCAGGGAAATGCCAATCAAAACTGCAATGAGCTATCACCTCACACCCATCAGAATGGCGATTATCAGAAAGACAATGAACACTGGGTGCATAAATCTCTTTGGATTGATGATTTCAAGTTCTTGGGATAAAGACCCAGTAGTGGGATAGCTGGATCCTATGGTATTACTATTTTTAATGTTTTGAGAAATCTCCATACTGTTTTCCATAGTGGCTGCACCAGTTGCAATCCCACCAGCACTGGAGGAGGGTTCCCTTTTCTCCACAACCTCTCCAACACTTGTTATTTTTTATATTGGTGATTATAGCCATTCTGACAGGTGTAAGGTGATATCTCATTGTAGTTTTGATTTATATTTCCCTAATAATCACTCATATGTGGAAGATAAACACATGGATAAGGAGAACAGATTAGTGGTTACCAGAGGGGAAGGGGGTAGGGGGATGGGCACAAGTGGTAAAGGGGCACCTATGCATGGTAATGGATAAAAATTAGACTATCGATGGTGAGCACGATGTAATCTATACAGAAACTGATACATAATAATGTACACTTGAAATTACACAATGTTATAAACCAATATGACCTCAATAAAATAATTTAAAAAATAAGATAATTATAACCTTTGGAGTTAAAAAAAAATAAAGCTGGGAGAAGATGATTAGTGAAAAAAAAAGAAAAGAGCTAAGTGTTGACAAAGGTGTGGACAAAAGGGAGCTCTTGTGCACTGTTGGTGGGAATGTAAATTGGTGCAGCTGCTATGGAAAATAGTATGACGATTCCTCAAAAAATTAAAACTAGAACTACCATATAATCTAGCCATCCCACTTCTGGGTATATATCTGAAGGAAACAAAATCATTATCTTGAAGAGCTGTCTGCACTCCCATGTCCATTGCAGCTTTATTCACAATAGACAAGATACAGAGACAACCTAACTGTCCACCAACAGATGAATGGATAAAGATGTAGTGTGTCTGTAGTGTACACAATGGAATATTATTCAGCCATAAGACAAAGAAGGAAATCCTGGCATTTAGAACAACATGGATGAACCTGGCGGTCATTATGTTAAGTAAAATAAGTCAGACAAGGCTTAGAGAAAGAAAACTACTGCATGGTATCACTTATATGTGAAATCTAAAATAAAATGTTGAACTCATAGAAATAAAGAGAAGAATGGTGGTTGCCAAGGGCTGCGGGGAGGGAGAAATGGGGAGAGGCTTAGAAAAGAGTACCAACTTTCATTTAGAAATGACTAAGTTCTGAGACTCTAATGCATGTCACTATACTGCACTGTATAATCGAAATTTCCTGAAAGAGCAGATCTTAAATGTTCTCACCAGAGAAAAAAAGTAACTATGTGAGGTGATGACTGTGTTAATTCACTTGATGGTGGGAATCCTTCCACAATGTATATGTGTATCAAATCATCACCTTGTACACTCTAAATGTATACAATTTCATTTGTCAATTATACTTCAATAAGGTTGGAGGTAAAAAAGTATCATGCCCTGGCCCACCCCCAGAAATGGTGATTCAGTTGGTCTGCAGGTGGTTCAATTCAACTGGTCTAGAGGGAAGGGCAGCCTGGCTCTAGGATTTTAAAAGCTCCCCGGGTAACTACAATGAGCAAACAAGCTTAGGTCTTCTTGCTGACCTATGCCTGATCAAATAAAGAGGCAGCACACAAGAGGTACCTGACGTGTGGCTGCAGAAGGGATGTGACATGAGGGAGGGCTTTACTTTGACGTTTGCCCTAAGACAAGTCGGCATCATCCTGCACCAATGCTCCTGGGGACCTGGTACCACCCAGGCTTGATGGAAATTGCCTCAGGTATTAACAACTATTTTCCTTATCCGGAATCTGAGGGTAAGGCTGGTTAGGATTGTACTCACTTACACAGTGCCCACCTGGAGCCAGGACTCGCACCTAGGACTGCTCAGCTGGTGTGCAAGCCTGGCCTCAGGTTCTCTAAGCTATGAAATGAACAAGTGAGACCCCCACCTCCCATTCCCTGATCTAATATCCAATGACCAGCTCAATATATTTCTTCTTCTTCTTAAAAAAAAAATATTAACATATTAATATGGTAAAATATACATAATAAAATGTACCATTTTAACCATTTTTAAGTGTACAATTCAGTAGTATTAAGCACATTCATATTGTTGAGCAACCATCAACCATCATCCTTTTCCAGAACTCTTTTCCTCTTGCAAAACTGAAACTCTGTCTCCATTAAACACCAACTCCCCATACTTCCCTCCCCTCAGCCCCCGGCAACCACCATTCTACTTTGTTTCTGTGAATTTGACAATTCTAGGAACCTCATATAAGTGGAATCAAACACTATTTGTCTTTTTGTAATTGGTATATTTCACTTAGCATAATGTCCTTAAGGTTCATCCCGTGTAATAGCATGTGTCAGAATTCTCTTCCTTTATAAGGCTGAATAATATTCCACACTTCTTCTTAAAGAAACAATTCTCAATTTTAAAAACTAAACTCCATAGTCCAGCTCTGCATTTCCCATGCCTGAAAACACAGATACTGCAGTTCTCATGCAATCGATGGTAAATGAATCCTTGAATCTTTTGTGAGGAAATGTGCAAGGTGTTCTCAATTTTCAATCTCTGCCTTGTATCTTGGCCCCAAATCCAAGTCGAATCCACTTTTACAGCCTGAATCAGAAGGAATCCAAGATGGCGCTATAGTCAACTCAAGATTTCTAAGCACAGACGACTTGGAGAGGAAAGAACGTGATCTGATTTGAAGGGACTGAAGAAGGGCTCATTAAACCTCAGCCAATGGCCCTCCACTTTTAAGATCTCCTCCTTTTTGTCATAGTATTATAGCTAACACACAGCCTAATTCTTAAGCTATTTCCTAACTACAATAATTGACCAACAATCAACTCCAAAGAAATAAAACTGATTATACAATAAAGGGGATTTGCTCAAAACTGAAACATACAGAAACAATGTGGGTTTCAGGCATAGTTTGCTCTGGGCTTCTACTTTGTGTTTCAGTGGTGATTCTCCCTGTCCTGCCCCTATCTCCAACAGCTTCATCTTCAGGTTGGCATCCCTCCTGATCACAAGATGGCTCCAGAACCAAATAGAACAATGTGCAACCTTACTCACATTCTGCTTCTCAGAACCACTGAACCAAAGTTCTGAGTTTTGTTCTAATGGATCAACCCAAATTGGACTGTTAATCGTGGCCAAGAAATGCCTCCCACTGATTATAATGTGGGCCTGTGTAATAGCCCATCCTTTGGGAAGGGAAGGATGCTCTGAGTAGCTTATGCCAAGTTTGTGGTTAATCGCACCCAAAATATGTGGCTGATACACAGAAGAGTGGTCCCCAAAGGAAAATCTGGGGGCTTTGAGCAAAAGGAAATGGTTGCTGATCCACGTCCCCCAAGGCACCTCATGCCTTAAGCAAGACTCCATGTTAACTCTGTGCCAAAATTTCACATACTTCTTAAGAACTTTTTGATTAGAATAATAAGCTATCTAGCATTATAACTCCCTCACCCTACCTTTTCTCAGGGAATTGATTCATGCCTTATGATCAAGGCAGAGTTCACAGTGCCTTGATTCCCCTAATTATGTATATTTTTACAAAGTTGACTTCCAAGCCAACAGCAGCCATATTTATCTTTTGAAAATGACAGTCACTCTGAGCCTCAAGTTTTGCTCAGCCCCTATCATTCTTTGGATGGGAATGTACGGGCGGGGAGGCACGAAGAGCTTCTGAAACATCTATTTATCTAGTATGGCAACAACAAGAAAGTATCCGGGTACCATTAGCCAGGGGAGACAATGATGAAAGTTCTCCTGTTGGAAACTATTTTCTAATTATCTTATCTCTACTTGGACACAAATGACTTGAGGTAAGGATCTCATACAGGAATATTTACCTTCAGAAAGAGAGTCTGGTAAACGTGAGGCAAGATTCTATAATTCTGAGGTTAGAACATAAATCCAGTACTTAAATGTTAAAGAGCGATTTGAGTCAAGGAGAAGGGACGGCTCTACCCTGAGGGGTAGGAGAATGGGTCTAACCATTGGCCTTGGACACGGCCCTCCCCTCGAAAGCAAACGCAATCATGGAATCAACAGGCATTGTAGCAAGATCTTTATTTGTCCGCCACGGGAAAAATAACAAGAAATCATGACTCTGCTCCCGTTCCCCGTTCCCTCCACCCCCTGCCCGCCAAAAAATGACCTTCTGGAGTCTTCCTTCATTCTAATTCTTCACAAACCTCTCTTCTGTTCAGAACAGACTCTTCAATATTAATTCCATAGAAGAGAGCCTACCACCCATAAGGAATCATTCAAAAATAAGAGAAAGGATAGCGAAAGTATCAGCCACTTTCAAAACGTTCCTCTTTTTTCGGAGGCTAGAAAGTATTAATAAATTAACTATAAGAAATATTTGGAAATCTAAAATAATAATTTTTAATATAGTTGGTATAAGATTTATTTCACAAATTTTTTAAGTCAGAAAACTTATAATCAAACACCTGTTTTCAGGAATTTTCAAATTATTCCACAGATATCATAGGGTCATATCTTAAAGAAAGAATTCATGCTTTTAGTTCAACTATAATTCTCTGTTTATTCACAGTTTGGGGGTCTCAGTGGAGAAGCCCTAGGATGTGTATGCATAAAGAATGTAAGCAACTATTCATTGTAGAACTCAGCTGTGCAAACTGGTCTGTCCTCACCTAAGCTGCTATGAACACACCACTAGAGGGGGGACATGTAAGCTATTTCCATGCTGTTAAAAAATTAAAAGGCTTCCAGCCTTCTTAAAAACATTGTCAGCAGGGTGGGAGAAGGATGGGAAGGAGGGAGGCAGGGAAAGTCAGCTTGAGCATCAGTAACTTGATAAGCATGCTGCCGGTAAACAAAGAACACCCCGGGCTTTATGACAATTGCCAATAAACTAAACAAGCAAACAACCCAAACTTAACCCTGCCCTTAAATTTTTTCCTCTCCCTTATCACTGAAAATGTTCATTCTGAAACAAAGCCCTTATCTCTTGCGTAAGTTGTGGTGCTTGTTCATAGATGATCAGCAGGGGAAAACCAAGCCCTGATCTGAGATACAGTCTGTCCAAGATGCATGCGGGGCTCACCAGAGAGCTTCCCTCCGGGGGCACATTCTGGCCCAGATCAACTGGCTCACCTTCCACATCACTGTTTTCCAGGTGTCACTACAGATCTTCCTTGACTTACAATGGGGCTACGACCCAATAAACCATCATAAGTTGAACATATCACAAGTCAAAACTGCATTTAACACACCTAACCTACTGAACATCGTAGCTTAGCCTAGCCTGCCTTAAACATGCTCAGGATATTTACATCAGCCTCCAGGTGGGCAAAACACTCTAACACAAAGCCTATTTTATAATGAAGTGTTGACTATCTCATGTAATTTAATGAATACTGTACTGAAAAACAGGATGGTTGTCTGGTACAGAATGGTTGTATCAATTATTCACCCTCATGATCACGTGGCTGAGGGGGAGAGAGCATCGCACCTCAGGAAAAGAGCAAAATTCAAAACTTGAAGTATGGTTTCTACTGAATGCGTATCACTTTTGCACGATCGTAAAGCTGAAAAATCATAAATCGAACCATCATCCACTGGGGACCGTCTGTATACGTAAAACTTCTCAGCTTACTAGTTAAAGACTTGGCCTTGTCCCTTTTCCTTGTCAAATACACATGCATGTATAAGCATACACACCTGCACAGCGGTTTGCAGAGGAATCTGGGAACCAGTAACCACAGACAGTGAGGAAAGGGAGAGAGGGGAAAGGATGGGTGAACAAAGGAGAGGTGAGTAGGAGGGGAGCACACAGGAAAAATCCCCACAAATCCTACTTAGCATTGTTCTCCAGAGAACTAAATATCAACTGTCATTAGAAAGACAAGGGCAGCAGGGTCTACATATCAGTAACCTTCCTGATCTCCACACTGAGCACTTGAACAGAAGATGAAGAAATGGATGGGTGGAGAGACAGAAACAGTAGTGCCACAACCGTCTCCCTGGCTCTGAGGACCCCATTAGCTTGAAAGCTGCACTTCATCACACAAAAATGACCCAACTCTCATCAACAATCCCCATTCGAAGCTTCACCCATGAGAT
Organism: Equus quagga; assembly: GCF_021613505.1. Lineage (NCBI taxonomy): Eukaryota > Metazoa > Chordata > Mammalia > Perissodactyla > Equidae > Equus > Equus quagga. The sequence goes on along the minus strand of NC_060268.1, from coordinate 81,658,421 downwards.
TAAGACAGAAGTAGCCATTCTCTGACTCTAAACATTCAAAATACTGCCATGGGATTCATAAGACACAACTGGGAACTTCTTATTGACTGGGGATTTCTAAAGGTTTAGGGGTCAGAAAGCTCTGAGAATCTGATGACTGTTGGGGACCCTCTTGCCGAGAAAAATGTATACAGACAAATTTTAACACAATACTGAGGGATTCATGGACTCTCCACACCCTTAACCTATCCCTCATTCAAAGGTCTTCAAGGTAAAAATCTGTGCCCAAACTTATCTCTTCCCCTAACTTCTAATTCCAGCAGAGGGACATTCAGTCAGCCTATGGCCACCTATTAGCACCTCCAAACTTGGAAGTCCCTTGATGTGGTGGAGGATTCTGCATCTGAGAGGAGTTCCAGGTTAGATGTGCACCTGAGTGCAGAGCCAGGGTAGAGGTGGGAGGCAAGGGAGAGGCAGCTAATGGCCAACTTTACCCAGAGATCCACAGAGAACAAGGAAGACCACAGAAAGACTGAGACAACACTCATAGGCATAACCCACAACAGAAGGAAAAAGACAATCTCAAGTCCTGCTTTAGAGAAATTTTGCCTGGAAAAAACTTTGAGCACATGCCATGAGGTGTAAGTTTAAAAGGACCAAAAAATAGCTAGAGGTAATGAGCATAAAAGTTGTGCTGCTGGCTTACCTGTAAGAAGGTGGTAGAGAATCATAAATTCCCAAGCAAAATGAAACAAAGAACAGAACCATGTCAACGCAGGCTAATGAAAGTGCCAATAAGCCCTTTTCATATCCTGATCTAATTAAAACTTTTTCACAAATGCCAGCAATCAATAAAAAATTATTCCTTCTTCAGTCTGGGCTTCAGTTTTAATTACCAGCAGAGCAACATGCTGTGATTCTGAGAGCATCTGATGTGTTCGGACACATTTCTTACAAGTCTAAAAGAAGAGGATGATGACAGTGTCTTCCCCCTTTCTCTGCATGCATGTAGCACAGTTGCTAGATTGAGAGCTTAAAGGGCTCCTGAGAGAAGGCATAAAGCGCTATGAGCTTTTACAGAAAAAGAATAGAAGGAAGTGAGCAGAAAAGGTGAGAATATGAGTTAACTTCCATTCAGTTTCTCACGCCTTATACTTGGTAGAGCAAAAATAGGTGAGTTTGGCAACTCTTCAAAGGGTTTAAGTGCCTTAAACAACACAACACAAAGTATATCCCTTCATGGACCAATCAGCCACAAGATGCACACCATGAAATCAGAGAAATGCTACTTTTTGATGCTGTTTGCTTACAAAGAAAATATTGTCTTTCTGTTTAAAATTTTTCACAAAACTAAGCAAAATATGTATTTACACACTTAAAACTATTGCTGATTCTTTGGATATAGAGACTCTGTGTCAAAAGAGTTAACATAATGGGTGAGATCAAATAAACTATTTTTTGCAGCAAATACCAAATGGGTTCACATTTCACATTGTCTAAATTTATTAATATGTAAGCTCTGAGGGGCCAGAGTTGCGCACTTTTATTTTAAAATCTGATACCTCTTGCACAATGCCACAGTGTAGAAAGGGCATTTGATGAATATTTTCTTTGGAGAGACTACATAACAATTGAAATCAAAGTTACTAAAAACAAAAAAATCTCAATGCAGCTGAAGGTATCAGGAGACCTCAGTCCAATTTCCTGGACACATAAGCTCATCTGAGGTCCTGAAGGGTGGCGTGGTTGGGAAGAGAAACCGGATTTTCATTTGGCAGCCAGTGGACAAAGAGTCCACCATTTCCTCCAGCAGTTGATTTTCTGACCCTAAGTCTGTCTTCCCATCAACCTGAAATTTACCTCGTGGCTAGAAGGCAGAGACCACTCAGCTGTAGTCTGCAGACTGAGGCACTCTGGGAATTTCTATTATTTAGCAACATTCTCAGGAAAACATCACCCCACACAAATACACAAATATTCAAACAATGCTAAAGATCTGACTTAGGAGATGAGACGGTCACAATGCTCCCCACCTCTTCCCTATCATAATAGTACCAGCAGGAGGAGGACATTCCAACCAGCCAGGGATGCTGGCTGCCTGGACAAAACAAAATGGGTTCAAGTGGAAAGTTCTGTTCATGCTCACTATCTCTTTTTATTCTATTTTAACTAAGAACCATGTATTTTAATATATTACATCCCATCATTTCTAAAAACACACCATGGTAAAAACCTACCTACAAGATCACTGCACTTACAAACTGTTAGAGATCAACAACAAAAAATATTTTCTGGGTTATTCAAAACATTTGCATAACTTTTTCACTACACTTTTATTTTAAAACAGAATTTAGAGGGGAAAAACGAACCTCACTTTTGGTCATTTTCAAAATTTCATGAAGAGGTGGAAAACAATACAAACCACACCCAACCAGGTAATTACAGTCACGCCTCACATCTTAATGATCCTGCCTTACTCCACAGTGGCAGCAACCCTGACAAAAATACCACCCCCAAACAGAGCCACAGCACAGAATTAGAGCCTACCTGGAACAGAAAAATCCATGCTCAGAAAAGATATTTCATCTGAACTACTAAAAATAATAATACTGAGATCAAGCATCACCCAGTACACTTATTAAGAGATTACAGGAAGAACCTAACGCATGCATGTAAAAATGAACTATTTATAACCAATGATCCAGAGAACATAAAATAAATATAGGTGGGAGAATTAACAATTCCCAGCGACCCATGTGAAACACCTACCTGGGTTTCTAATAGCTCAGGGGCACCACTGGGAGAGTGGGCAACTAACTGGGGAGGGGCAGGGGTCGAGGGCTCACCTGGGGGAAGCTGCTCTGACATCGTGCAGCCTTGGAATGATGTGGCTGGTGAGATGTGTTGGAGTTTTTCTACAGTTAGAATTATAAATTTGTCACTTTCTTAAGTAACCTCCTGTTGCGATTTTCACAGTAACTTGAATTAACAAAGTAATTGACTTACTGAAGAATTGTATGTACAAGATGATCATGACAAAACAGTTCAAGGTGGTGCTACTTCCAATGCCTCCAAGAATAAATCAATAGGTTCTCCTCCTACCACCCACATAACTGCCTCAAATTTGGCAGACATTAACACTGTGAAATTTTTTAAAAGAGGACTATAAAGGGACCCTGGGATATAAAGATGGGCCCTTGTAGACCCACAGAGAGTTAAATAAACAAGAAATGAGTTATTCAGTCACCAACTCAACTATTCAAATCCTGCTTATATTAAGAATAAATCTTAAGATATATTAAGAATGACCCTTAAAATAAAAAAAAACCACCACAACAATAAGAATGACCCTTGAAGTACAGAATGTAATGATTAATTTTTATCTTTCAATGAATAAAGTCCCCAACATTGATAAAATTAGAATTTTCAGAATATCTACTTCATCCTTATTTCACTATTAAGCAGAAAAGTGAGGAAAAGTAGGTGTGGGAATCACAAGAAGAAAGACAAGTTCCCAAAAAAGTGTGGACTTGCACTCGGCAAAATCAGGTGGGAGAAGAGAAAGATTTCCAGGGATTTGGAAAGTTTTGTGGGATTCAATTCATCACTTGGGTGATGGACAGCTTATCAGTACTGAATTTATTTAAGCCTTAGAATTGAAGAATTAGGGGAATTCTGGTTCAACGGAAAACCCTTCCAGGGTACCCTAAAGGATAAAGATTACTTGTATGACCCTGACAGTGCTCTGTGTGCCCATCATTGGTCGAGCCTCACTCCCGTTCCTGCTGTTTCCCTACACGTGCTGCTTCCAGCCCTGCACTCTACACAGAACACCTTTCTCCCTCCTGCCCTAGCCCAGTCTCCAGACATGCCAGTGCCACCGTGTAGAACTGGAAGCCCTCTCCGTGGGGGCCATCAGTCGCCCACCATGGGTCGCTCATCACTAGCACGGCAACATTTACCCGTCTGCGTTCTCCCTGCTGCACCATGAGCTTCTTGAGGACAGTCTTGGAGGGCGGTGCTGGGACACGGCTAACTCCCAAAACATACTGAGTGAGGAGTGAGCCATGAAATCGTGGGGAAATTTTTTGCAATGCTAGAGTATAGTAAAGAATCTAGCCATTTTAAATTAACGTAAGATTAGTCTGAACTTTAGGAATACAAGTTATCTAGTAACTGTGAAATATTTTCCTTTTATTTTTTTCTTTTTTTAAAGATTGGCACCTGAGCTAACATCTGTTGCCAATCCTTTTTTTTTTCTTCTTCTTCTCCTCCCCTAAGCCCCCCAGTACATAGTTGTACATTCTAGTTGTAAATCCTTCTGGTTGTGGCATGTGGGATGCCACCTCAGAATGGCCTGATGAGCAGTGCCATGTCCATGCCCAGGATCCGAACTCATGAAACCCTGGGCTGCCGAAGCAGAGCACATGAACTTAACCACTGAGCTACAGAGCTGGCCCCAAACACTTTCCTTTTAAAGTGCTTTCACTTCTATTGTTCAGATGCATTCTCACCCTATCTCTGAATAAGAAATGTCAGCATGATTATCCCATTTCAGGGAAAGAGATAACACACTCAGAACAAAGAATGAGATGTTAACTCCTGGGTTTATGCAATAAATATTCTGGATAAACAAAATGCGGGATAGCCATACAATGGAAGATTATTCAGCTATAAAAAGGAATGAAGGACTGATGACGTGCTGCAACATGGATGCACCTTGAAAATACAATGCTAAGAGAAAGAAGTCAGACACAAAAGGTCACATACTGAATGATTCCTTTCATAAGAATCATCCAGAATAGATAAATCCATAGAGACAGAAAGCAGATTAGTGGTTGTCAGAAGCCAGGAGAAAGAGGGAATGGGGACAACTACTAAATGGCACAGGGTTTCCTTTTGGGGTGATGAAAAGGTTTTGGAACTAAACAGAGATGGTGGCTGCACAACATTGAGAATGTACTAAACGTCACTGAATTGTTCACTTTTAAATGACTAATTTTATGTTAGGTAAATTTTATCTCAATAAAAAATAATATTTTTTTTTTAAAAAAAGCAAATCTCCCATCACGAACAACAGAAAGGAAGTCTTAAAACAGACTCTCAATGGCTCTAAAGACACATGGACACCTCAGTGGAGCTGTAGATTTGTAAACAGTACAAGGAATTATCATTCAAACAGTTAGTGTCATTAAAAAAAAAACGAGAGATTGTTTAAATTCATTTAGCGTTCTCCATTATTCTATTACCTCTGAAAACTCCTCACAATATTTATAAAGCATCCCCTTTCTCTGTGCTGAAAGCCTCTATTGTAACAAAATCTAATTTCTCGTATTCAGTTCAAGTCCCCCGGCATTCCGTACGTAATTCATTTGTGGCAAACTCTAGACCACATTCTATGTAAGTGTTACTCACGAAGGTTGATGATTTTAGCAAATGAATAATTTATTTTTACTTCCAAAAGTTCCCTTTTTTCTTGTCTAGTGATAAAAGTAGTATAACCAAAAGAAAAAAGGAGGAAAAAAGATAAGCTTGTTGGTGAATATTCTTCCAGTCCATTATAAGTTTAACATTCTTGGTGACTTTTTCTGATATTCTGGTTAAGACACAAACCCTCACGTAACTAAAAGCTCTACTCAGCAAAGAAAAGCTGACCCTGCAGTGAAGAGGTGTGGGCTGAGAGAAGGGGTGTTAAGTACACAGACTGAGTATCTGTTTATTCCTAATACAGCAGCCCCCAGAACAGATCAGATGCAATGCCAAGTGTTCCCATCAGCAACAATTATTTCCTCCAGAAGAATCAAAAAGCTAAAACATGCACCCCTACCTGGCACAGGCACAAGGCAAGGCCCATTCCTGAGCACCCAGGATGGGAAAGAATGCTTTAAAAACAAGATACTCTCACTGAAGCCACTCACGTTAATGGGGTCCACCAGGCAGGAAGGTGTCACAGCTGTCGAGCCCTGTTGGAAGTGCATGGCAATCCCATGTGTATCCCATTACTGAAACTGTACCCCATGTTCATTGCAGCATTTCTCACAAGAGCCAAGATATGGAAACAACCTAAATGCCTGTTGATGGATAAATGGATAAATACAAGATGGTATATAAACACAATAGAATACTATTCAGTCGTAAAACAGAAAGACATCCTGTCATTTGCAACTACATGGATGAACCTGGAGGACACTACACTAAGTGAAATAAGTCAGACTGAGAAAGATAAATACTGCATGATCTTACTTATATGTGGAATCTAAAAAAAAGTCAAACCCATAGAACCCGAGTGAAGAAGGGTGGTTGCCAGGGGGTGAGGGATGTGGAAATAGGGAGATGCTAGTCAAAATTTTCAGTTATAAGATGAATAAATTCTGAGGATCTAATGTACAGCAAGGTGACTATAGTTAATAATATTATATTATACACTTGAAATTTGCTAAGAAAGTAGCTCTTGAGTGTTCTCAATACATAAAAAAATGGTAACAATGTGAGGTGATGGATGTGTTCATTGATTTGATTGTGGCAATCATTTCGTAATGTATACATATATTAAATCATCACATTATGCACCCTAAAAAATTGATTGTGGGGCCAGCCCCAAGGCCTAGTGGTTAAGTTCAGCACACTCCGCTTCAGTGGCCTGGGTTTGGTTCCCAGGCACGGACCTACACCACACATCAGTGGCCATGCTGTGGCAGCAACCCACACACAAACTAGAGGAAGAGTGGCATGAATGTTAACTCAGGGCACAATTTCCTCAAGCAAAAAGGGGAGGATTGGCAAGAGATGTTAGCTCAGGGTGAATCTTCCTCAGTGAAAAAAAAAAAAATTGTGATGATAATGATGATTGTATAACTCTGAATATAATAAAAGCCAATGAATTGTACTATTTAAATGGGTTAATTATATAATATGTGAAGAGAAACTCAATAAAGCTGTTACAAAAAATAATAAATAAGAAGTACATGGCATTTGCAGGCACCAATCAACCTTCAGTAGAAGTAAGCAGGCCTTACTTAGTCAGGGGTCTTGAAGGGACTTTCCAGCCCAAACATTCAAAACAAAGGCACAAAAGAGGTTAAACCCACTTACCCCAGTTTTAACAAGTCAGTCCATGCCAAAACTTAAGGTTACAACTTGGATGAGACTAAGATCTAGCAGTTTCTGAAAGGACCCACATCTGTCCCAGGGTCAAAGGATGCTGCCCATTAACACGGTTTACAATGCCTCACAAATAAGGGACAAGTGGGTGGGAGTCAGGGGAAGGACACTGGCCCCATGCCAGGATGACAATGGACACAATGCTTTGTTCTAAAAAAAAAACAAAACATCAGTCCCACCCGTGTCACTTGTACCATGTCAACTGTTGCTAAAAACAAACTAGCAAACAAACTAAGGCCCTCAGAATGTTTGCTTGCTTTCAAAGATCATTTTTGACCCCTAATTCACATCTCAAATCACAACACCCAAAATTAACACAACAGAATGGGGAAAGATCTAAATACATTGAAAAAAACAAAGTTGGAATGAAAAAAATTTCTCTAGGTAGACCACATAAGATGAACCATAGAAAATGTCCATATTAAATAAGAAGAGACTATCAAAGCTGCATTTATGTATATTACATTAGTTTTCATTTTCTCTCATGTGTTTACCTTTTTTTTTTTTTTTGCTGAGGAAGATTAGCCCTGAGCTAACATCTGTACCAATCTTCCTCCCCTTTATATGTGGGTCACCGCCACAACATGGCTGACAAGTGGTGTAGGTCTGTGCCCAGGATCCAAGCCCTCGAACTCAGGCCACTGAAGCAGAGTGCACAAAACTTAACTACTACGCCATGGGGCTGGCCCCCATTTACTTTTTCTTTTAAATTTAGCTTACATATTTGAATGAAGGTGATCTCTGTAACAAAAAAATAATAATAACCTTTGGAATGTATGCATTTTTGAAAGATGCACTTTTTTTATATAAAACTTTTTTGGAATAGGTAATATAATCACACAGTTCATGCTAAGTGAAATAAGCCAGACAGAGAAAGGTAAATACTGCCTGATCTTACTTATATGTGGAATCTAAAAAAAAAGCCAAACCCATAGAACCAGAGTGAAGAATGGCGGTTGCCAGGGGGTGAGGGATGTGGAAATAGGGAGATGCTGGTCAAAACTTTCAGTCATGAGATGAATAAATTCTGAGGATCTAATTTGGTTTGGGTTTTCTATCATTTTGATAAAAAATGATATAAAAAGGTATACAATTAGGAGGTAATTTTTATTCTTGTATATTATTCCAATCTTTCTTTATGCAAATATAGTGGTCAGTGTACACGTGCAGGAATTACTTTTGTTGTTGGACCAAGTTAGTTGCATCATTACAAGAGGTCGGGAAATGCACACCACAGTCTCTATATAGGAAGCCGTAAACATCATTGATGCTCCAAAACTGGGAATAATGCTCTGAAGGCGAGACTGGCTGATTCAACAGGTAAATAAAAGGGTGTGTAGCTGAGACAGCATTTTGTCTGTTTTTCCGCTAGACTGGGAGCTCTCTGAAGCAGGAACAAGGGTGAGTTCACCACTTTCCCCCTCCATGCCTAGCACAGGGACTGGCACGTGATAGATGGCCAATAAACGTTTGTTGAATGAGTGCACTAACCGATATTCCATCTTAGAGGAGGTAGAGATTGAACAGGACCTGGAAGAAGAGAATGATTTGGAGATCCCCACAGAAGGAAAGGCTTTTTTCCCAGGGGCAGTGGCTCAAGCTCAGGGGTGAGACCACTGGACTACTGGATGGAAGTGAGATAAGGGGGTCACCTCAAACCTCAGCAGGAAAGGGCAAGTTCCCACAGAGCGGTATGCCGTCATGTGGGCTCTCCTAGCCCAGGAGGGGAGTGTCTAGCATCTGTACCCCTCCTCTGGCCAACTCAGCCAGGTAGCCAGCCTCAGACAAGCTATGAAGTCAAACAGTGAGGGCTTGACCCTTGGCTGAGTCTCGCTCTGTGAAGCGTTTCCCTACCTGCTCTGAATGTTACCCCATCCACACCCACTGTCTCTCTCCTCCTTCCCATGGCTTTCTATCTCTTTCCTCTTTCCCAGTTTGGCTCCCTCTTTGCCTCTGTCCCTGAAACTCATTTGGGACCCAGCAAGAGGTGGAAACTATGCAGTGACAGCACTGACCGCTGGGGGTGACAACGGTGTGTCTCCGTGAGACTTCAAGCCATCAAAGCCAATGACAGCTAACAACAGATGTGCAGAGACCCAAGTGCTGCTGTGCCCTTGCAGACTGTCCCATAGAAGGATACTCTGGAACCCAGAACCAGGGTTGCCTTCGACACCTGCAGAGCTGCAGAACCCCCACAATAGGGTTGGTCGCCCATCCACTGGCCAGATGGTATTAGGCCCAGACTACCAAGAGGGTAACAATCTGCACAGCTCTGTGCTAAACTCATCTCTAGTTTATTTTACATTTTGCATAAAGAGGCTGTTTGGAATATATGTCACTTTAAAATGTTTTAATAAATTAGACATAAAAACAAATGATACCGGCCAAGAAAAGAGTTAAGCAACAGTTCCCTCTTCTTTTTCATCACTGTAGTGTTGTTTGGTCTGTATCAAATGATGGGTAATCAGAAAACAGACGAAATATAACTTCTTACATAACACTCTCCAAACTGGGCAGTGGCTTGGAGTTCCCAAAACAGAATCTGCATTTTCCCAAAAAAGAAGATATTCTAAAACCTCCCACATGGCAATAGAGAGCTGGACTAGACACACTCCAGTCACCATAAGATGGTGACAGGCTGGCCTCCTTCTCCTGCCTCAGGGCAGTCCTGGCAGACACCCACTGCAGAAGCCAGCATGCCCACGTCCACAGCAATACACACTCAGTTTGGCTGGAGATACACAAGGACCCATGTAAATGGTCAAAGTGTTCAAGTCTCATGGTAAATAACGGCATTTGTTTTACAGCTATCGTTCTAAAAATCTGTAACACTTCAAGAGACTATTATGGGGCTATTAAAAAGATTTTGCATTCAGTTTTTGAGATGATTTAGGCAGAATGCCATCGCTGCAGTAATTACTTATCACTATGTAAACGGACTTTAATGCTTCATTAAGAAGGAGAAAAATGATGACGCTCTCTCGCAATAGCCAAGCAAAAGTGGCAGCAAAGGCAATGGCCCTGTCTGTAAATACTGGTCAACTTAGATAAGAAGCAAGTCTCCGAGCGCTATGGGACAGGCAGCTAAACCGTTTGAGGAATGAAAAGCTAGCAACATTAAGTAACCCTGCAAGTCATACTGTGGTTGAACCTCAAGTGGCCAGTGCAGACACCACTTTCGTTAGCAGGTTACAAGCCCTTAACTTTTAGACCTGATACACAGAGATATTTTAAACAGGGTATGTACCCAAGGAACTAAAAATGCCTTAAAAATCTTCACCTTTATCTGATATATTGCCCCAGACACCTGTAAAACTTGAAAATAGAAAAGTCTTTTTTGAAATTCAGTATGGAAGTGGTTAAGAAATCTCCTGACATACATGCATAGCAACAATTTCCAGGTTCTTACTTATGTTGGCAATTTTGCAAGGACATGAAGCTATTTCTATAGCACTTTGCTGCAATAATACATGTGTTCATCAAACAGACCATGCAGGGGGCCGTTCTCCTGTGATGCAAGGGAAGGTATTTCCCACTTTGGACCAAACCATGAAGGTACTTTCGGCACTTACATCCTAAGATACTGAAAAGCAGGAAAACAAACTAAATAATTCCAAAGACAAGACTGTCTTTACAATGAAGAATAAGGCTATGTGGTCTTAACCTGGTGCTGCATTTCTTTCTGGGGCACCCCAGTGCCACTTTATATAAATAGCCGGGGAATATAAACCACAAACACCTGCACTGAGATGCTGATGCTAACACTCTCAAATTTGGGCCAAGCTGCTTAGGCATTTTGCCTCAAGTTTTCCAGCTGTGAAGAGAGGAAATGCCACCTTTCTCTCTCTCTGTGTGTATACTCTTATAGGCATATAATTGATGTTATTAACAGAGATTACTCCATGGATAGGATGTATTATTCTCTGCACTGAGCGATGCAGAGGGAGAGTGCTGAGGATAAGGGCAAGAAATAGAGCCCTTTTTCTAAGAGAAACATAGTGTGTTGCATTCCTTTATATAAGAATCCTCATTGCACACGGTTAAATGAAGGGTGCTCCTGCCCCATTGATGTATCACCACTCTAAGAGCTGCTTCCAGATGCAGGGATGCACATCTTCTTTCTACTTCCATCTCACAATACAGCAAATAAATTTCTACTCTAACGCATTCTTTATGAAGACGGTGGCCTGAGAAAACATTCTTGATCCTGCCTCCCTGCCAGTCCCTTCTCTAAGGCAACAAGGCAGCGCCTGGGGTCAGGGAACTTCTGAGGCCCCGAGGGCCCCAACATCTCCAGGGGAGTGAGCACGCGTGGGTCTCCACGGTCAGTGTAGCTGACGGTCCATATGAAGGGAAGAAGGCTTCGGACACAGCTGAAATCAAGGGAAGGGGGCTCCAATGGAAGGTGGCACTGTTCCCAAGCCTTGTAGCTAGGAGAGGCTGGGAACAGAGCAGCTTAGCAGAGCAGGCTGTTTTCTGACTTCTGTCATCTACCACCTGCTAGTTTGCCACTACTTGAGTGACACCAACTCATGACCTGCGAGGCTGCTGAGGGCAGTCGCAGGCACACAAAGGGAGGCAGCAGCCTGAGGGAGGGTGACCTAGCTGAACTGTAAGTGGCACCCACCAAAGTAAAACTAGTCTAACAGATAGAGGAAAATTTTAACAGAAAGGTAATGAGCACACATGTGGAGATGCAACTGGAGTATAAAAACTTTCTAAATTAAAAACAATTTAAAAACTTAGAAAAGCATAAAGTCTCAGTTAAACAAGATGAATAAATTCTAGAGCTCTGTTGTACAACATTGTACCTATAGTCAACAATACTGTCCAGTATACTTAAAATTATGTTAAGAGGGTAAAGCTCATGTTAGGTGTTTTTACCACAATGAATAAAAATTTAAAAATCAAAAATAAAATTAACAAAATATCTATTGCTCTAAAGCATTAAATTAACATTCTGGAGGATTAAAGAAAAGAAATATAGGCATTAAAGAGCAAAGAATAAGAACATGGAATGCATGAGTCAAAAGATAAGCGACCAGAAGGACAGATCCAGGAGACACCAGGAGAGTTACAGGAATGACAGAAGTTGGGCAAATGCATCTCTTGTGGACCAATCAGCGATTTAAAGCTGTTATGTTAGGAGAGAAAGTTTTATTTTCAGCTGTTAGGCACTGGCAGGATTGAAAATAACACAACTTTCAAATTAACAAGGGAATCGTTAAATTAACATGAAAATTGAGAAAAACAAAAAGTAAAACAGGTGGCAACCACTGAATAAGATGAAAGCAATAAAGCAAAATTGATCAATTATCACAATAAAGAGACAAGGCAGAATTTCCCTATTAAAGGACAAAACTGTCACACTGGATTTTAAAAGTCCAGCTGTATTGAAAAAACAGTAACAACAAAAAAATGGAACCTACCCAAAACAAAGTGACAAAGTTTAAAAATGAAGAGTTGAACAAAGGAATATCAAGCAAATGCAAATAAAAAAAGAAAACAAGGGTAGCAATATTAAAATCAAACAAAGAAGAATTCAAGGCCATAAGCATTAAACTGGACAAAGAGGGATATTACATAATGACAAACAGGCAATCTGAAGCAAAAATAAGAATTATACATCGTTACGCATCGAACAAAATGGCAAGTGAATCTGTTAAGGAAAAGCTCTTAGAAATATGAAAGTTTAAAAATTATAAAAGATACTTTAACATACCTCTCAATTTGAGAGTTAAAAATAAACATGGCTCTGAATATAACGAGATCATTAAGTTTGATTCAATAAATATAGGAAATGAAGGCTTTGTACTTTCCAAAGGATATAATTTTTTTAATGTCTATCGAACAATTAAAAATTGATCATGTACTTGGCACAAGTAAACTTTAATAAATCCCCTAGAGATTTCAGAGCTACATCATAGATCATAACAAAATATTAAAAGATACACAGAAGAAAATTTAGTGACTACTTCTAGCTCATCTCAGAATCAAAGGGTAAATAAATATTTTATTTATAAATCTAAAAATAACAAAAATGAGATTAATTCTCCAAAACCAAAGGTACATAGATAAGGCCGTTCTCAAAGAAAATTTATAGCCTTAAATATCATTATTTTAAGACAACTAAGAGAAAATTAGACAAGCGTTTAACTTAATAAACTTAAGGCAAAAGGAATAGTAAAAGTGAATTAATAAAAATTAAATACTGAAATTAAATTTAAAAGTAAGATGAATATAAAATTTATACACTTAGTTCTTTGAAGATAATATATAAACCTCTAACAAGCTTGATTAAGGGGAAAAAGGAAGGAAAGCAAAAATGTGCATTAATAATGAGGAAGGGGTTATTACCATGGATACCAAAAAATTATAACAATATTATGTATAACTCCATGCAATAAACTGAAATTTTAGGTAAACTAATTTCTTAACAAGCAGAAAATATCAAAATCCAGAGAAAACGTAAAAGAATTGAATAGAACAACCGTAATATGTATTCTGGAAAACTAAAGAATGTGCTTTAAAAGATTTCAGGGTAGTATAGGGAGAGATACCAAGCCCAGGTGGTTTTCCAGTTGACTTCTCTTTAATATCTAAAAACTAGGTTTTTCCTATATTATGCAAATGCTTTTAGACTTTAGAAAAGGATGAAATTCTTCTTAACTCATTTTAAAAAGGTAATCCTAATACCAAAACCTGGGAAGAATAAGAATAAGGAAATAAGGAAGAAACTCCAGACCCATCTGAAGACTGCAGTCATAAAAATTAAATAACGTATTAGCAAATCTAATTTAGCAACATATCAAAAGAATACCACACTGTAACAAACTAGGGTTTATTCCAGGAAAGCAAAGATGATTCAGTATTGGGAAATCTAATCAATGTAATTTATTACACCATAAAATAAAGGCAAAAGCTTACAATTATATCATGCCAAAAAAGGCATTTAATAAAATTCATCAGCCTCTTCCAATAAAAACTAAAACATGAATGGATATATGCTACTTAAATATGATAAATTATCTTTACCAAAACTTAACAAGCATATTCAATGCTTAAAAGCCTGAAATATTTTTATTAAAATCAGGAGCAAGATAGCAATGCCCTTTTCCACAGAAACAAAAGTACCAGCAAACAAACAAGGATGGATATATACAAACATACAAGTGAATTTACTGCAATCCTCTTTTCGTGGCAAAACACAAAAAGAAAACAACAAACAAGAAGCAACATGATTGTCCATCAACACAAGATGGCTGACTAAATTACGGTACATGCATATTGTAAACTGCTATAATTTTAACTCTTATTTCAATATAGGCAATTGACCTAAAGTGACATCCAGACTTTAAGAAAAATCAACAAAAATGCTACAGAATACTATCTATAGAACACTCTTTATGTTAATAGCATGATCCCATTTTTATGAAAACCTAAAACTATATTGTATGTATCTTGTGCATATTTTTACCTTCCTAGAGAAAGAACACAGTGGAAATTAAGACCTCTATATCTTTTATTTTGCACTTGCGTCACTTAATTGTTCTTATATTGTTAAAGAAAATTTTAAAGAGACCATCAAAAAAAAAAAACAACCAAATCTGTTTTGATGACACAAAGCATCTTCCAGGCACACACAAGTTAGAAAAGAGATTCTCTGCATATTGTTATTTCTTGGGAAGGTAGGAAGGGTGTACATTTTAGCAGCTGGCCTCAGATCAACTTAAGTCTGAATCCTGACTTCATTTAGTAGCAAGTTCCTTAGCCTCTCCATGCCTCTGTTTCCTCATCTGTAGAATGCAGGTAACTTCTCCCACCCCACAATGGTTTAAGAGGATTAAATGTCCACACGTAACCTGCACCGTAGCCATTCTAGTGTCCTTATATCAGCTCATTCCTCTCAAAAACGAAGACAGAAAGAAGGATTGAAACTTGCCTCCCTGTGTGTTTCCAAGAGTTGCCTGACAGTACCTAAATCCCTGGCTTTGCTACTTCTGACTACGCCAAGGTTCTGTGCAGATTCCTTTTCGATGTTACCATTGCTGCCAGTGTGAGTGAGTCAAAGGTGACCTGAAAAAGTTGGTGGTCCTCAGTTGTCCTGTTGGGAGCTGATCACAACCACAATGCCAGCCTTGAACTTCTCAATTTCTCTCAAATATTCACTGGCAGACCAATGGCAGCAGCCAGGGATTTCCTGGAGAAGATCACTTAAGACTCTTTTGGACAATAAAAAGACAAAGGAGGCACTGGTAGAGCACTCTACTTCCAAATCCCAAACGGAAACAGAGAAAGAAAACCTGAGGAGGAGCCAACGCTACTGCTTCCAAGCTCCCCAGATTAACGAAGGGTCATTAAAAGCAGAGAAGGGGGCCGACCCCAGGTCGAGTGGTAAAGTTCGCGCTCTGCTCTGGTGGCCCACAGTTTTACCGGGTTTAGATCCTGGGCATGGTCATGGCACCACTCATCAGGCCATGCTGAGGCAGCGTCTCACATGCCACAACCAGAAGGATCTACAACTAGAATATACAACTACGTACTGGGGGGCTTTGAGAAAAAGAAGGGAGTGAAAAAAAAGAAAAGAAGATTGGCAACAGATGTTAGCTCAGGTGCTAATCTTAAAAAAAAAAAAACCGAAAGAAAAGAAAAAAAAGCAGAAAAGAAAGAGAAAAAGGGACTTCTGAGACGTGGTCACTTCCCAGTCCTGATACTGATCCCATTCTGTAAGAGACTATTAATTAAGAACAAAATACAGAGAAGGTAAAAGTAACAACAGGGAAGGGAGCTAAATCGTGTGATAAAAATATATTTAAATTTTCCAAAAAAGAAAAACAGGGCTTCCCTAAGAAATGAGCTGGCAGGGAGGGTGTCGGGAGCATTGCAATGTCAAGGAGCAGATACTGTCCCAGAAGAAGCGGGCACAGAAGCTCCTTGGAACAAAGTCACAGCCAAGAGTGAAAAGGAGAAACATCTCAGCTTAAACTGAAAGTATCCTTTCTCTATTACAGAAAGAAGTTACAGACAAGGGAGATCTCCCAACTCACTTCTTTGTATCTCACATTTTCCAAGATACTTGTTTCATGATCCAAGTAATATCATAAAGAGGAAATAAAACCATCTGTGAGAAACATTAATTCACCATGGTTTGACTAACAGGGAATTCTTCACAATCCTCTCCCAGATGATAAACTAAAAACTAAACAAAATGATTCAAAAGCTTCTTTTATGTAAAATCCAATTAACTTTATAAATATACTTAGCAAAAAAAATTCCATATTCCTTTAAAAATGTATATCAAAGTTTATGATTCTCCAGCCCCAAACATATTCTTCATCTCATCTGAGTAACTGTTTTACCAGATTTTTCTTCTTGAATATTTGATACTGATTGAAATAATACCTTTTTATTAAAAGTAAATTATGTATCATTTATAATAACTCAAAGTACATTTAATATTATATATATATCTCACTAGTTTGAGTTATATTATTCACATGTAAAATATATCTAGGGCATAAAACTTCAATACAGTTTAATTAATAAACACTTCACTCCTTAAAAATGGATTTAAATCAAAACAACTCCAAAGACAGCAGGACCCATTGGCTAGGATGGCCATATGACCTAAGATTTTATAGTTGTGTGTCCTGATTTTATATAAAATGACCTGATTTGGGGTTCATAAAATAGTCATAAATGTCAAAAGTCCACAAATGAGTGTTTCGTTGAGAGCATCTGCTTGTCCTTAACTAATATACGGGGGGGGGGGGGGGGGGGGGGGGGGGGGGCAGGGGGTGGAGATCTGGAAGTGCAAATGCTGAGCCCAGGGCTCAGAGTAGTTGTCTAAGTGGGTTTGGGGCCACCTCAACTCAGTCAAAGAACTAAGACTGTACACAACTGTGCAACCAATGCAAATGCCTGACACTGGAGAGTGGTTAAGTACATTATGGCACCTCATCCTATGTAACTTTACATAGCCATTAAAAATAAGGCTTAGAATGACTTTATGGCACTGAAAAGCTTTGAAATGCCAGTAAATAAACATTTTACTAGAGGAGGCTAAAATACATTTTAAGAATCTAGAAGAAAATTTACTCAACTGTTCTCAGTGATGGACTTACAAGCCTCCTACAGGAGGCTTGACTTTTCTGAGTTTTTTCCAAATTCTTTAGCTTAGACACAAACTTTTATCCCTAGATGCTACGCAGTTTTAGGCAATTTTTAAAAACAGAACAACTGAACAAGTTTTGATAGGAAGAAAACCATACTAGTCTCAGAAGACCTGGGTTGTGGTCCCAACTCTGCCCTTGGACAAATCGCTAAACATCTTAGTGCATTAGTTTTTGCACCTGGAAGATGAGAAGCTGGACGAGATTATTCCAGGGATCCTCTCAGGCAAAGTGCACCTGGCCTGGGAGGCCAGCCCCCTTGCCCATGACCCACAAAGCCTTGGGGCACAGTGGAGCAGTGAGGGCTGCAGAGCAGGCCAGTCCGGGACCCCCAAGGGAGGCCCAGCCAGGTGCTCCAGTGACACCTGATGAGGCCTTCCTCAGCCTGTCCAGTCCTTGTTGCACCTTAGACTTGCAGCTGCTCTGTGTGCTGAGGAATGGGTGCCTTAGGTTGGAGGTTGAGGAATGACAAAAGAGAAAGGTAAGAACTTTCACGGGAGTCAAAATGGTATTGCTGTATGCAAACAACTCCCTTTCACAACTTCATGTCCCTTACAGGTGAGCAAAGAGGAGAAGAAAGGATGGCCTCTCTTGGATAGAAATCTAACAAATATCTTTATTCACTAAGAAACTGGAGGAATAAAATATCCCAGTAAAAGAGGGTTTCTCTCTCTTTTTTTAAGCAGAAAATCAAAAGTCTGAAAATATTTATTTTAAAATTCTAAAATAATCAAATGATTTTCCCAGCAGATACAGTGAACATTTTGGTGAACTCATCTATCCAGAAAAATGAGAAGTGTTACATCATGCTGTCACCTGCCTAGAAGGTGTCACCAGCCTAGTAACAACAGCCAAATCTAATCTCTTAGGCAAAATACAGTATGACAGGATTACATAATTAATTTTCCTGTTAGGCATAATTGTTACTGACTTTCTGTCATTATAGTGTCAGCTCATCCAGTAGATGATTGCTATCACATTCTAATTACAAAAACATACAAATAATTTGTAACCATTCATTACTAAGTAACGAGTGAGGCCACAGTTGCTAATGGAGACTTAGAAAAATGAAGATTAAAGGCAAACTGGACAATAGGTGCTTAAGAAATTAAGAAATTAATCCTGATGAAATTTCCCAGTTGTGTTACTAGGTGTCTAGCTCTCAGATTAACTGCTAGATATATTTTCTAAGAGCCACATTGTTTAATTTCATTAAATGTCAGAGTGACCCAAATCACTTAGCGTCACCAAGATCAAACAGAAATACAAATATTTAAGATACAGTTTCAACTTTGACCTCTGTGCTAAAAAAGAAAGCAGTCCCCATTGGCTAGCTACAACAAGGCAATTACAAATACCCAAGTTTTACAAATACGTAAATTAAAAGGTATTTATATAATAAACAGACTTATTCTGTGGTTCCTAGCGGGTACTAGTATAAGTTTATGAATCATTAAGTAACAAGGAGCGTGTCACAAAGAGGAGAGAACCACAAGCTAAAGTGTTAGTACCTGTCACCAGTTGTAAAGCCACCTGAAAATGAAACTAAAGCATCTCTGGAATCAACTTCTAGGTTATTGGCTTCTGATGTTCTTTACTTGTCACTCAAAAAAGTGTCAACCTGTGGTATCTGAGCCAGTTAGAAAGGTGATATCAGTCCCATCTTACAGATGAAGAAGAGTCTCAGAGAGGCAGTAAATAACTTACAGTCGTGCCCCCTTATCCTTGGGGGATACGTTTCCAAGACCCCCGGTGGATGCCTGAAACCAGCGGATAGTACCAAACCCTCTATATATTATGTTTTTTCCTATATGTACAGACCTATGATCAAGTTTAATTTATAAATTAGGCAGAGTAAGACATTAACAACAATAACTAATAATAAAATAGAACAACTTAACAATACACAGTAATAAAAGTTACTGCAGATCTTAGCCACCTCAGGATATGATCTTTTTCCTTTCCTCATTAAGTGAAGAACATTCACTGTTTCACTTGAAGCACTTTACAGCTTCTCTTTAGCATATCTGAATTGCCAGCATCACTACTCTTGTGCTTTGGGGCCATTATTAAGTAAAATAGGGGTTATTTGAACACAAGCACTGGGATACCTGGACAGTTGATCTGGTAACTGAGATGTCCACAAAGTGACTAACGGGTGGGTAGTAGATACACTGGACAAAGAAACGATTCACATCCTGAGCAGGATGGAGCGGGATGGCGAGGTTTCATCACACTACTTAGAACAGCATGCAATCTAAAACTTATGAATTGTTTATTTCTGGAATTTTCCATTTAATATTTTCAGACCATGGCTGACCATGGGTAACTGAAACCGTGGAAAGTGAAACCAAGGATTAGAGGGGAGTACTCTAAGTTATACTGCCACACCACTCACCCTACCTAAACTCAATTTTTTAAACTAATAGGGAAAAAACGGGCAATGGTGTCTTCCAGAAACAACAAATACTTGTTGAAGAATGAGCCAAAGCAAGCATAACTAATACACATTTGGGATCTCATTGAAAGAAAAGAAATGCATCCAAAGGGGCTTCTCTCCACCCCAACCCCCCAGCACAGAATCCCCTTAGACACCCCACACGCAATATGTGAGTGTACCTTGCCCAGCCTATATGTAGCTTAAACCTCATCTCCCTCTGGCTCATAATTCTAGTAACTCCAGGAATAACCATTGGAGCTGCCGAAAATCAAATCCTGGAGTAGAGCAAGGATGGCTCAAGGATAAAATCAATTAATTAAATGTTTGCAGTGAAGATACAAAATTATAGATTAATAGCCAATGGACTAACTCTACTTACATAGGAAAAGGTTTTAAAACACTATGAATGCTGGAAAAGGCAAGTGGATATTAGGAGTCATAAATGGGATTTGTTTTAGATCCTACAGTGTTCAGATTTTGCAATGAAAGTCAATAGAAAAAAAGATTTGCACACACATTTTGATTTTACATATAATTGCTTAGGAATGCACCTAATGGGTAAAGACAAATTATACATGCAGAAGTGTAAGTGTGAAAGCATATTTTGGTCATATAAAAAATCATTCCCCAGTAGAAATAAGCAAATCAGAAATAAAAATTAAGCGGGAGGAAGGGGAGTTTAGTTTTAGAATTATTCAACAGCCAAACACTTCTCTCTTCCAAATGTATTTCAAAAATCCTTGGCCTAACTCCCTCCCCTCCCCACTCTACAACACACACACACAAAATACTAGTGAATCATTCTGTTACTAAAACTACTATTATAAGTGCTATTTTTAAGAGTCAGTAAAGAGCCATTTTCCCAAGAAACTAGTGATAGCCAGTACCATGTACTGCAAGACAGCTGGTGCAAATTTGATCATATTATTGTCTCCCTATTGCTCTTGAGAGATGCAGAACTTTATGGATTCCCCCAAAAAGTTCCAACTTTTTAACAATTCACCAGTCAATTCACTGTTCAGGGCTACATTTGGGGGTAGCTTTTTTGCTTTTTAATCTCAAAATCCCCTTCTAATCACTACCAACCCCCCGCAGGACCAAACAACATGGTTCTTATGCTCACTTACCTCTTCTTAAACGATTTAGACATCAGAGGGAATCTAAGATGCAAAATAACCCATCTTCAATTAATTGACCTAGCACCCAAAATGACATACACTGATGACAAACTGAGTAGGAAAAGGGCGTCAATACATGGGAACCAATAGAGCTATAATTTGGAGGGTAAATTGCTGGAGTCACCAGCTTGAATTTATATTATCTTCTGAACATTTGGCATTAGACAGTTAAATAGCTGATAGCTTGAAAAATTAATCTTAGTGATCCATGAACCTGGTGAATTACAAGTTCATCCATCAAGACAGCATGGGATCATGTAAGAACATGGCTCCAAACCAGCATTCAAATGGTTTCTTCACCAACCCTAATTAGTGAAAAAAATCAACACCATTCAAATGCCAAAATATGTTCAAAGAAATAACTGACAAGACACACCCATTTGGCCCTTTGAATTCCTTACTACATGCAGCTAGGGGTCTCAACTCTCAAATTAAGAGCAAAACAGACCAACCAAAAAGCAAGCTTGTTTAAAACATGAGAGTATATTTGATCAGCAGCTTTATGACTTGACAAGGATAAGGAAACAAACAAACAAAAAAGACAAACATGTCCAGAAATACTCCTTTCTACAAACTAAGAAAATATACTAGTTTCCCCTCGATTGGTATGGGTGGGGTTAGAAAGATGAGGATTGTGGTAGAAACACACGTGCAACAAGGACTGCTAGGGTGTTTTCTGAGAAGTATCCTAAGGCAGCCACCAGAACGGCCTGGTAAGTTACATAAAAAGGAAAAGTGTCCAAGAGGCAAGGACTCACACCCTTCACGTGGTCTTCCCGCAAGTTTGAGGGAATGCCACCTAAGATCAACCTAGAGGGACTTCTAGCGCCCCCTGCTACCTGAGCAGGAGAGAGCAAAGTGAGTTTTTCTTTTTTTTTTTAAGTTTTAATACATAATGTAAGCACAAGACTTAAAAAATGATACAAAAATGTACACTGAGCCATTTCACTCCCATCCCAACCTAGTTTGTTTCCCACCTGCACCCACATGTCATCAGGTTCATCAGTTTCTTGTTTTTCCTTCTGGTGTCAGTCTACACAAATACAAGCAAATGTAAAGAGATAGTCTTATTTTCCTCTTCTTAATTTTACAAAAGAGAAGTACACCTTTGCTTTTTCACTTAACACTCTGGAGATCTGTTCACACAGAGCATAAAGTGTCCTTGTGCTTCTTTAAGCTACAGAGTATTCCATTTTGTACATATATCTTAATTTATTAACCAGTCCCCTACTGAAGTACACATGGGATTGTTCCCTATCTATTACTATTACAAACAATGCTGCAATTTGTATGTGTGCAGGTGTATGTGTAACATAAATTCCCAGAAGCAGGACTTCTGGGTTAAAGGTTGCATGCATTTCTATAACTTTGATAGATACCGCCAAACTGCCTTCCATGGGGGTTGTACTATTTCACATTCTCAACAGCAACGTATGAAAGTTCTTGTTTCTCCAAAGTCTTAACAATACAGATTGTTGCACAAATTTTTAGATTTTAGAGTAGCTTTAACCCTCAAAACAGAAAAGGAAGAGAAAATAGAAGTTTCTCCAAAGAGGAATTTGAATAGCTGCCAGGTGTTTCAGCCTGACACCTTTCACATGGCATCTGCAGTTCCTGAAAGATTTTTTTCTCTTTTATCCTCAGGACACCCTAAAGAGAAGCACTGGGCTCATGCCTTATCAGGGCCCCCAGGCAGGCCCGTTTCCAAAGTCCTCTCTTCTTTCAAGTGAGAAGAGAGAAGGGACCCAGGAAGGCAAGACAGCTGTGTCACTTAGGAGCTCCTGAAGGGCCACTGTCTTTACATCTCTACACTTCCCAGCCTCCTCACCTGTAACAGGTGTCAATGATGACACAAACCACAAGGGGCTGCTGGAGGGGGTCACATGGGGGTCATGTAGGCAAATGCTTAATGCAGCGAGTGGCACAATGCATGCACTCCAAGGAAAAGTAACTAGTACCACTTTATAATAAATGCATGGCCACCACTTCGTAATACCAAGAGTACAACAAAGTGTAAATTAACTCCTGTAATTTAGTAGAAAGCTCAATCGAGTAAATCAATACACAAATACTGTTGTTTTGACTTGAAAAGTGCTTAGCTTGCCCCTCCCTACACTAGTTAATATTACTAGAAAAACAACTAATCATTAAAATAAATGCAACCATCCCCAAAAGCATTAAGCTCCTGTTAAATTTTACTGGGTAAAAAAGTCATTAGACAGTTACCCCAGGCCTCTGGGTCAGAGCACAAGGCCACTACTCCACCCCAGCTCCCGGCAGAGGCAGCATAACTCCTGGAAAGAAGCCCCTGGGGTCGGATCCCCCAGGTTAGCGCTCCTCCTGGGGGACCATGGGCACGGTTCTTAACGTCTTCAGGATTTAGTGTCCTCCTCTATGAGAAGGTAACGGCAGTTTCTACTCATAGCGTTTTGCAAGGATCAAATGAGAAAACATAGACAAAGTCCATAGTAAACACAATAATAGGGCGTAAAAGGGGGAGCAGTCTGCATTACCATCATCTTTAAGGGACCATCTGTCCTCGCTCTTATCTAAAGCAAATCCCTCCATCTGTGCTTCGCAGCCACCCTCGGGTCTCCAGATCCTTACAGGGGCTTTCCCCCTTTCTCTCGTTGATCTCTCATTCCCCTCTCAGCGGAGTCCTTCCACGGACTCCAGTCTCTGTTAAAGAAAACAAAACCTGCACTCGAAGGCTTCTCGTTCCCAGCTGCCAGCCCTCCCATCCCAGGTGCAGCCACACTTCACAATGTCCTTACCTCCCCACCGTCACCTCCCACTCCTGAGCCGCTGCCAGCCCACCACTCCACTGAACCCACTCTCAGGTGACGTCCTCAAAGCCCTCCCTGTTGCAAGACCCAGTGGACCTCTTCACTTGCCTTCCTAGTTGTCTCCTTAGTGGCTTCTGGCACTTTTGACCAAGGGCTTCCTCCTAAAACCTTCTCCCCTGGAATCCTGGACACCATACTCCCTTGCTTTCCTCCTTGCACTCGGACCACTCAGGTCTCCTTTACAGATTCATATGCCTCTCTCTGGCCCTTGAACGTTGACGTTCCTTCAGGTTCCATCCCTGGCATGGCTTTCTCACCCAAAACTCCCTCCCCGGTGCTGGAGTATGTTTCAGCTTTCAAATACCACCTCTACCCAGACAAATTCCCAAATAAGCTGCCTGCCCAGACCTCTCTCTAAGCACCAATCCACATTTCCAAATGTCTACTTGACTCAGAGGTGCCTCAGACTCACTATCTCCAAAGTTAAACTCGTGCTCATGATCCTGGCCACCTGACCTTCCACCAGGTACGTGCACTGCCACAGCCTTCCTCCAAGCCAGAACTCTGGACGTCATCCTTGACATCCTGCCTACCCAGCCACTCCTCAACACAAGTCTGGGCAATTTTACCTCCCAATCTCTCTACAATCAACTTGTTATTGTCTCTACCACCAGTCCAAGTTAGCTTCATGCTTTGCCTTGCCTACTTCAGTAGATTCCTAATTGGCCTGCTCTCTACTCTTCACATTGTAGCCAGGGTGATTTTTTTAATGCAAACATGATATTCTCTCTCTCTCTCTCTCTCTCTCTCTCTCTCTCTCACACACACACACACATACTACATCTGTTTAATATTCTACACTGATTTCCCATGGCTCATATGGTAAACATGAGACCCTCAACATGACTTGTGGACCCTGCCATGGCCTGGCTCACATCCCTCACCCCACCCCCGGTCCCGATTCCCACTATAGGTCCTTTATACATTATTTCCTCTCCCTCTTGGTCTCGTAGCACCCCACCTGGTCTTTAGGGCACTCATCACAGATGCAATGCTTTATTTGTTTGTAGCTGGTGTGATTAATGTGTCTCCCAACAGTCAGCCCATGGGGCAGGCACCAATGTACACAAATGACTCCTTGGTGCCCAGTGAGCATATAATATGTATTTATATAATGAGTGAACCAATGAAAGGAGAGATGAATGAGTCACTGGCCTACCCCACTCCAAATGACATGAAAATCCCAGTTACCTCAAAGGTACATTGTAAGAACTTGATGATATATCTGTGTCATGGAAACACAGTTTATCGTGTTGATGTTTCTAAATCTTATCAACAGCAAATTATAAAAATAGTAAAGCATTACCATCTTCCCTCCCTTATGTTTACATCCATCTAATTTGTACTTTATTTTCAAAAGGTAGACACAGAAGTGATAGTCACTGGAAGAAGGGGCAAGAAAAAGAAAATCTAAAAATAACCTATTTACTATGAAATCATGATTAACTTAACACATGTTTCCTTAAGGGATTTATTATGAGGGCAATTATTATACAGGTGAGCCAATTTTTCTAACAAGTGAAAACAATGTTATTTAGACACAATCCCAAGTGATCAGTACCTCTTTAAAAAAAAAATAAAATTACATTGAAAATTTGAACTTGAGAAAATCTTATACTTACAATGTAACAAGAGTTCTCCTGGCTGGGGCTGGTTCAGATCAAGTCACGTTAGCCTTGAGTTAATGCTACAAAATTATTTTAGTCCCTTCAGAAATTTTTACAAACACCTCCACAGTATCAGAGCTCCTCAGCATAGATTCCACATGAGCTGGTCCCACTTGTCCCCTCAAGCATTTTATTTCTCAGCCAGACCAAACTACTCAGCACTCCTGCTTGCTTTAACAATGACCAAGAGCTGTACTTGCTCTGTTGGGTTTATTTTCAAATTTTACTAAATTCCTCGTTTATCCACAAACTGGTCTGTTTTAGACCTGGCTCCATGTTGTCCATACTCATGGCCAGGGCTAATTTTAGACTGATATTGAACAGGATATGCGTGTGGGAGGGCTGGATACACTCTTCAGGAAGAAGATATGATCTTTAAAGAGACTTTTTCCCGCCCAGCTGAATGTAGGGTGAACCATTTCAGGACCCAGCTACGGAAGAAAGTGCTTATGAGTCTTGGCTTACCATGGACAGAACAATTCTTCAAGGGCTAAGCTGAGTTCCCCACCTCACACTGGCTCACCTTTCGCCCCCTACTCACTTGAGATTGCTCATTTGCTCAGAGACCACCATACCCTAGACGCCTCAATCCTTCCAAACATACTGGAAGTCTTTTGTGAATACACACACAAGTGTGTATATGTGTGCAAAAATATGAACACAAACAACATAGAAATGTAGATAAATAAATGTATACAATTTTCTTACTAACCACATAAAAACTCATGTGTAGGAAGAGAACAACAGAGATATGCCTTTAAACCTACTTATTGAAGGAATGTTTTAGACCAAGACCTGATTTTCTTTCTTTATGACGATTCTTCACAGTATCTCCTGGGAAAATCTAACAACTCTGAGAGACTCTCTAGTCTAAGAAGAAAGACTCTACAGAAGGGGAAGAGCCACAGAACCAGGATGCAGTGATGGACTAGCACTTGCCAGCAGGTATGAGAGTACACATCTGCTCTCCAACATACGGAAATGTGGCACCTGAAGGACCCTTCAGTGGCCTGGAAAAGACCTGGCAATTTACTCTCAGTGAGGGGATGTTTTTGCTAAGTCTGCTGTCTTCCAACATGACCCTCTGGGTGCCTGGTGAGAGGCAACATAGAGCTTCCCATTGCTGAAGAAGGAAATGAGCAAATCAGGCAGCAAGACTGGATGGCAAAGCTTATTCAGGAAGGAAGTATTTTACCTAACTCTGGAAGAAAGTCACTTCTCTATCTAGCATCTAAAAGTTTTAGGAAATGGTATAAACTGAAAAGCCAAGAGTTTTTCAGAGTGTACAGATTCCTTGTTACCCAAAATGCTCAGGAAAACCACATTTAAGCCATATCAAAAGACCTACAATGGAGACAACTCAATGGAAAGGAAAATGGACATGTCAACACAAGAGTTATGCTAATAACTTACCCAAGAGAGTTATTCTAAAATATGAAGTCTACAAATATGAAGTTAGACTGAAGTTTACAGAGCATAAAGCTTTTTTAAAAACAAAAGTTTAAGCAATATTAAACACCATTCTTTGATATTTCTACTCAGGAAGGATTTTTTGGACCATAGATACACTCAGCTGAGATTTACCAACGAGTAAGACTATTCTTGTGGAATGCGGAGTGGGGTTTCCCTAGATAAT
Organism: Equus quagga; assembly: GCF_021613505.1. Classification (NCBI taxonomy): domain Eukaryota; kingdom Metazoa; phylum Chordata; class Mammalia; order Perissodactyla; family Equidae; genus Equus; species Equus quagga. The sequence goes on along the minus strand of NC_060268.1, from coordinate 81,631,342 downwards.
TAAATTTTACTCAGTCTCTTTAAAGAGCCAATTCAGATTCATAACAGGGAGTGTGGGGGGGGGGGGGGGGGGGGGGGGGGGGGGGAAGGCACATGGGGAATGCTAAGGAATGGGAAGAAGTATTTCCTAAATCAACCACTTTGTTTAAACTGTATGAATTCTAGAATGTTTGCACATGTGCAGTCCTAATGCAAGCTACACAGCACAGACATTTTAATATCCTCCTTTATCCTGCCTTCAAAACACTACCAACCAAATCTTTGCCCTACAGAGATGGCAAGCCACATACTTACTGTAAACAAAACATTTCAAAATAAAACATTTCCCTTCATTGTACTTTTCTTCTCAAAAAGAGAACTCCTACTTCTCTTAGACACATCAATTTCTTGTGTCACACATAACCAAGCACAAAAGCCTTTTCAGCTTTTAGCGTGATTTGGCAGCAAGGCTACCATGAATCCTGAAATTGTTTCGATGGTGTGCTTCAGGACTGTTTGCCTTTGGGTTTCATGTTTATTGTTTTTTTCTTCTTAAAAGCTTCAGATTCTTAACCTGTTATATGCTTTTTTACTTCATTTACTTTTGGTCCCATTTATCATCTTATTAACCACAGCCATTATGTTGTCTAAGAGAAAAACTGGAAAGAGGAGTTATTAAAGCCACGAGAGTACCATGGTGAATTACTTGTGTGCACTAGGTATGTAAATTAGGGCAAGACTGTATCACATGCACAAAAAACACAGGAGTATTAAGACATTTAAAACATTAAGATAACTAACCCAAACCTTAATAGAACATTTAGCCTTAATCCTTTTACTTTCTGAGGTAAATAACGGGGCCAAAATATTTTAAGTAGAAAGTGACACTATCTAAGCACGCTCTCAAGTTTATTCCCTAGGCTTGAGTTCTTCATGGAACCGTGTGACCTTCTCCTGCATAAACGTATGTACACACTTACGTTCACAGCAGAGGGGACTAGGACAAATGCTGGACACAGTCACAGATTCAGATTAAGTTTCCAGTCATGAGTTTCATATTTTCTTTTAGCAAAGGTATGATTTGGCACACGCGTTTTTGGCAGCCTGGGTTCAGTTCCTGGGCACAGACCTACACCACACATCTGTCAGTGACCATGCCGTGGCAGCAGCTCACATACAAAAAGACGGTGGTTGGCAGTGGATGTTAGCTCAGGGCTACTCTTCCTCAGGAAAAAAAAAGACATATCGTCTAATCAATTTAAAATTTTGTTTATGATAAAGATCCATAGCTATGCTTCGACCTTGAAAAAATTCCAGGTTCCACTTTGAGGGAAAGGATGAAAAAATAATATGTATGCCTAAGAGTTGCTAAGAAGGCTGGGACAAACATGATAGCAAGCAGATTCTCTCAGGCTAGACCTTCAACAGGTTACCAGATAACACAGCACGTGTGTGCCTTAATTTCACAAAACCAAGAATAGCCAAGATCTGCTACCACCATTTCCTGGATGTTCTGCATAGTTGCTGAGTCTAGGATTAATCAAGGTCAATTCTGTCTAAAATGTACAAGTGTACAGCCCCAGATGGTACAGCTTCAGCATAAAAAGAGTGAGCATGCCCATACTCAAAGTTATACCTTTTTTTTTAAGCAGTGTGTACTCTGAAGTTTTTAAGTAGAACCAAAGGTCATCTAGACCTTGTTCTTACTTTGTTTTGTTTTGTGTTTCAGGATATAAGAGTATACATCCTGGAGTTGGCAGGAAGTGAAGGTTCAAGTTTAACCACTTAAGAAGCTAAGAAACCTTCAGCAAAGACACTCAACTTGACATTCAGTCACCCAGAATGTAAACTGGAGTCAATTACACCCACTAAATGGCTGTTGGGAGGATCAGGTGAGTATACTAGGAAACTGTAAAATGGGATTCAAGAGAATGGTGGGCATCTTTAGGTATTCAAGCACAAATTTGAATTTCCAGTTATTTTGGTCTTTTATAACCTTAATAGAAAAATTCACCTGAAAATGAAACTGAGATTTACCAACCTAAATCCTAAATTGGGCTGGGGGGGAGCGGGTTGTTTGTCTGTGACTTGGCCTCAAACAGATACAACTGCCTAATAATGCACAAGGCAGGACTCAAATTTCACAAGACGATTTTCTAGCTCAGATATCAATAACTGGAAGTTAAAGAAAATGACCCCATACATTCACAAATAGCTCCTCTCTGATATTTATCAGGCCTGAGTCATGTGCAAGGCACGGAGGCTCAGCCTATGGTATCCAGTAGCAAAGGTGGGCACTCACTCACATCCAGCAAGGGCATCAGCCACAGACAGACAGCGTCTGAGACAAGGGCCTTGGGCACTTACAGTAGAAGGACCTATCTCCAAATAGGATGCCAAATCCCACTGGTCTTTTTAAATCCTGCTCATTTAGAAGAAAGCTCTTCATCAACTGGCTTCTCCCCTGGCCTTACAATGGGACCAAACTGTGGAAAAAACCATGTTTTACTCAGGTAAAGGGTAACCATTGCCTTCACCATTTTTTACAATCATAGGACTCTCTGAACAAATTTAGATATGAACTGGGTGGACTGCCATAGGATTTTAATCTAGACACACGAGCATGACCAAGCACCACAGAAAAACCTGCAGTGACAACTGCAGCCAGAGGAAACAGCCTGCCTGGAGGCGTTGTCCCAATTGGAGTGACAAGCCTTCGTAAACAAGGCTGTGGGAGCTCAGATCAGGACCGGGAAACGCTTTTGCTCCTACACCAGACATCAAGGGCCTGCGTGGGTCTTTCCCTGTGATGCAGCACAAATGGCACAAATCCCGAAGGGCTGACCTGAGACTCTCTGAGAACCACAGACAAGGTTAGAGGTGGTTACAGAACCTTCCACTCCTTCCCCATCTACACCTCTTCAGACTTCTCCCTCTCTTCTACCAACCTCAACAGGGGATCTCAGACCAACAGTGACCAACTTGGATCTCAACAGGCTCAGACTGCTTGAAAATACATAATGAAAAAAATATTTTTCTAAAATCTGCTTCTCTTCATCTTAGGATATTGTGCGGAGGGAGGAAGGAGACAGGATACCTTATTTTATTCTTTTAAAAATGACTTATTTTTGAAAAACTCCAATTGAAAGTTTTACCTGAGGACAATTTGGAATTTATTTGGCAGATCTTCAATTCAGAAGTTCTGTGACTCAGCCCACCCTTTTGGATGAGTCCACCCAAAAGAGTATTTCCAGCGCCTATCAATTTACACTACTCCTCTCAGGCAAGAGAGAGACAAATCATGTTCTCAGCAGAACAAATCCTCCCTGGGTTCCTAATCTCTACACTGAAAGATACTGAGGAACCAACTGGTCACCAAATGTCACCAGCAAAAAACATCGACATACTTCCCCTGGGTGAATGCCACACAGTGGCTCCCAAGATGATGGATGGCATAGAGTGCCTGCAGGCTGTGCCCATTCTCATTGTTTCTCACTGAGTAAGTCACAGGAAAGCAGGAAATAATTAAACATAAGTGGTCATTGCAGGTACCTTGTGTGTAGGCAAGAGGCTGGGCCAGTTAAGGCCCTGTAGACGAGATGCCCCTCCCAGAACATCCCACTCTCGGAAATACTGTCTTCAAGGGCTGATGGATTCCAGAGAAATGACTGACATTTAAAGTATATTGTTCTATAGATCTTAGTAATTCACAGATGCTTTTAAAACAGGAAGGTTCTTACCATTTGAAGGTGAGGTGATTTATTTTTCTCTTTAAAAATATCCCCACTGATCAGGAAAACATACGCAGCTCCCTTGCAAAGCTTTTAAAAGGAGGGAGCACCTTTTGTAACATGGTCTACTATGTCGCACACAGTTACCACATTGCCCCGAAAGCAGACGGCATCTAATGCTGATTGCCTACCACCTGTCAGACTCAAAGAGAAGAAAGTATTAACCATATCTCACCAATAATTGTTTATCTAGTGAGTTTTAAAAGAAGCCACTGAGTTTTTATTACCCAAGCTTTTAGGACAGCTCGAGTTCAACACACACAATATTTCATTCATGCTGTTAAATTGATAATATTAACCTTTCTTGCTGATACGCATTAAAAATTCTGGCTTTTCAGAGCAAACATAATCAGTTCACATTAGTAACTTCAGCAGTGGCAGTGACAGAAGCAAAGTGAACTAACAGGATATGGATTAATGTAATCAAAATATCATCTCCCATCATCTCCCCTCTTCAGGCAGCTAGCCGCACTTCCTCGGTGGGTTGGATTTTTTTCTTTGTCATAAAAACGACAGATCAATGAAATGGATGAATAACTACTCGCGATCCCCCCTCCGGGGAGTGGTGTACAGGAAACCATTCTGGTGAGTGATCCCAAAAGTTTTTAATTGGATGTGACTGTTCAATACAATTTTGACAATAAAGCAACAGCACAAGGCTCTTCCAGGGCAAAGAGCTCTGGGTGGAGTGAGGAGGAGACTGAGAGAGAATGAGGGAGAAGCTAGAGGCTTCTGTGCCCCACAGTAAGTATCTGATGAAGAGAGAGTATCTTCTCTCCCCAAGAGGGAGAAACGGAAGTCATGTGAACACATGAAGTGCCCTTTGAAGAACCTCCAACATATTCACACTGAAATGTATTTCCGTAAACCTCCTGCTGCCCATCTATGGTGTGTGGGTATTGTTTCACGACCTGCTTTCTTCTGATCCGAATATCCACATTTTCCTTGACTGAACCCCCTTGTCCTCTTCCTCCCTAAAGCTGGGAAACCGCATGGCCTGGGCTGGCCCATCAAAGCATCATTTCTCTGGAATACACTGGTAGGGGACAGGGACTGAGGGCATATCACAGCCAAAAGAGACATAAGGAAACGAGCATCAGGGTTGAAGCTGCTAACACCCCTTTTGCTACCACATGGATCCTACAAATGAAGCCACTGTGCAGGCAGGTGAGAGTTGGAGAACTCCAGTGGTTCTCCTGAAGACTGCTCCACTCCCAGACTTTTCCATTAAGTCAGATGAAAACGCTCTTTTCTTTGTTTGTTTGTTTGTTTTTCATAAACCAGTTGAAATGGGTTTCTTCCCCTTGGAAATGAAAGTGAAGATAACTTCCTACAACACATTTCCCATAGGGCCACAAAGCCCTCCCTGGATTTGAAGGAACAGGGAGTGGCTGTACCGGGGGGTCATCTCCCCTTACACCGTAGTAGCCCTGGACACAACAGCACTTCAGTAAACAGCATGTCTGTGCTCCCCAACTTTGGACCCCATGGTGAACACCAGCTACAATTTCATCAGCACTGCCATTAGGACATTCCAGTGTCTCACACATCACCAGGAAGCAGAAACAAGACGAAAGGATATTGGTACCAATACTCTTTTTTTTGTTGCTGTTTTAAATGCAGGGAATTGGAAGTAAAGTTACATAGTCCTTCCTCAGGACCAGTTTTTTTTGTTCTTGGGGGGGTTTATTGGTGAGGAAGAGTGACCCTGAACTAACATGTGTTGCCAATCCTCCTCTTTTTGACTGGCCTGAGCTAACATCTGTTGCCCATCTTCCTCTATTTTGTATGTGGGCCACCGCCACAGCATGGCTTGATGAGCACCTGGGATCCAAACCCACAAACACAAGCTACCAAAGCTGAGCGTGCTGAACTTAACCACTACAGCATTGGGCCAGCCCCTCAGGACCAGTTTTTACATTAAGCTGTATCTTTTTTTTTTTTTTTAAGTTTAACCTACAAATCTGTTTTGGCAGAGAAGGGAAATATCAAATTCAGAACAACAGCATAAAAACTAAATAATGCAAAAATCACACAAAAGAAAGTGATTTGTGGCTCTCCAAAAGTCCTTATAAATAGGAAGGCACCATGTTAATTTAGTTCTTGCCTAAATTCAAGGAGGCATTCAGAGGTTATACAGTCACCCTTCTGGAATCATTAAAGTAACAAAGAGTAGTTAATGCTCAGAATGGCGGTCACCAATTAGTCCAAATCACGCACTGATTTATCAAGCTCACACCTCTGTCTAAGCTTTAAGTTGCTCTGTTAGCGCTTGACTAAGCCTGAAATGACACAGGTCTGGGGTCAGTTACTTTACTGCCAAGTTAATGCCACCTTTATGGAGCCTCCATGGATGCAAACTTTGTAAACCACTCTGGGCAGTACTGGGTGCAGTCGGAGGACAAAAACGTGTGACTTTTTCTCCATATGTTTCCATTTCAAGAAAAAAGAAGCATGTTGAGAAATATTGAGACTTGATTGAGGCGGACCTACTTTGAAATAAAACAGAATGCATTGATAGCTGAGTATTTTAAAAATAAAAATGGTTGAATAAAAAAAGTCATGTCCTATGACTTGAGGTTAAATGACAGAGCAAAATGACTAAAGCAAGATACCCATGGTTATGCCCAGTCACAAGCCCAAGGCATCTTCACATGCAGTGATACTGTTATGGAGAGTACAAAATCCAAAGAAACGACAGGACAACAGACACTTCAAATGGAAATAGTAGCATAGGTTATATGAATTGGATACACACTCTTTTATATCTAAGAATTGCAACATACACAGCCCGCAGCTGAGGGTTCCACGAGGAGGGCTGATATTACCCACTGCTCGGGAAACTATTCCATCACCACTGCGGCACGTCAGCAGAGGACTTTCAGGGTATGTAATATCAGCAGCCCCCATTATGGTCCTGCCTGTTAGCAGATCACATGTAGTAAATTATCTAGGTATAAGACTTGTGAGAAAAGGAAAGGAAGGGATAATTGGAGGTAGACTAGACAAATCCCTGGGCTTTGCCTCCCAAAGATAACTTTCAGTGCATTGTTTAAGGTCCCTATCATGGTGATTTTGGAAACAGAAGAACTTGCAAGGAGTCCTTGTGAGTCCAGATCTTGTTAAGACCTTATTAGGTGGGGTGGAGGGGGGATGTCATCACTCCTCACCCTTATCATGTAGTTATGCTGCAAAGTGCTTGTACTGAGAATAAGCCTAAGGATTTTCGAGGATTCTTATCTCAAATGACAGTGGGGGAAGGGAACAAGAGTGGAGGCCTGGCTCCTCCAAGGGTCGAGTGGCCTTGGCTGAGTCTCCCTACCGAGATACTCTGGCCTCCTCTGGACCACAAGGGGGTTAAACAAACCTTCTCTGGTGTTCCTTCATCTCTCTGTTTGAAACCTGACGGGAAGAACCTGAGCCTTTCAAAACAGCCTCCTCCCCTAGAGACCTAGAGGTGCCTTTGGACCCAATCCTCAGGTGAAGAGAGCGGTCCTGCCACCACCGAAGTTCACTGAAGCTTTCCTCCATGGAATATGCCAGGTGCTCAACAACAGAGACACCCTTCTGTGTATCAGCTACTCCTTGTTATATAACATGTTTGAAAGACAAACATTTATCATAAAATATAGGCCCTGGGGGCTCTCTTCTTCCCACTCCCCATAAATCCTCCAAATCACTGGGAAAACTCCCCAAACAGGTGTCTCTCCCTCTCTCCAGCCAGGTCAGCGTTTCCAGAAACCTCCTAGACCAGCTCCACTTGTTCATACCCCAAGTACCTCAAACTCTCTCCCTCCTCTGACAAATTTCTATCCTGTTTTTTCCTGTCCTAGTTAATGGCACCCGTGATCAATCAGTTTGTCCAACTGGTCCTCAGTCATCCTTAAGCTCTTTGCTTTTCTTCTACCTTCCCCATCACCTCCATCCTTCACCAAGTCCTGCTAAATCTATCTCCAAAAGCTCTCTGGTACTGTTTTCCACACTCATTCTCCGCCCGCCAGCTCTGCAGCTTCCCTCGACCCAAACGACCATCAGAGAGCCTTTATGGAACACAGATCTGCTTCTATAGCATTCCCCTGCTTCACAGCCACTGCCTCTCATGTCAGGTCCAACCTCCCCAGGCAGGCAGATGGGCCCAGCACAACCCACTTCCTGCCAGCCTTGTCTCCCTTATTCTTTAAGACAACCTGCCTATCCCAACCTATTCTTATACTCCTTTTGTTCACCCCACCCTCCAAGCTCTGGCACCTGGCGAACTCCTCTGTAGCTACTGAGGCCCTCCTCACGTGGACACCCTTCCCTGTTTCCTCCACACCAACCTGCCCCCTCCTAAGCTCCCATGGCACTTTACACACAGCCCTAATGAAATCCATGCCACACTGCCGTTTAGTCACATATCCGTCCCCCTCTAGGTGAGGCTCCTCCAGGACAGCGGCTGTGTCTCAGGCATCTTTGGATCCCCAGAGCTGAGCTCAGTGCTTGGCAGAGGGCAGCAACCAGCAAATGTCTGCTGAATCTGAATGTGCACTCACAGTACTGAGAGCTTGGAGGGGAAGACCGTGCCTATGAAATAAATTCAGCCGGTCTAATGCTACCCACTTGGCTAAGAGAAGCTGGACTTCCCCAATGCCTGTACTCCAGTCAACAAGGAGAACCAAACAACACGACTGTGCGTAAACATGCTGTCAACTATCACTGCTAACCACATTTTCCAATGGTTGGCTTCATGTCCTGGACCAACCAGTTAACCACTATTTATGAGTCTCCAACCTGTAGTCCTCTAACTAGAGAGGGAACTAATATAGACTCTTTTAATTATTACCCTGGGGTTCAGAAGTGAAAGGGGCAGCGCAAAGCTGAAAGGGTACACTGTCCACTGCAGTGTCCACAGTACATTCCGGGAAACAGGACATGATTTGTGCCAACTCCCAATCCTCCCGAGAAGAGGCACCACGGCTGGGGGCGCGAGGCACAGAACTCCAGCCACAGCACTGAGGAGCCCAGGGTGCAGTTTACACAAGCAAATCTATGGGAGCGATATCAACGATGGTCACTCTTTTGTCATAACCCAACTTTTGAAAAATTCACTGGGAGAAGGAAGCAAGGGGAAAAATAACTGAAGTCAAATGAGGGAAAAATTGAGCCATTTTTAAAATGCCATTCATTCTTAGGGTTAATGATTACGCGGATAGACGATGTGCGTGGAGAAGAAAAAGGCAGCCAAGCAACTAGCCCTTAATAAGTATTCAACTCTCCACTGAAATATTTCTGCAGTTGGTATAAACTCTTAACGTTGAGAAAAGGATTCACACGTCCCATGACATCTATTTTTACAGCACACAGCCCAGAGTTAGCCATATCACTTTTAATGACTTGAGATTCCAGAAGAATTATCACTATGGTAACATTTCAAAATGGCCATCAGAGTTACTAGGCATTAGTCCACAACTGTTTGGATCTCCTAGGGCCTTTTAGAATAGACCAAGTTATTTTCAAAATTCATCAAATGATTCCACATGCCCAAGAAAACCCAGCTAGAACTTAGCTAATGGGGTTATTGACAAGTGTGAGTTAATAGAGCACCCAGCACATAATTAGCGCTCAGATATGATCTGTTGTCACTCTGAATCAAGTTCCTTTCTAATAAAAAGCCTTCAGTGTAAAACAATTGACTGCTGATTACACTGATGTGATAAAATTCTTTAATTTTTTTGTATGTATTAAAATATAAGGAAAAATAGGAAGGTATAACATTTGCCATTGTTTTTGTTACTTCAATAACCGACTTTAAGTTATTTTACAATACAGGAATTGATATAAATTACCCAAGATACAGTAGATCTCAAATATTCACAAATGCTTGTGAGTGGACAATAAAGTACCTCCTACCATGCGGAACATACACTCAAATTCTTAAAATCCTCCCATTCCTCAGGGGGTAGCCATTAAGAAACAAGTGATGCCCTTTGCTCCTCATTTTAATAAGAAAACAGAAGGCTGACCTTGAAGGCCGATTCCATGTGCCCTGCACTAGTACAGGGTTCTCAACTCAGAGCCAACAGACTCAAAATCAGAGCTACGAAAGAGCTTAATAATAAGCTTTTGAAACCACTAGTTGCCACCCATTGGTAGTTCTCAAAATTAGTTTAACATATCTCTTACCAGCATTAAAAGAGAATAAGAAAATATTGTGGTACTACATGAATAAGAAGGGTGAGCATTGTGTTAGATAAGTGTTTTGGGAACACTTATTTTAGTTATATGCTTATTTGTCCTGGGGTCATGATGTAAATCCATGTCTTACTATAGCTCTGGTCCAAAGAAAGTGAAAACCACTGATGTGGTACAACACCTTATTTCCAAGAGAGGTGAGGTGACCCACTCAAGGTAATATCTACGAAGCAGTGGTACACTCCAACATCAGAATTTGAGTTCTCCTGGCTTTTAAATAGTTTTTCCTTATGTAATCTTGCCTCTTTCATCAACAAAACATTCAACACAAGCATCCAGTAGGATGAATTTACAAATAGCCATATTTGAGAAATTAAGGGAACCGCTGACACAAATTCTGCTTTTAACTGGGCTGTTAAAACCAGATGCCCTTTAAATGGGCCCTTGTGATCCCATAAATTTTTAATTACAAAATCATGGACCTGCAGAAACAGGGTGTTACAAGTGAGAATTGTTCTCTCCAAGGGTTACACAGGGAAAACCTTATCCAAGCCTGCCAAAAGCACACAACATTTTCAAGGCCATTTACCAAGGAAACACACACACACACAAACACGCATTTTGTCCCAAGGGCATTCTAGACCAAACCCCCTGCCAGGGCCTACTGTTTGGCTCTTTTAGAGAATAAAGGTGAATCCCAGGCTTCTATTCCTGAGAAAGCCCAGTTCTCAGTGGGAAAGGTAAGGAGGCCCCCAGCTAATGTCCCCAGGGAGAGGAGGAGTTCACCGAGACCTCACATAGAGCCTGCTCTCATAGAAGGACAATCAGATGTAACAAAGAAAATAGAAAATGGACCATAACCCTGTTGTCCAGAGAGCACCTGCTGACCTTCGAAAAGAATAAAAGCAATTAAAAATAGAACTGCCATGTATGATCCAGCTATTCCACTTCTGGATATTTACCCAAAGAACACAAAAACACTAAGTCAAAAAGATACATGCACCCCTATGTTCACTGCAGCATTATGCACAACAGCCAAGACTTGGAAGCCACCTAAGTGCCCATCAACTGATGAATGGATAGAGAAGATGTGGTGTGTGTAGACACACATGCACACGCATGTGCACGCACACACACACACACACTGGAATACTACTCAGCCATAAAAAAGATGAAATGTTGCCATTGGCAACAACATGGATGGACCTTGAGGGTATTAAGCTAAGTAAAATAATCCAGACCGAGACAGACAATTACTGTAAGATTTCACTCATATGAGGAAGATACACACATAGATATGGAGAACATATTGGTGGTTACCAGACAGGAAGGGCGTTGGGGGAAGGGTGAAAGGCGTGAAGGGGCAAAGGTGTACAGTGATGGATGGAAACTAGATTTTTGGTGGTGAACCTGACGTAGTCTATATGGAAGTCAAAATATAATGATGTATGCCTGAAATTTATATCATGTTATATACTGATGTTACCGCAATAAAAAAATAAATTTAAAGATAGGCAATAAAAGCACATGGTCAGAAAATCCAAACAGTGCAACAAGAGTACAAGATGAGCAGTGAGGGTCCCCAGCATCTCCAGTCCCTTTCCACAGAAACTAAGTGCTTATCACTTTCTGGGATTCCTTCTGGAAAACTTTTAATACCACTGTGCATACTCTTTTTAAAGACAGATCTGAAGCATCACACTACATACAGCGATCTGCACCTTTTTACACTTAATTTATATCAGCAGATGAAGATCTAACTATTTTAAAAAACAGCTGTGTAGTGAGAATTCTACTGTGTAGTGATAATTCTACTCTTTAGACATGTATGAATCAGAAGCAAATTCAATATGCAATATTGTTGCACCTCCTTGGTAATCCTTTCATTCTTTAACAATTACACCCGTGAGAATAAAAACATTACAGTGGCATCAGCTGTGTCTCGCTGAGGAAGTCTTCCGTGTCAGGCCCTGTGCTGAGCCCTTCCCCTGACGCCTCCCAGCAACCCTGGAAGGGAGCTGGTATCCCATCTGGCTGAAGAGCCACAGAAAGGTAAGCTCTTGACCAAGGTGTCAGAACCAGGAGACAACAGAGCCAAGACTGTAAGCCGGATCTGTCTGATTGTACTAGCTCCTACTACAAGGAGCTTTCTGGACACAGGATAAAGGTATTTGTTTCCCCACCAGGGGAAAGGAAGCCATTTAAAAAGCTGTAGGGAGAAAAGGCCATCCCCCCATCCCTGGTGTCTCACCCAGCAGCTGGTTTTAGGGGAGAGGGCAGATGGGCTGAACCAAGCTGCCTTGGGGCAGGGCTGGGGGCCACTCCTCCTCCTTTTGTGCTGTCCCCTGAACACGGGTCTTGAGAGAAGCAGTGGAGGAGGAGCTCAGGTCTCTCCAGTGGACAAGAAAGCCCAGGCTGAAGCCAGCAGAACTGACCACTCACTCCTGACCACGCCCTCCCCAAGCCCAGCCAGATTTTCCCAGACACAAAAGGAATGGTGATGGATGGGGACAACAATAGGTGGGATTTCTCCCCGGAAACATCACTTTTTCACTAAAACGCCTATGTTGAATAGCTGTGGGTATGTTTATAGATCCAGGAATGCGCACAACAAAAATACGTATTTGAAAAGTGAGTAAAGGCGTCATCTTCCGGTGAGTAGAGTGGCTAGCTTCTGCTCCTTTATTCTTTGATGGGAAAAGAAGAGGGGAGCTTTACTTTGTGTCTGTGGGGTCGGATTTGCAACAGAGCCTCGAGGAGACCTTTTCCCGCCCAGCAGCCCCGGCCGGACCGGCATTCCTTCGGGGTGACAGAGAGCTCAGCCGCGGTTTCCCCATCCTCCCGGCACACGAGAGCTCGGTGACTAAGCCCGTAGGAATCCCGGCCCCAGTGCCCGACCCACCCTGGAGGACAGCAAGGACAAGCAGGCCGGAGGAAGCCCCACGGCTGCCCTGGGCCCCTTCCCCGCAAAGAAAGCCCAAGCTCTGCCCTCAAGCTCCGGGTGCAGCGAGGGAGGAGCGGGAGAGTCACTTCTGCTGTTAAGGAAAAAGAGTCCACGTGAGCGCAGGTGACAGTCCATCATCCTCCGCAAGCCTGGCAGAAACTCGTGGGCCCCAGACTCAGGCCTCACTTTGCTGAGGCATCGTAAAGCTGAGTTTCAGGGCACACCTTTATCTCTTTGAGAAAAACTCCAGCTAAATGCCGGTTGTTTGCCCGAAGGAGGGAGAATTAAACTCTGGGCAGGCAACCACAAGTTTGTTTTGCCCAATAAATAAAAGAAAACAAGAAAAAAATAAACATAAGTCTACATGGCCAACTCCTTTCTCAGGAGCCTAACTCTCGGTAAAATGGGCAGTCCAAGATCAGATTTCAATAAATCATTTCCTGACACTTTATATCTTACTCCCTGTATGACTGTTACATATTTTTAAATAAAAGAATAAAAGTTTACTGTAAACCACATCCCTTTCTTCCTTTACCACAACCTGCCATTCATCAGAGCTAAAGCATCCACCCATTTAAAGATATTTTTACAAGATGATAGAAGGGTTTTAGAAAGAAAAAAAATCTCCCAGGTAAAAATCAGTTAAACAACAGTGCTTGATCACTGAGCAGCACCAAAGATTTGCTCCCCAGTGGAAATAATCCATCAATGTAAAAATGAATCCTGCCTAAGGTGGGGGGAGGGGGAAACACTTAAAGACTTAGACAAAAGCAAAGTTTTATAATTCAGAAACAAGTTGTTTCCTAATTAAGCATCTGTATTTTGTGCTTCTATCACTCTTTCATTTTCATCTTTCCTATCTTAAGAGTCCTAAATTTTCCGGTCGCATAAAGAACAGGAGGTAAGGGGCAGCAGGAGGGAGGAGGTGTGGGGCGCATGCTAACAGAACCCTCACCACTGTCACTGAGCACTAGGTGGATATGCACTAAAGCTCCCTGGCTAGAGCAGGACATCAAGAATTCGTCAAACACGGTGCCTTCTCCAGGGCAACATAAGCCCACAAGTCGTTGTCGGGTGTGTGTTCATCCAATGCACACGGGGCCTCCCCCGGAAAAGGCGTGGTGCAGTAGGGAGAGTAACGGGCTATGGAATCAAAGGAAAGCAGGTCTCGATTCAGGTTGGCTGCTTAGCTGCATGATACTTTACAGCTGTTACATAGGTCTCTGTGCCTCAGTTTCCTCATCCACAAGCAAGGAAATGGTAGTATCCATCCTACAGACTGACAGAGATTAAACGAGAATACTTGCAAGGTGCCTGGGCCCATAGTAATTGCTCAATGAATGCCAGTCGTGATCATAAACACAGTCCTTTCTAAGAGATTAATTGCCACAGGGATCCAGAGGGCGAATGGAGTGAATTCACCCATGCAGAGATCTCATGCAGAAGAACTCACCTCCCATAGAATCCTTCTATCCCCCAGCACCACACCCTGGTGTCCAAAAGGGGACTGGCACGTGTGGGTTAGATGGACAGGCACCTTGGAGGTCTAGCTCATGTGGGACTTTCAGAAGCATTGTGGGGGGAAATGGGCTCTAGTCTGCAAAACCTCAAAACGTAGGGGGGTCTTCTGAAAGGATTTGAAGAGCTTTAACCATAGATTAGCAAAAACACCATGCCTAGGATTTAGACATAGATTTTTTTTTTCTATTCAGAAAACACTGAGTCACGTGAAGATGGTGGATGAGAGGACATAGATTCCGACCTAATACAATGCTGTAGCTCTGTTTCTATCATCAGATGAACACCTTTCTCTTGGCAGCATTCACAATGTGTCAGTGGGGCTTACTGCCCTCACCCTTCCTCTCATTAGACCAAGAGCCCGAGAGGAGAAAAGGGTGCAGGGGCAGATGATGGCAGGGGAAGGAAAAAGTGTGTCTAGCTGGAGACAGTGGACAGGAGATGTTGCAGGTTCTAATCCAGCTTGGCCCTCAGAGCCGTGGGTGTGGCCTTGGCTAATCTCCCAGCCCTTCCCCAAGCTGCAGTTTCCCTCTAACTCGCTATGACTTTTCCAGGGGATTAAGCAGGGCATGTGAAGCTATTTCCTAGAAAGTGCTCGTGGAATATAAAGTTCTAACTGAACTTTTATACACTCCAGGGCCAACGGCTTTTCTTTTAATGGTAACACACACTTGAATAACCAAATCCGTAGATATTGTGCAGGTCTGCAGGATCCTGCTGTGAGTGACAAGGAATGAGACCAGGTGTCTCAGCCTCCTGCTGTCATCTTTGTCCACTGCAGGAAAAATCCTCTTCTCACTCGCTAAACCAGAGAATGTTCTATGAGAGCAGAGCACTCTGGAGCCATCACATCCTGCTGGCTCTATCCCAGGCCCCCTCTGAGTTAGAAGACACACCCCCAGTCAAGCATACCTTTAGATACAAGGAAAAATGGTAAGGGTGCTTCTATTACAGAGGTCTCACCTTAATCAGAAAAGGAAGCTTTGGGCCCAGGAGAAGTTCACCAAGATAGCTGTAACTTAAAGTGAAAATGGGCAGCCACATGAGAGCACATGCGGAGGTCCTCGGAGAGGGGATTCCAAAACTAAGTCAGGGATCAGACAAAATGATCTCTACACTTCCTTTCCACTCTGAGATCCACACAGATGCACAACACTTCCCCAAACTGGCTTCTTCATCCCGCAGTAGCCGCCCCTGCTTCAGAATTGTCAGTGTGCAGAAGACACACCAAGTGTCCAATAACCCCTCACTTACCCACCTGAGAGATAGCCTCTTCCCTCCAGGAAACTCATTTCTGGTGCCCACACCTAAAATTTCCTTAACACAGAAATCTAAAAGGTTGTCTCCTTAAAAATCAATCTTGCAAGCTCATAGTTTTGGTTCATAGGTGATGCTAATTGAATAATGGGGGGGGGGGTGGGTAATGATACATGACAAAATTTAATGGTTACCTGCTGTAGTTCGCTTTAGTCTATTAGTTCAAGAGTTAACTCATTTACTATAACCTTAAATAACAAAAGAAAATTCTAGAAGAAACGTAAGTTTAATTCTCTCCATTTTCTCAAAATATTAACTAATGATACAATATTAACTACTAATACAACTGTGGATTGGCCTAAACTGCTCCAAAGCTCTTCCAATCTTCTAATTAAATTTGCTCTCACTACCATAATAAAAATTCTGAGAAATCTTGGGCTTCTGAGCACACTACACAGGATGAGAGAATCAAATCCATTGAGTTCTAATCTACTGCTCCACTTAATAAACAAAAAATGTTAACAGCATACATTAAAAAAAAATCTAAATGGTTTCATAACGTAGATATTGAGAGTCTTTCCACAATGTGAAATGAAGACTTCTGACAAGACTTTAATGATTGTTATCCAATATCTTCCAGGCCTGGGGATTTTCGCTTCTCCCCCTTATCACAGAGGTTGCTCAGAAAGCAGTACCTATCACGATCCATCCTAAATGGAAATGTCCTACTCAAACACCTTCACTTTTATGGTCTGTAATCCAAGTCACTCTATGAGCAGGCAGAAAAACCCCAGCTGGCTTCAGAACTCCCTCATCTTTCCATTACTTCAAACGACAACCTTTTCCCACTACTTTATCTTTGCATTAAGTATCAGGAGCTGAAAGATGTAATCAATTTAATATTTCTTTCTGCCCATTTGCATTACTTATTTGTTTCAGCAGATCCTCTTTGCCACAAATCCTTCCTTTGCCCATTCATGTCTGCATACTTAACATACACTTAATATTTCCCTAGGCCAAAGATCATACTCTGAGTTTTTCTTTGACTGGAGAACAGAAGAGACAAGGAGAGAGGGAGGATGTCTGGAATCCCTTTGTTCTCGTAGACGATTCCAGAGAACAATTCTCAATAAATTATAAAAAGCTTAAATCAGCACCCCCACATTTCAGATCCAAAGTAGGGGAAGAAAAGGAGAAGGAACTAAAATGTACTGAGCCTGTTCTGGTTTCAAGCACTGTCAGATACTTTACTGACCTTATATCACAAAACTTACTTGGTGGCCCTGGTGGTGGAGCAGGGAGTCCAACTCAGACGTGGACCACAGGTCCACATTTCATAAAAATCATGATGTGAGTAATGGACCAAAAGTCCACCAAGTCCTCTGAGGGCAAGAATCACACCTTCTACTTCTTACCTCCTACAGCACCTGGAGGACAAGTTCTGGATTCGACTTAGGATCCTCCCATCCAGACAAGCAGGAAGCCTGCAGAGGAGTCCCAGCTCCTAGTCCTATTGCATGCCTACAGACCCCTACACAGGCCACTTCTCTGTTCCTCCAAGCCTGGACATCTGGGGAGTGCCAAGCCATCAGGGAGGGGTTTTATTTTTATTTATTGATTTATTTATCAGAGATAAAGTAGAAACCATCAGCTTCCCCCCACCACCCCTGCCTCACCCATCCAACAGCAAATGCACCACCTTCTGGGACAGAGCTCAACAAGTCTTTTCCCCCCCCCAGACACAAAGCTCTGGGGGTTGTTAGATATAAATGATATGTAAGCCAAACAGGCTTGGGGATAGATGGGGACAGGGGAGGGGCCACTGGTGGGGACCTCAATCACCATTCAGACTTCTGTTTTTATGAAATAATACATTCTACATTCCAAATGCCTTGCAAAGTTTTGGAGTGCAACCCATTCACAAGTTGAGGGCCATGTATACAATGCTAGGCAAACAGTATTGAGCAAGTGTGGACATTCTTAGTGAAAGGCCTCAATTTCACTTGACGCAAATATCCTTTCCATGCAAAGCTCCAAATATAGAAATCTCCTCCCTCTCAGCTCTTAGCACTTGTTGCCTCTCCTCCTCTTTTGGCAAAAATTGAGGAGTGCTTTCTCACATGGCATAAATTGTCTCTCTCTCTTTTGGAATGTCACGTGTTTTTACCTTATCTCACAACAAAATCATAAGTTTCCTTCATCTCATATTGCCTAGCATGGAAATTGCACAAAATAGGCTGACCAATGGAAACAATGGAAATTCTGGCTAACCAGTGTGAAAACCTGCACAGACACATCAAGACCTAACTTGGGTGTTACTTACAATTCAAACCTCTTCACCATTCTCCCTTACCACAAGAATGATACGGACATAATGTATTCTTTCACTTCACTAGTGGCACTGGATTTATATGAACAAGAATGGTATGGAGGAATAGGAGACCCAGAATCATTCACAACTCAGCAGAGGTTAAGAATCACCCAAACCATGTATGTGTACACATACCCTCTCTCACACCTTCACTCAATCGCTCTTGGACTCTACTGCTATTTAGTTGGTTTTATTCATTCCAGCTACAACCCTTTGGTCACCCAGAAATATTTTATGGATCCTTTTATAAAACGCCTGTACTTATCAGGGCTGGGACTAGAGTGAGGCAAGATGGGTGCCAAAGGTGCGAAATTCAAACAGGTGCTTGCTCTCACACTTGCGCTACCACAGTAAGGACTAGGAGTCCCAGGCACCTCCCTTCCCTCACCCCAGCCTGTCAGTCTTCATGAGAACCAGACCGCTCACGCTACGCAGGGTCAAGCCCATACGGGAGATGGATTGGTACAGAATATCACCTCCACGGGCCCCCGTCTGGCTGTGAGGGTAGAGAACCAAAATTTATAAACAGGGCACAAGTCCTAACCCACAAGTGGTTTATCATCTCTTTAGAGCAAGAGACAAATGACAAGTAAGCAAGTCTTCTGAAGTGACTGATAGAGTACGGTCATGCACAGCTTCACGACAGAGACACATTCTGAGAAATGCATTGTTAGATGACTTCATCATTGTGTGAACATCATAGAGTGTATTTACACAAACCTAGATGGTATAACCTACCGCACACCAAGGCTATACGGTATAGCCCATTGTTCTTGGGCTACACACCTGGTTAGCACGTTACTGTACTGAATACCACAGGCAATTCTAACACTACGGTATTTATGTATCTAAACATATCTGAACACAGAAAAGGCACAGTAAAAATATGGTATAAAAGATAAAAATAGCATACCTGTATGGGGCACTTACATGAATGGAGCTTGCAGGACTAGAAGTTGCTCTGGGTGAGTCAGTGAGTGAGTGGTGAGTGAAGGTGAAGTCCTAGCACATTACTGCACACAGCTGTAGACTTGATAAACACTATACGCTTCGGCTACACTAAATTTATTTTTAAAATTTTTCTTTCTGCAATAATAAATTAACTTTAGCTTACTGTAACTTTTTTACTTTATAAACTTTTTAATTCTTTTGTAATAACACTTAGCTTAAAACACAAACACATTGTAGAGCTGCACAAAACTATTTTCTTTCTTTATATCTTTATCTTTATTCTATAAGCTTTTTCTAATTTTAAAATTTTTCAGTTTTTTTTTTTTTTTTTTTACTTTTTAAACTTTTCTGTAAAGAATTAAGACACAAACACACACACTGGCACAAGGTCAGGATCAACAGTATCACTGCCTTCCACTGCCACATCACATCCCACTGGAAGGTCTTCAAGGGCAAATAACATGCACGGAGTTGTCATCTCCTATGATAACAATGCCTTCCTCTGGAATACCTCCTGGAGGACCCAAAGGTCTGTCTACACCTTCAGCGTGATCACAAACATGTGAGTAATGTGTTGCATTCCATCATTACAACGACTACGACGTCACTAGGCAACAGGAGTTTTTCAGCTCCATCATAATTTTATGGGACCACTGTTGTATATGTAGTTGACTGAAACATCATTATACGGAACATGACTATACAGAGAGAAATGATCACAGACCAAAGAATCCAGAATGGCTCACTACCAGCACATGAGTGACTGACATTTGGAGAGGTCTCATGGAAGAGCAGACTCGAGCCAAGCCATGAACTAGTAGATAAGGGTTAAGGACAGACCATGCGGAGCATAGCCTCAGCAGTCCATGTTTGCTCTCGCTGAAAGTCGCCATGCATACCTACCATAGCCAGATTGCCCAGGACTAAAATGCACAGCAAAACACACCCAACTCTCAAACTATGGAGAAAGGATTTTAATTTCACTATGATCAATCCAAAAATGCTTCTGAGTCCAAAGTACCTCAGCAGTATCATGGTAGACATCAGTCACTTGCCATGATAACAGGAAACTATTGCTGGGCTATCAGCTTGCTTAGAGACTGGATGAGGGAAAGCTTACTTTCGTTGAAAAGAATGATTTAAATGAATTTAAATTTGTTCAACATAATTGCATTACATTGGTGTTTCTCGAAATACTTATGAATAATTCACTTTGGTAACAGCAAAAGTCAGACCAGAAAAAGTCACTTCAAAGATACAAGATTTAACAGAAATCCTACTGAATTTCCTACTCTCAATGCTTTCTCTAGCCACTTTTATTTCTTTCTACCCTATCGGACACTTCCCCAGCCTCCTATCCAACATCTGCTACCACTGGGTGAGCTTGTCGGAGCCTGTGAAACACAACCACCTCCTGGGAGTCCACAGCCCACCCTTCTAGAACCACTCTCCGAGCCTGTCCCCAAGGGTAGGGCCCATCCAAAAGAGGCCAACTGCTTCATGACACTGCAAGTCTATAACGTCTGTTTTCATTCTCTAGCAGTGTTTACTGAAAGCCAGTGCTAGTGGATTCATCCTAGGTCCTCAATACCCCAACCTGCAACAATAAATCTCAGAGCTGGAAGGAAACTCAGGGCTCACGGGGTTCAAAAGATGAGGAGACCAAGGAGCAGGGAGGGTAAGTGGCTGGCTTCGGGCCACTCAGCCAACCGTAGGGGGAGACGTCTGGTCAGCGCCTTCTGCAATAAATGATGATGATCGTGTGTACGCAATTTTCATGCAAATTCCCTCTGATCGTGAGACAGGGCTGCCCCCTTCTTCTTCTTATCATTTGATTACCCAGCCACCTGCCTCTCCAGCCTGGCCTCGGACCAGAAGGCACCGATGAGAGGTTTGCATTTATTTTGATATAGTGGAGGAATTTGAGATTGGACTTATAGGAGATTGAGGAGCTGGCATATGAAAGTCCACACTTTACACTTTTAAAAATGCAAGATGTACCCCAGGCTTATTTACAAAGACAGAATCTGAACTAGCTCACACTAAACCATTCACAAAAACCACTTGTCTTTTATTGATTAGGTGAAGTGGGGTCTGAACACCATCCCAATTACCATTTCTCTCTAATGGCCACTTAAATCCCTTCTCACACATCTTCAGCAGCTCTTTATTTGTACTCTGAGGCTTTCCATGAATTAGGAGAACAGTGCCCAACGAGATAGAGTTACAGTTACCAAATAAACACAGCATAAACCTTCCTGTGGGACCAAATCAAGTTGAGGGTCTGAAGTCACCGAACCCCATAGCATTAACACAAAGTTCAGTGACTCTGTGACTGAAGCCTAAAGGCTTCCTCCACACGGTCATGGGCAGAAGGCGTGGCAAGGCACTGAGAGCCGTCATCGCTACAGGACCATCAATAAATCTAAAATCAAATTAATCCTGCAAAACAAATTTCTCTTAAAATGGCAGGCCATTAAGTCAGCTTAGCCCATTTTAGCAATAAAAACTGCTTTATTTAAGTACACGCAGAAGTTCATCCTTCTCCCAATCGCCCATCTCTGGCAACCAATGATTTTTCCAAGGAGAGATTTTCCTCAACAAACAAGAAATAGTTATTGAGCTAAAGAGGCATTCTTCCGAGAAAATTATACGTTCTCAGAATTCCATTCATAAGCAAGTATGATGTCAAGATCCTCCAAGCCTCAGCTCCCACAGTGAATCCAAAAGGACGGCCAGAGATGAGGTGGTGGTTGGAGAAGAAGGGACAGGAAATCCAATGATCTCAAAAGATGACACCACGCCACCTAGACCGTGCCACTTAGACAGTGCACGGATTTATAAAAAGAAAGTACGAGATATACTATGCATCTAGGCTTCTCTCTCTCTCCTTGTGAGTGGAAGAAAGCATGAGGTACATTTTCCACAACCTTGCGTAAAACATGTTCTGAAGCTTCTCTGACACAGTTATTCAAAAGCTTCTAAAACAAGTATCCATGTACTACAAAATAATCCAATCATTTCAAGTTCACTGAGGCAGAGAACAAAAATACATCCCTACAACCTATCTGAGGAATAGTCTAAGAACCTAAGAATATCATCTACTTAGCCAAGTGTAAGGCACCATTCAGAGGTCAGGAAATCAGAATGGAAACATCGCACTAAGTTACACCCCAGAAACAGAGTTAGCTTCTTCTGGACCTTGGGATCAGACTAGTTTCCATTTGTTTCTGTGTTACCACTAACACCCTTTTAGGGGGGAAAAATCCTACTTGGAACACTACGGCTGCCCAGGAAGTGTTTCTAATAATACCAACCCTCATCTTGACTTTCACTGTATTGTATTTGCTTCACAACTCTTTTTTTTTTTCCCCCCCCTTTTTACCACTAAGCCCAACTCCCTGGTCTCAGCAGCTGCTAAAAACCATCCAAGCACTTTGCATCTATCCGGAAATCCAGGATGGCAGCCTCAGTTCATAGATATGCTGCCAAGGGCAGATGTATGCACGTCACAGCTGGGCCCTCCTCCTCAGGGGTCCCTGGGCCCAGACTGCTCAAGGCCTGGGGGCCAGGCAGCCTCGGTCCCACATGCAGGGCAGCCAAGCTCCACAGCCACAGGCCTGCATACATGGGCTCCAGCAACTGCAACCTCACCAACTTCATCCAAATCCCTCCATTAGGACTTGTGAAAACAAATTACGGGCAGCTACATGCTGGGTCAGTCTGCACAGCTTTGCTACACAAGGCTGAGTTATCAGGCAACACAGAGTCCCCAGACACGCTGCCTCTGTTCCCGTCCCACGTGGATTCCGTGAAAAATGGCATGAAGAAAGGAGAGAGGACTGGGTGGTTGTGACTGAGGGAAAGAAACAAAAAGCAACTTCTGTTCAGTAATGAGATGAAACAGAAGCCGGGCTTCCGGGAGAGGGCCTGACATTCCTGCACAACATTTTCCCACCCACCTGATCCCCTAGAAAGGAAGGAAGATCTAAGGGAGGACAGAGAGAGCCAGTGTTTGTTTCCTGCACTGGGAGTAAGAGGAGGAAAATAAAACAAAACACCACAACAGGAGAAGAGGCCGGGTGGGAGAATAAAGAGGTATGCGTGTGCACATGCGCACATGCACACACACTCGTGCAAGCGCGTACACACACACACACACACAGAGCTAGAAACACCCAAAGAAGAGAATAAACAGGCACATGCTCCATCCTGGAGCAGATGGTTGGCTACCTTTACCATGTGAGAACTACAGTTGTCACAAATAAAAATGTACATCCTTGTTATTTTTACCAAAAATTGTGCCCACTCTGTAACCACTTTACTGCTCTCCACAAAAAAAAAAAAAACACATTTAAAAAGGATAATATTTAATGTCAGTATGAAACAAGAATCTTGTTGATATTTTTAAAATTCTTCCCACCACCATGTTGCAGGCAGAATAAATTCATATGGTTTGATAACCAAATACATTGAGTCTACATGTAACTATAAAGGCCCCACCGGCATCCTGATAGAGACATATGTACCTCATTGAATGTTCTTTACAGATACGGCTTATCTGGACAGACACAAGAATTTGAACAATTTGGATTAAATTAGTAAAAACCACTCCTATACTATGCCATGCTATTTATGATAACTGAATTTTTACAATTTAGAAAAAGCAATAAAGACCATTTAAGATATGGCAGTAAACATACACAGTCAATCCAGCTTAACGCTCAGAATTTCAGATGATCTCAGAATGTGGCTCTTAGATAGTTTACGTTTTAAAAAGAGTAATAGCTGCTACCATTTCCCAAGAACCTACTATGTGCTGATCAGTCTGTCTGGTTCTGTCCCTGTTCATCCCTGTCTCACAGATGGAAGATAAAGCCTGACAGCCTTGTCCCAGCAGCTGGGAACACACGAGGCTAATAGATAGAACCCTCTCAATTCACTGACTACTCCTAAACCTTTGCTATATGACGCCACTTGACCATACTGGAATGTAGTTTATAAAAAAAGAAAAAAATTCCGGGCCAGCCCAGTGGCACAGCAGTTAAGTTGCACGTTCTGCTTCGGAGGTCTAGGGTTCACGGGTTTGGATGCCAGGCATGGACCTACACACCACTTGTCAAGCCATGCTGTGGCACGCGTCCCACATATAAAGTAGAGGAAAATGGGCACAGATGTTAGCTCAGGGCTAATCTTCCTCAAAAAAAAAATTTCATCCCATTTTGTACAGAATTATATATTCTTGTAAACTTCAACGTTCACATGCCATGATGGTCTACAGGGGAAAATGACACCTTTCAGGTACAGGATCACCTATAAAAGCCTGAAGACCAGTCAAACAGAAGGTGGCAGGCACGTGACGGCAGCTGCAGCCCCCATGGATTCCACAATATTATCAGGGATGGATGTCCTGGGAATATCAGGAGTGAGATCCGGCTGGCTCCATGACACTCTGAGAACTTCAAACAGTGGCCAAGCTGACCCCACAGGAGGAAAATCTTATCTGGATGGTCACTCTTCCCTATGACTCACCCTTTTCCACTGGCCCCAGAAGCCACATCACTCCTTGATCTGAGATGACAACTGTCTCCCCCAGGTCCTGAGACTGCTCTCTGCTCCTCTGCCTACCGCCACAGTGCAGTTCACACAGTTACTGGGGCTCTGCAGTGAGCTATTTTTCAAAAGACTGAGAAGCAAGGCCATTTGGAACTAGACGAAACCCCAGCTCTCAATATAATGTCCAGCT
Organism: Equus quagga; assembly: GCF_021613505.1. Classification (NCBI taxonomy): domain Eukaryota; kingdom Metazoa; phylum Chordata; class Mammalia; order Perissodactyla; family Equidae; genus Equus; species Equus quagga. The sequence goes on along the minus strand of NC_060268.1, from coordinate 81,606,615 downwards.
CAAAGTCATATGTTAGCCAGTGCCAGATAGAGACTAGAACCCAGAATGGTCTAGATTTTGGATTCCCACGTGAGGTTCTTTCTTCCAAATAAAAGATCTCTAGACTTCTTAAACCTAGATTCCCAAGTTATCAGGTGATAAACAGATGCCTGTTTAACATCCTGTGTCACAGACAGACAGATAGCATCTCCTGCCCACCAGCCTTCCTGTCTCTTGCTGCCTCCAAGTCAGGGAGAGCATTCCGTCCTAGGATGGTGCACAGAGACCCTGCCTTGTATAGTCTGAGGCCTTGAATCACACCATGTGCCAGAAGGAGGCATGTTTCCGAGTCATGGCTTCCAGCTCCACCATAAGCCAAACCTAACTTTCGAGCCACCCTATGCACTTGAGTTGAGCAATGCAATCCGGGACAAGATTAGCCACGGGCCCACACGTTCCGCGTCATCTCCACTTTAGTTGAGAATGTCACACTGGCATACACACAAGAAAAGCAAGATAGAAATATTAACGCAACAAAAGAAAGAGGCTTTTTTAGGAGTAGGAAGAAACTAGAACAAGCTCACAAGTAGGCCCAACTGGTGAGACGTGAGGGGACTCCAGATACTTTCCAAATAACTAGCACTCCAATAATCACCCTAAGAGAGCCATTCTGAAAGCTTTTTAGTCTCTAAGATAAGATCCTTTTAAAAAACAAACTTCTGAAGGGAACCTAGGAAAGTGACACCTTAATTAGGTGACAATTAGCAAGAGCAAAGCCCTTCGGGAACAAGGCACATGAACTAAGAGATGGGGTAGGCTAAGAGGTGCCCCAGCGAAACATGAACACGAACTGCTTCACCATCTTGGTAGCAAGATCGATGGTCAGGGAGAACAGAATGCGATCTCCATGCTCGACTATAAAAGGCAGAGAAATGAGGCCCAGGGACATGTGACCCCCTTCTAAATAAAGATCACCCCCACACTGGGAGCAGCTGACCAGAGCAGAGGCCTTCCAGGGGAAGAGAGACAAGCTCCTACAGACAACACAAAGCCAGGCCTGCTCGACTGACCGCCTTCTCCTCCAGGACCCACAAGCCTCTCTCCACACTCCCTGAAAATGCAGATCCCTATCCTGGTCCACCTTAGCAGTCTGGTGGGTCATGGCATGCAGGCACCTGGAGACAGACCACATGGCACTTCACAGAAAGAAATATCTCCTACCAGTAGCTTAAAATTAAAAAAAGAAGGAAGAGGAAGAGAAGAAGTGTTAAGAGGAAACAACGGACATCACATGCATGAGGTCTCAAGGCAAAGAAACTGCACCCCCTCACCTCACCCCAATCCAGCAGCTGATTTACAAATGCTTAAACAAGTCTCCCACTTTTATCTGATGGGTCAGGTATACTAATCTGTAAGAAAATGAGGAAAGGGAGCAATTCCACTCCACACACTATACTGTCCTTGCAAGGGGTGTCTGATAAACTAGAACACGAGAACCTGTAGGGAAAAAAATATATAGAAGTGCCTTTTTTACACCACCTGCCTTCATTCTAAGTCCCTGATCCCATCAGTGAGATGATGATAAAACGTTTTCCTTTTGTCAATAAAGGGAGCCATTTACTGCCTTTTCCCTCGAAGGCTCCAATCTGCTGTTTTCCTGCTTTCTCATTTTGAAGGCAGTGGGAAATGCAACAAACTACAGGACCGCTGTTTCCAATCAATGCCCTTTTAATTGAAATAAGGCTGCACGACCAGCAAAGCCAGCTTCTAACATGGCCAGGCTCACCACCTTCGTGGATTTCCTGGCAAAGACCAGGCCTTCTTAGGGGCTATACAGTGATCTGAGTGGACCACAAGCTGTGCATCCTGACAGGTTAAAAAGTATTTGGAGACTAAGTGTAGCTGTAAGATTTTGTATTTTTTGTGGGGGAGGGGAGAGGTCTACACCTGCAATCAGGTCCCAGAACGCTCCTATGGCAAGCCAACACCAGATACCACCTCAGCAAATTCACCAGGAGGGCAGGCGAGAGAACCACGCAGGTCCCCTGAGGATTCACCCAGTTCCCTCCCTGGACGTGGGTGGCCTTCAGCAAATAACTGCCATACAAAGTAACAAAGAGCGCCACAGGCCAAGCTTCAACTTTCAAGATGATTTCCTAACTTCCCCATCTTCTTTGGCCTTGAATCATTCCGACCAGGGCAGGAGAGAAAAGAGCCACCATCCACGGTTGACCTTCTCTGCCAGCTAAGAGCTGGAGACAGTTTTGGTGACAGTGCTCCTGGGTGGCAATGACCATGAAAACTACACAGGAAACATCCGCCTTTCACAATCCTCGAACTCTGTGGCCAGCCAAGGACTGCTGTTACATACACACTGCTCTCTGTTCAAGGGGGAAGATGTATCCTCCTGACAATAAATCTTTCACAAAGCAGGTGCCATGCTCACTCCTGGGGTGACAGCCATGCTCTCCAAGAGCTGGAGGGTACACCCAGAATTTACTCAGCGATGCAAAAAGTGCCACTGCCAGGTGCCACGAGAAAGGCCCACTGGAGTCTGCAGAGTCCTGAAGTTCTCCACCAACAGGTGAGGAGCATGCCGGTAAGTGTCAGCCGCCTGGCCAGCATGGAAGACCACCGCAGGCCAAGGACGCTGCAGGCAGAAGGCAGGGAGGCGGCTTGTGGGTGCATGGCCCAGTTTCATGGGGTTTCACAGACTCCTACTGCAGGCTCTCAAACAGGGGAGCCTATTGGTCAGAGAGTGTGTCGGGAAGTTCACTGGGCTGGGGTGGAAAAGCAGGGAGGCCGGAGAGGCCGAGTCACTGAGTGGGCCAAGGGGAAAGCAGAGGCAGGAAGATTAGAGAAACATTTCAGATGCAAAGGGCTTGTGTCCAATTGGAGAAGGAAGTACCCGAGTGACACCCAAGTTTCTGACACGGGAGCTAGTAGAACAAGAACGCCGCCCATGCAGAGAGGGAAGACACAGAAAACAGGAGGCCGGAAGTGAGGAGACAGGGAAGACCCTCAGACACTGACACGCCCACCGCATCTGATAGGAACAAATACGTGGGTCTAGAGCTCACAAAGAGGTCTGGGCTGGAGATGATCTTTGGAAGCCAGATGCAGACGGGAGGATGTTGAAGCACCAGAGGGTGAGATACTCTGGGGGAATAAGGATGGCGAAAAAAGGACCTAGGACGAAACTGTGGTTACCACTAGCTATTAAAGACTGGACCAAGGAAAAGGAGCTGGAAAAGAAACAGCTGCAGAGGTGGGAGGAGAATCAGAAGTGATGTCAGGAGGCAAGGGAGGAGGAATCAAGAGTGCCGAAGGTCTGCGGGCACCAGTTATATTTTTACCGAAAGGAAAAAGCCACACACAATTATTTTAAGGGTCAATCACTTTTTTAGGAATAACTCAAGCCTGCATAAAACCCCCTTCACATCAGTAGTAATTTCCTTAATGGGGCTATCTATGAAGCTGCCTGCCACTGCAGAGTCATGATATAAAAGAGAAAGTTTAAAGGAGAGCGTCAAGTAAAAACTGCATATCAGCACTACATAATTGAGTGTTTCTCCGTTGTGTCAAAAATTTCACACACGCTCTTGATGTCTCTCTCCAGATGTTCTCCCTACTTCTGTAGCCAGCCCTGTGGAGAATAACTGAATGGAATTTTTTTATGCTTAATCTTTTTAAATGGCCACCTTAATGCTTATGTTGACCTCAAGGGAGACATTCCGTCCGGACTCCACGCCCTTCACCTGGCTCCCTGAATGATTCCTAAGCGACCTGGCTGGAGACGTGTAGGAATATCACGGCACCGCGGTGCTCAGACAGAGAGGTGATGTGGGGACGAACCCAGGGCCTTAGAAGGAATGCTCTAAAGCAGCAATTTCCAATAAAAGTAAGCTGCGAGCCACATCTATAACTTCAAATTTTCTAGTGGCCACACTAAAAAGTAAAAAGAAATAGGTGAAATTCATTTTAGTAACATTTGAATTAATCTAATATGTCCAAAATATTATAATTTCAATATGTAATCGATACCCAAAATATTAAGGAGATATCTTTTCTTTTCCCCATACCACAGCTTTGGAATCCAGTGTGTATTTTACAATGAGAGCAAATGTCAATTTGAACTGGCCACAGTTCAAGTTCTCAATAAGCCACATGCGGCTAGAGGCTACCACACTGGACAGTGCAGGCTTGAAGGGAATCTATGGCAAGGGAAAGAGTTCTAATTCAACTAAAAAATCTCCAAGAAAGCTGTCTATGCTTGAGTTTTCAGGACAAGGTGACGGAAAGACAGTTTCCCTGAATGCTGTTATTAATTTTAAATAAATACTCCAATGTAAAAATCCCAGAAAAACATCAGCAGGACTGAGACAATGGCAGAGGAGAAGGCCGCACGGTGTGGCCTTGGGAAGCGGGTGGGGTGTCCAGCCAACTGGCCTGTCAGCATCAGCCGTACCAGCACGAGGGCCCAATTCCTGACCCCCGTTCCTTTTCAGGATGTTTGACCTCTTTCTCCTTTTAATCTTCCAACAGCCCTATGAGGAAAGCAGGATCTATCCCATTTTGCATATGAACAAACCGAGGGCCTGGCAATTTAAGTTATTTGCTTGTTTCCAGTCATGGCTACTAGACTTAGACCCAGAACTCAGGCCTCGCCCCTGCTCCAGGCTTCTTCAACAGCAGCTGGTCAGAAAGAGCCAAAAATGCACAGTGAGACCAAAGTAAATATCGACTGAATCACTGAACCAGGGCCCACCCAATGACTTTTTAAATAGCACCTCCCTTTTGTACAGAGCTTAGGAATTTTCAAAACATTTTTGCACACGTGTTTGATCACCACTAAGGAATAATGTGAGATTGCCCTAAGGAATATTCTAAAGATGCCCAACTACCACCCAGAAGGGCTGGCTCGTTCAAGGTCACCCAATGTCCTTCTGCTATATCATGAGGTCTCACCTGATGATGCCTTTTTCTTTTAAAATAAAATCTTAAAATGCCAAGACTACTTAAAAATATATTGCTGTTTTCTCAAACCAATGGCTAACCTAAGGACAGGGCACAGTTGGCATCAATCACAAATGTGACTTTAGCACAGTACCTTCCTCCAACCCTAGCCAACGGGGATTCTTCGAGTGGCCTGATGGCATTCTCAGCTCTTTAAGGTCCTGGCTATAGACAATGGGACCCTTCCCTTTCTAATCAAATGTCCACATACACACTGATAGAATGATACAGAGCATGAAAGTATGTGCTGGGTCAAAGACAGCATCCTTTTCCTGCTTCGGCCCTGGCTGGAGAGGAATTGAAACAACAGCTACCTGTGGGGTCTGGCCTTTGATTTGTTTACTTTACACACTTCATGGTTTTGGCAAGCCTACCAATTTGGGATTTCTTGGCTCTTCATGACTAGCTAGAGTACATGGGCTCCTTAGGTCTTTCACTGGGCCAACCATTAAATTATAGCTATTTATAGCCACGACACTGACTTCCAACCAGTGAAGGGAACCTTCCTGGCCAATATACCTAAACATTGCTAAAAGCAGTAAGGCAAAGGTCCAGAGTCACATTTTAATATGAAACAACCTGGCTCTCTCAAGGTATTGATCACAATAAGGCAAGAGTTTGGTTATACTTAAGGGAAAATAAGTATATTGCAGATAAATAAAGGAGAAGTTTCAAAATACCACCATCTGACCCCCAAGAGCAGTGAATATATTTCAAAGTGCTTTCACTAAGTGATTTCATAAGATATGCACAACTCTTCAGGAAAGAGGTAGGAAAAAAGAAAAGGAAGCCTGGGGTATACAAACACACTGTGCTACACAGCTACTTGCAAGTAGAGCCTAAAGCTGGGACTCCTGGAAACTGGTCCAGGGCTCTCCCACCTTGGCTAGGTGCTCCATCATAAACTAGGACATCTAAGCATTGTAGCATCATAGTTAAGGACCAAGGATGGGGGGATCACAGGATGAAAGTTAGCTCTTTACAGTTCCTTTATTCAACCATATTTCAAGTGTATTCACGTGAAGGAAGTCCTGCTGTACCAAAAAATATCCTTTCACGCAAAGGATGAAAGAGTTGATACACAAGCAGCCCCCAGCTGCCAGGGCTCAGGCACTTCCAAGCCCACCAGGTCACCTTCCTCATCAGAAATTCAAAGCTGAAGGTCAGCAAGGTTCCAGCCCAGAAGTGTGGTGGATTATTTCTAGTATGTGATCAGAATGGTCTTGACAGCAGCCATGATGGCCTCCAGCCATGCCACCGTCCTGCATTCTGTGAGTTTTCAGATGCAAAAGAAAGCCAACCAAGACCCCACTTCCACACGGCAGGGGAGCCACCTCCTAAATGCAATACAACCACACCCTCCCGACAGAATGCACACATTCAGAGGAGGAGGAAGGGCAAGGGAGAGAAGGAAGGGAAAGAAAGAAGCAGGAGGAAAGCCACAGGCAGCAGCATTCTTACTTTTCTGGCAGCGATTTGTAGTCCAGCAGCGGTAGTTGTACTCGTTGTTGATGGTGGTCTTCTCGCACAATGGCTTCTCCTCCATTGTCCCTGGACACAGGTCCCCGCATTCTTTTGGGGGTTTGTTTCCCACGATGTAGTTATTGGACACTGCATCCAGGATCAGGGACCAGTCCACCGTGGAGAGGTAACAAAGGTCAGCATTTTTCTCAATCCTGATGGCCCCCCGAGTGATGTTCCTCAGGTTGTAAAGCCCAATATCTTTGAGATTGGTCATCTCGAAGATGACCAGGGCGTAGTTGTAGAAGAGTTTCCAGCCGCGGATGACCGTGAGGTTCGGGAAGAGGTCACCAAGGCTCTCGAGGCCGGCCACGCGGAACAGCAGCAAGTATTCAGTGATGACCGTGAGCTTGGGGAAGCGGTAGCTGCGGTAGTCCTCTGCTTTGGAGATGAGCAGGATGTGGAGGTAGCCCTCGATCACCGTGCAGTTCTCCAGGCGCTTCAGCTGCTGGTAGTCGTTGCGGATGTCGATGCCCGGCCCGCAGACTGGAGGGAGACAAGAGGGCAAGGGGGGACATTCTCAGTTAAAAGGAAATCATTTTGAAAACTAGTTTCAAACCCACAATATAATCAGTTTTCAGGAAACCTATCCTACTAACCCATCCTACTAACGTGCAAACCACAGCTTAGAACCTAGGGTCACAGAGAAGCACATGCGAGAGTCAGGGCTGCAACGCAGGTGCCTCCGCAGCTGCCAGGCTGCACACTTCCCATCCCTCTGCAGAGCGCCAGTGCCCAACACCTGAACAAACAGCTCAGCAGCCAAGGCGCAACAAATCCCTACCACCTCCAGCCTCAAGGACACCAGGCAACAAAGTCTACACTGGAGAGCAGTCACCATGACCTGGAAAATAGGGACCCACAGAAGCACACTCCTTCTGTGCTTCCTGCTATCATCTCACGTGGACCAGGTGGCCTTGTGTTCTCTCCAGCACTGCATGAGAATAGCTATAAAGGGTAACTTAACAGGAATATCAGAGCATGTGATTTATATGAATAAAAGAGGTTATACAATTCCAACTTTAATAAAGTGTTTCATTAATCAAGAAAGTATGCTTCCCATAGAAAGGTTAGGTAATAGATGGCAAAAAGAGAGTAAAAATCGTCGATGATCTCAACATCCAAAGACAATCACTGTTCACACCACCTATGCCTATGTTCTCTTTAGAAATAATTTAAGGTAAAGGAAATCAGACAATAAGATAACATTTTCAAACATACTGCCTTCACTTAATATGAACATTTTACCAAGCCAATAAATATCCGTCTACATTATCATTTTAAGAAGGAGATAGCAATTCTAGGGTATGAATATGCACCATGAGTTCTTTTATTTTTTTAAAACAATCCCCTATTGTTGGATATTTAGGTTATCTCCAGTTTTTCACATCATAAACAACAGTCCAATGAACATTCTTGGCAGATATCCACGATTATTTTCTTAGGATAAATCCCTAGAAGTAGAATTGCTAGGCCAGGCATTTGCAGATTTTAAAGCCTTTTGATAAAATAGCCTCAATACTGGAAAATGTTTTATTTTTAAAATTCTAGGTACGCACGCAAAAAAAAACCCCTTGGTTAACGTCCTTTCTTAGAACTTAATAATCCCCAAAACTTTCATTAAAGCTTCTCAGACACAGTGAAGTTTTCTGATTGATGAAATGCATTAATTTGTGAAGCGCCCAAAATGTACGACAATGCAAGAGATTCAGAGAAGCAGTGCCCTGCCCTCTGCAGAGGCTCACGGTGAAGGCCAGGAGCTAAGACCTGTGATGAACAACTGTCATACGAGGCAGGAGGCGGTCAGGGGTGTGCATACTCTAAGTCCACTCCAGATGTGAACTGAACTACGCAGGAGAGACGCAGTAGCCTCGGAGCCTCCTTCAGAGAGAGGGTCCTTTCTACTGCAAGGCTGAGGGGAGCTCTGCACATGCACTGGCTCTTGAAGGATGGGAGGGATTTAAAACTGGATATAACATTCCAGAGGTCAGAGAAAAGGCAGAACAAGATATATTCAAGGGACAGCAAATCTGATGGTCCAGGATGCAGAGAAGAGCAGAGGAGATGAATTTGGGAGAGCCCAGGTCATAAAGGATCCGAGGTGGGGATAAGAACCTTCATCTCAGGAATGAGGCCCCTCTCAAGACTCTTGAGTGAGAGAGAAGCCCAAGCAAGGCCTTTTTTGGAGCATTAATCTGATGGTCAAGTGCAAGACAGAATTAAAGTGGAGTAGACAAGGGAAAAGGGAAGAGAAGCTCAACAGGGGTTAAAGCCATGGATGGGAACTGGACCAAGACAGTAGGGGAACAGGGGAATGAGGGGATCCAAGGGCTAAGGAACAGGCAAAGCTTGAGAACCTAGAATTTGAAATTTCTTTTGATCCAATTCCCTCCTTTGACGGATGAGAAAATGAAGCCTCTAAGACAGAGAGGGGAATGGGAGAAACCAGCACTCTGAGAACACCCATGACCAGACAGAGGCTGTGCTAGAAGCTACAGATGCATCATTTTGTTTCATCCCATGTGAGGCTCTTAACAATACTTCACACTATGTAACATCATCACCACTTTGAAGGCAAGGAAATAAATTTGGAGAAGTCAAGTCATTCATATCAGGTCACGTATCAAAGACGCTGGCGCCTTCAAAGCAAAACTTAACACAGTTTTTGGATAGTCCCAGCTCTCAGCATCCAACTGGTTACCTTCACCCCATTCCAACTAAGATTCTGCCCCAATCGTGATACTGAAGAGCTCTTAGCAAAGCCCCCAAAGACACTATCACAGCCAACGACAGTTCCCTGTCCTCATTTTATTTGACCTTTTTGGAGTCATTGGACATTGCCTCCTCCTCTAGGCTCCTCTGATTCCACACGCCCACTGACCACCGTTCCTCTTCTGCCTGACCTCCAAATGTTGGCCTCTGTCCTCGGCCTCCCCCTCTCCCTCTGTCATCTCACACAGACAACTGGCTTCCTGTGCCACCCATACACTGGGTGATCCTCACATGCATGTCATTGGCCCAGAGTCTTCTGGGCTCTGGAGTTGTATATTCATCTGCCTACTCCACGCCTCCATTTAGGTGTCTAATAACTCACTTCCTCCCCCTGCCAAAACCTGCCTCCCAAGCTTCCATATCTTGCCCAATGACACTCCCATTCTCTGAATTGCCCAAGTCAAAAATCAGAGTCATTCCTGATTCTTCTCTCCCTCACACCACACATATCCAGTCCAGCAACAAATCTTCTTGGGCATTATGCTAATTGAAATGTCAGACAGAGAAAGACAAATACTGTATGTTCTCACTAATATGTGGAATCTAAAAACGCCAAACTCATAGAAATAGAGTAGAATGGTGGTTGCCAGGGGATGGGGGGTGGAGGAAATGGGGAGATGCTGCTCAAGGATACAAACTCTTAGCTTTAAGATGAATAAGATCTGGGGATCTGATGCATAGCTTGGTGTCAATAATTAACAATACTGTATTATATACTTGAAAGTTGTTAAGAGAGTACATCTTAAATGTTATCGCCACACACACACACAAATGGTAATTATGTGAGGGGATGAGCATGAGTATATGAACTTGATTGTGGTAATCACTTTGTAATGTATACATGTATCTAATCATCACACTGTACACCTTAAACTTACATATGTTACTGTCAAATTATATCTCAATAAACCTGAAAAAGAGAGTCCTCTTGGTTCCAGTTGGCAAGCCTGTGGGACTCTTGGGTGCTCTTCCCATAATTTTCTTCAGCTCTCTGTTCCTCTCTCACTCCATTCATTCCCTACTCTGACCTTTCTTCTCACCCTCTCTCATTCTGATCACTTGCGCCACAATGTCAGCTCCAGGAGGACATGGAATTATTTTCTATTTAGTCCACGATTACATCCCCAGTGCCTCAAACAGAACTTGGTGTGCAGGATACACATCATAACTGATACACGTAGAATGAATGGATTTCAGCACTTCTGTCTGTCTCCACTGCTCTAACTTGGATCTGAGGCATCGTCATCTCCAGCCTGGACCACAGGAACACGCTCCCCATGATCCGATAGCCTCTGCCCACAAGTCCATTCTCGACACAGCAGTGTGCCCATAAGACTCTACAGAAACTCATTCCTGTCTGCTTCTACTTCATCTTCTAGTGTATTCTTGTTGAGCACATGCTGGCCATCACACTTCTCATCCTTCCTCATCCCCTGCTGTCTGGAATGCTTGGCCCATTCTTGTCATTCAGGTCTCCATTCAAATGTCGCCTCCTCAGAGCTTTGCCCCAACTCTCTCCCTCCCCTCATTTCTCTGTTTCACTGTTTTCATAGCACTTTTCATGTCTGAAAAGTGCCAGTACCAGAAAGGATGCATTTATCTGAGTGATCGCTATCTACGACCCCACTGAAGGCCCGTGTCTGGAGGGCAGTGGCTGCACTGAATTTTCTGCCAGGTCCTCCATGCCTAAATGTCCAGGCTCACAGCAGCTCCAGTAAACATGTGCTGCCTGTCTGCGGGCCATGGGGAGCCTAGGACCTTGGTTTCTACTCTTGAGCTAAGTAAGCCTGAGGTGCAATGGATACAGCAAGGTCTCTATCAGATATTTGCCACCAGAATATTCTCAAAATCAAGAAATACCACTCCCCTTCAGGCCAATGACTCAATGTGAAAGGCTTTTTCTTCTGTACTATTTTACTTTTTTCCTATGCCCAGCCGAAAACTTCTTATTCCTTCTACACCGTTACAAATTAAGTATAGTTTGTTCTTAAGTAATAAACAGAAGTTTTTATGAAGGAGTACTTGAATGGATTCTATCAATGCATTCAACATGTATTCAATTATATTATAACGTGTTAGGCTTCAATTTATTTGCTACCATTTCCAATAGACCAGAAAATTCAGTATCTAGTGAAAAGGCAGGAAGACTCATAACCAAAGTTTGCTAAACTTTTATATTGTGATCAAAACACAGACACTAGGGAAGATTCGGCTTCACTCTGCCTCTGCAGCCAGTGTAGACCACCGTGTTAACAGAAGCCACACTAGAGAGCCAGAATGAACAGTCCCTTCACATGAAAGAGCAGCCTCCATACTGGACGCTTTTTTCCCATTTATAGAAGAAAAGAAAAAGAGTAGAAAGAAACTACCCACTTATTCCTAGAGAGAAGACAAGTCCAAGTCACAAAGTGCAAGGCAGGACCCAGCCACCAGCTGTTCTGGATTCCATGAGTGACACTGTCGGTCTTTGGGGTATTTTGTGATAAGAACAGAACAAGGAAAACACAGCTGGACCGTGAATGATAGCACAGTGTTCAAAAGGCACAAGCCACAAACAGGAAAGGGAATATAACATGCTTCACTTGTGCTATAAAATAATATAGGCATAGAGGGAGTAAATACTCCACACAGCGTGCAGAGAGACACACCCTTGCTACTACTCATTGATGATGAAAAGGAATTTGTAAAACACCATTTCGCCCTTTTCAAAGCAAGAGATATCCAAAAAACTTGAAAAATTTAGGAACATGAGATCTCAGGCTGGTCCATAAAGAATAATCGAAGTTCATGGACAAAATGAAGGCAAGGAGGAAGCAGAAGGAAAGAACACAGCTGGAAGGGAGGGCCAGTGGGCCTGGGCAGCAGGCCCAAAGCCAGGGAACAGGGACAGCAGACCCCAAACACATGGAGGACCTCCAGTGCAGGGAGCAGGGGGCAAGGGGAACGAAGGAGATGGAAGGGCAGTGGTGGCCCGATACCCAAGCCAGGCCAGCTCCGAGGGAGGGCAGGCAGGCCGCAAGCGAGGGCCTGGGGGTAGAATTCACTTCCCCAAAGACACCATTTTAAATAAAGTCTTTTAGTTGAAAGAAATACTATGCCCTCAAAATTCCTAGGTATTTTTAAAACATCAAAAGGAAGAATTTGTGTTCTCGGGACTTAAGCGAATGGCACAAACAAACCATACATATTTGGAAAACAAATCCCCCAGAACTGCTAATAAGAGAAGGGCTAATGAAAAGCATTTGGCTGAGAAAACCCCCGAAAGCTGCATATCCAAGTATGTGGAAGATCTATACAAGAAATTCAATTACAGCTTTATTATACGCTCTACATTAAACACAATCTGGGGTCCTAGAAAAAGAAAAATGGGATGACTCAAGTCAAGTCCGGAGTGCCATTTATCAGGTCCTGCCCTCAGGGGGTTTCTAAGCCTCATTTTCTCTACCTGCAAAATGGGCTATTAATACCTATAGAAGCTGTCAAAAGGATCAGACAAGTGCTTTTGTGTTTCTGTCGACAGTAACAATTTAGGTCAGGCTACTACAGAAACATTAATAAAAACAGGCATCCACTTTGTCACTACAATCTAAATATGACTAACACACAACAAAAGGGAAAATAAGCAAAATCACTGTTTATTCTTCCGACACCAATTGCATTAAAGAGTATCAGAGGTAGTTACCTAATTAAAATGTTTTCAACTTTGATCAACTCTTCTTTAAAAATATGGGACAGTCTTAGCTTAGAGTTGGAAATAAAAGACATCCGGAAAGCACATCAGTGTCATGTTACTACAGGTCTACAGGCAAATAACGAAGGTAAAAGATGTTAGTGAACCAGCTGTCATCTTCGGTTCAGCTGGTAAAATCCAACATAAAACCTTTTTGTCTCAGCCGCGCTAAGAGTTCTTTACTTTCTTTAAAATGAATTCTTTGGAACCAATAACTTAGTACTGTGAAAACTCTCTAAAGCCTGTCCCTGTGAAAGTCACACTGATTTAAGACATTAGGAGAGGATTCATGTGTAACTGAATTTTGTGCAAGGAGACAAAGCAACTACCTCTCCGGCCAGTAGCAAATTAAATTAGATAAAAGTTTTAATAGCTTTTAATCCATTTCCCTAAAGAATAGGGACCACAAAGAAGGGTGCCAACGACTCCCCATCTCTGGGGAGGCCAGGAAGCCTTCTCAGAAGAGGGGATCTCGGAGGAAGGGATCCCTGAGGACGGTTTGAAACATGAGCAGGGTCTTGCCAGGAAAGGGGAGGGGTGGGGTGCTCCAGTCAGAGGGAGGGGCACACATCTGAAGGTCGCTGGTGACAGTGCAGGGGAACCGGAGGGGTACAGCTTGTGTGGCAGGGAGAAGAACAGAGAACAGCAGAGCAGACGCCTTAAAACAGGCTGAAACGAATGCTTAGGAGGTCAACCTCATTTTTTTTTAAAGATTTTATTTTTTCCTTTTTCTCCCCAAAGCCCCCCAGTACATAGTTGTATATTCTTCGTTGTGGGTCCTTCTAGTTGTGGCACGTGCGTGGGACGCTGCCTCAGCATGGTTTGATGAGCAGTGCCATGTCCACACCCAGGATTCAAACCAATGAAACACTGGGCCACCTACAGCGGAGTGCACGAACTTAACCACTTGGCCATGGGGCTAGCCCCAAGAGGTCAACCTCATTTTGCAGGTAGAAGGACAGTCCTCAAAATCCTGAGCAGGCATCACAACTACCTGGAGGGGGGCTTGTTAAATCACAGAGCATAGGGGCCTGAGAATTTGCATTTCTAAAAGTGCCCAGGGTGATGCTAATTCTTCTGGTCTGGGCACCACCCTCTGAGAACCACGGCCCTAGCGAATAATCTTTTAACCTTTCTCGCCTATTACTACCCTCCCTATCCACCCACACTTGCAGTGTGGCACAGATAAAGACTGCCCCTGTATTTCTTAATTTGATCTTCATTCTACCAGAAAATTCCCAAGCAACCCATAGAAACTATGCATGAAGCACAGAGAAGCAGAAGGAAAATGGGGTGGTGATGGTGTGTTCCTTGTACCCCACGATCCACCCGCAGCTGCTGAATCTACAGCCCCTTCTCTGCAGTCCCAACCACCCTCCATGTGCTCAGGAAAGGAGTGGTGTGGGTTTCTTTCCACCCACTCCTTCTCAGTAGACTGGAGCTAACCGAAAAAATCAGAGATGGGGGAAAAAAGACAATGTTGTGATAACAAACACTACTGATATTCCAGAATTTGTTATAGCAGAATTTTCTGTGTAAGTGTAAACAGACACAATTCATGTTAAGTCTTTTATCTTCATGTGTCAATGAGAACGTGTTTACATTGCATATGTATATTTATATTTTACACAGACAGCAGTCCCGGCCACCTGACGCATTCAATAACTAAAGGCAATCATAAGAATGTAAAGGATTGCATTACACCAGTGACCTTCGGAACAAAAATTAAAAATTAAGTGTAATTGTAATGTGCAAATTGTTCTTCAGTGCCCCACATAAGAGCAATCTCTGTCATACATATAAACATACTCTAAAAACCCATGCCACATAATATGCAGTCCTGAAGGCTCAGAACATTCAAACAGAGCGCTACAATGTGGCAAAGAACTTACAAAGCCGAGTGAAATGTTTACATCCTGCCTCGCCAATGAAGAAATGGAAACTTTACCGGGAATTAATTCAAAGACTGGAGGGAACACAAGCCCCAGTGTCCCCATCACATAAAGCATCTGGAGTCAGACAGATTGGTGCAGAATAAAGCTGTATTTGCTTCAACAGAGGAGCAACAACTGTTTTCCCGGGTCTTCACAAAAACAACTTTATCCACTCTGACAGTTTCTCCAAATTCCTTTCTGATCTTAAAGCATTCGAAGTCCAATATTCTTTCTAAGTCTCTGTATTCTAAAAGTGCCCTGATAAGAGCCCAGAGTCCTTTCCAATTATTCCCAGTTCCGATGGTAGGTTGCCTTTCTGATGAAGCAGCACACAGGAACTAGATTCTCTTGGTTATACCTACCCATTACCACCCACCAGACCTCCACCCCCTGGGCCCTGTGGGAGCCTCACTACCAGGCCTTTCCAGGAGGAGGGGGGGTTAGCATCCTCATCATCACCCAGGCACGCCACAGTGCAGGACAGACCACCACAGTGCAGGACAGACCCCACTAAACCTCCAAAGGGCAAATCTGGCAGCCAGTGGATGGTGCTATGGGGCCCTAGACACTGGGGGAGGTGCGGGGTGAAGCCAAGATCAGGCAAGCATGCTGCAGCCTGACCTGGAAATCATGTGATCCTTCTGCCTTCTTTTCCCTTCTCTCATGATTTTGGATTTTCTGCTCAGAACCAGGCTAACCTTCCAAATAAAAGTCGGCCCTGTGGCCCCCATCTTATCTCACTGGCTTTGTTTTGTAGAACATGTTATATCATTCTAGTGAGAGTTCACACCCTCATTTCAGAAGTATTTTACTTTGCACTACAATGCTCCGGTGTCCTTAAGTGACTGGTACCCTTTCAACTAGGCAGTTATCTAAACAAGTTGATAATCAGTGTAGAAATCCGTGACTCTTCACGGATGTGGTGTTAAAGATCAGCCCCTTGAACTGCTGCGGCTTTTTATCTGATCAGAGGCTTTGCTAGAGGAGAGCGGCACTGGGCTAGTCCTAAGGGACCAAATAACTCTTGGTCCCATCACCAACTACCCACCACTGGCCTGAGGTTGGTCACTTCCTTGCTCTATGCCTCAGTTTCCTCATGATTCAGATGTGGGTTTGGCACCAAATTTATTCATTCTTCCAACAAATACTATAAAACATCTACCACGTGCTAATACATACTTTCCAGGTGCTGGGAAGTGAGCGGTGAACAAAACCAACACACGCCTGCCTTCATGGAGCAGCCAGACCTGATGGGCCCAAAAGCCATCCCACCCCACGTCTCCCAGGGCTGACCCCCAGACTTACCTGCAGCGACCCTAACACAGAGTCAGCACCGTGGGCTTGGTACACACTCAGATAAAGACAATGCCCCTGCTGGATGCAAATGAGTCATCTCTTACCTACTACAGAGAATCATCATATAAACCAGGACAGGATGCTGACATCAGAAGCCCAAAGAAGGAGTAATCCACAACCAGCAAGCACTAACGGAAAGCTACATAAGCAGGAACTCCAACACAGGGGTATGCTCAGCCAGTGGGCTGCTGACATCAGTAGAGACCACATGGAGCGGCCCCAGGAAAGCAGGGGTTTAAGCAGTGGAGAAGAAAGGGGACAGAGAGGTCTGAGGGATAGCAGGACAAGGCAATGCCAGAGAAGGGCAAAGGGAGGTCTGGAACAAAAAGCACTAAGAAAGCCAAGGGAAAAACCCCAGCTGCAAGCAGAGCCTCAGCACTCACAAAGCTAGGGAAAGGCACAACCACCATGGCGTCTGGGGTGTGAATATCATAAAAATATGGAGTTTGGGAATGATCATCCTGGCAGTGGTCAGTAACCAAACAAAAGTATAGGGGATTGTACACCATGTACACAGTAGCATTATTCCCAACAGCTAAAAGGTGAAAACAACCCAAGTGTCCATCAACAGATGAACGGATAAGCAAAATGTAGTATATCCATACAATGCAATATGATTGAACCTTAAAAAGCAAGGAAATTATGACACGTGCTATAACATAGATGAACCTTGAGGACATCATGCTAAGTGAAATAAGTCAGACACAAAAAGGCAAATACTGTATGGTTCCACTTACATGAGGTCCTAGAGTAGTCACATTCATAGAGACAGAAAGTAGGATGGTGGTTGCAGGGTAAGAGGTGGAGGTGGAGGGACAACAGGGAGTTGTTTAATGAGTACAGAGTTTACGTTTCTCAAGATGAAGAGAGGTCTAGAAATTGGTTACACAACAGTATGAATGTACTTAACATGACTGTAAACAAAAAAATGGTTAAGATGGTAAATTTTGTCTTACGTATATTTTACTACAAGTTTTTTTCCTAAAAAGTATAGGGAAAAGCTTTAGCTGCATTTGATTCTGCCCCTCACATGAGTCACCTAAGTGTAAATGGACAGCTGGAGACACACCACGCAGCCCGTCCTCCACCAAGCACCAAGGAGAGCCCAGCGGAAGGGAAAGCAGGTTCAGGCACACCTCTGCCACAGATGCGCTGGGCATTGAGAAATGCCACCAGGCCAGGCATGCACCTCAGGGCACAAGCAGGGGGCCCTCAGCAAGGGTCCTGCACAGACACCCAGGGAAATGGGCTCTGAGCACCCAAGGCAAGTGTAAGTGGTCAGACCGGTGGGCACCTGCACACTCCTCCATTTGCAGTGGGTAGAAGCTAAAACCCCACACACAACCCACCACCTCTGCCAAGTAGATTGTGGCTGAACCTCACCGACTGATATGATTTAAGGGCAGAATTCTCACCTCATTTCATTGATTTTCTAGCTTTGATCGTTTCTTACAGCCAGACACATCTGTACCTCCACCCAGCTCTCGCCTTATAAAATGTGAGGGAGAAAGCACAAGAAGGTGGATCATGCTCCAGCCTGTCCCCCAAGCTCCTGGTTTCCCTAAGTCATCACTCCCATTCTTGCAAAGGCCTTTCTATCTTCTACAACCTCTGCATTTATTATTCTGCTCTAACACCTCCAGATTCACCTCTCCCCAAAAGGAGGGGTATTTTTTCCACTTTGTGCTCATCTGAGCATCCGCAGGCCAATCACACCCCTGATTCCTTCACTGGGCATGCTGTGATTTTTTTTTTTTTTTAACCAAGTTCTGGTACCTTGTGCATTTGAGATTTCTCCATCTACGTCATGGGAGGCTAGATGGCAGCCCCTTGGAAGCCACTCCCAGCATCCTGCCAGGAAAGGATGTCCAAAATCAACACCCTTCCATGCCTTCACTCCCCAAAAGGATCATCTAAGCACCTTTCTCCCAAGAAGCTCGCTCCTGCTCTGCTCCAGATAACAGCCCAACACCCAGGTCACCTGGTAGTAATATTTCCTCACTGTGTTCTAGCAGTATTATCAACCCAAGGCAGAAATAAAAGAAAAATGCTACTGCAAAGTGAAGCCATGGGTCATAAACCATAAACTATCATAAACCACAATGACTTAAGATTTTTGGATGTTTTTCTTCTTGGCATAAGGATTATTCAAATGGGTAGATTGTGGGGACACTAGACTTTGTCTACAGTGCCTTGTTAAAATCTCATCATGTCTTGTTGATGAGGTGAAGCAATATGAACTGCATTTAAATAGCTTGGTAAATGTGCAATTCACTCTCCAATGTGCTGATTAATGAATGGCCCAAGGAAGGTCTCTAGTGGAAGGCCACAGGGCTCTTTCTGAGTCCTAAATGTTTCAACATTTTTATCAACTGCTTGAACTACAGCACAGATAAAACATTTATCTAATACAAGGATGACAAGTTTCCAGGAGAGATGGAAAATACATCGGATGACAGAGTCAAGAGCTAAAAAGATCAACAGATTGGAATTGCAATAGAGAGGAAATAATGTTATTTGGACACTTGGGTGCAAAAAAAGAAATGCACAAATGTAGGCGGTGTGAAAAGACTTAGGAGATTTAATTGGATATAATTTCTGTATGTGATGATGGGGCGTTGTGGCTGCCAAAAAAAAAAAGTCAGGCTGTCTTAGACTAAGTTCTAAGTACTAAGGAAGACTTAGTAAAGGGCCAGAGGAGAGGTCCCAAAACTGGGTTTCTGTCTCCATACTTTAAAAGAGACGAGAGTAAATGGGAGAACATCCAAGTGACAGCCAGGGAGGAGCAGGGACAAAAATCCACCCCGTGGGGGATGGCTGCAGAAATCAAGCATGTGAGGGTGCACAGGGACCTCTGTGACCCTGACAGGGGAGGGAAACACAGGACTCGGACCACCACAGGGTGAAGGATTTGGGTTCCCTATAAGAACACACAGTAGGATTTATTTGAAATCAGACTGGGCTGCCCAGAGAGATAATATAGATTTCTGCGGAGCTGCACATTACAGATTTTATAAGCCTGATTTCATTTACTGCTGATAACCATTTGGAGATGTTATTTGCCCTGTTTACAGCTGAGGAAACTGAAGCTCCACAATGACCAAATGACCCACCCGGGATCATCAGTTATTAGGGAGCAGAGCTGGGGCTTAAATCTTGATTGCCTCACACAATGCTGGAGCAGAAAAAATTCCTCTTTAGAGATACCGTAAGGCTGGCAAGGATGCTGCAGCCAGGCACACAGGACTGGAAGAGGGGTTCTCCCACACACCATGCACCCCGAGAGCCAGCTGACCGTCATGGGTGCCTCTTTAGAGGCACTGAGGGGAGACCCCTCACAGAAAGACAACAAAGGAAGCCTGGAAAGAGCCTTAGAGATGTCTCCACCCACACGTAAAGAGGTGAGACACTGATTTGCATGGGGGAGGACTGCTACTGTTTCAGACCTTATATGCCACTGAAAAGCATATACTGTTGCCACAAGTTAATTCCACTGCAGAACGTCAAATTCTTGTTTTTGTTCTCAAACCATGGGGAAAAAAATAAAGACAGAAAACACAATCTCTTCCAATTACAAGAACTCTTCCTGTACATTCAATGTTTTCCTTGAAGGACAGAGATGGAGCTCATAAATTTGGAACAGGATTTCAACTTTATCAGGTAACCGCCACTCATCCTTCTCCCTGTGTTTCTATGAAATCACATACCCACCTTTATCTCAACTCTCAAATAGTTTTCCTTCCACATACTGCTCTTTATAACAGTTCTACTTAGAAATGGGTCAAACTTTCCTCTGCAAGCCACAGAGAAGTCAGCCCCCTTGACCTTAGCACATATATTTTTTATTTGATGCTGAAATTCAGATCAGACCAAGATGCCTTACTGTTAAGAGAGTTACCACCCAATCAAAAACTCTATATGTTCTTTCACAGAGTTGAGAAGCTCGTGTGTTTCCCTTTACAAGTTCAGGTTAAGCACAATATCATCCTCAAGTATACAGAGAACTTTGACAAACATGAGCAACTCTTGCCTTTAAAGCAAACCACTCAGTGAGATGTGAGGAGCCAAATGCAGCCTCCAGCATCTGCATGCCCTCTCAACCAGGCCCTCCAGCTGAGCGAGCTCAGGGATGCTGGGGCTGGGAGAGCACTGCAGACTGAGGTCCTAACGAATGGCAGGAAAGCCAGGCTGCCACCACCACTCCCTCCAGCAAGGTAGCAGATGTTCACAAAGCCACACAGTAGTACAACCAGCTTCCTGGAGCCTGCTGAAGGCTCATTCTCATTGGTGAAGGAGTGACAGGCATGCCCACTTGATGGACTGTCGCAGACGATTCAAGAGTCTGGCATGGAACTGGTGCCCATGAACAAATGATGCAGTGGGTCACCCCTCTGAGAATCCTCCAGTTCAATTTCCCTGCACCCATACATCCCAGCACATTCTGTGTTAATCTGCTTAAAAGTCAGCAGCACAGTACACTGTGTAGACAAAAATAATTATGCTAAAAAAGCCTGGATACATAAAAGTGTGGCAATTAAGTGCAACAGGATAAATTCAAGCTCTCCTTGGTACTAGAAAACAGACACATTTCCAAATGGTAACCAGAAACGAGACAGGTGCTGCTGGGCAGCCCCACCCCAGGCACTTGGAGAGAATCGAAAGTTTCTCTCATTTCCCCTCTTTTGGATAATATTGGTGAAGCCTTGAAGAATTCTACCCTAGACAGCAGGGAAACACAGAAAACAGATGATCATTCCATCAGGGAACAAACAAGCCCCTGGGAGGTGAAGCAGCCCAGCTCAGTGGCGCTCCAACAAGGCAGGCCTCTGTTGTTAGTGTGGGCGCTGGGGGAGCTGCGGGCCCCAGAGAACCGAGGGCCGCGTTCTCAGTGTTCTCCACATTCTGCAGCTGGCGGCTCGGCCTGCTGGACAGCAGCCATGCTCAGGTGCTAGATGGACCAGCCTTCTCAAGGACCTGCCATGGAACCAAGCTCAAAGTAGGGGATTAAAATGAAGTTGCTCTGCAAAGGAGACAAAAGCCTAAATGAAAGCCTCAAGCCCCCACACCAGGGTGGTAAATCCTGTCCCCCCACATGCAGGTGGCACCACTCACAAGCAAGGTCAACGCTCACCTGCCCATGGCCAACATCACCTCTAAGCCTGCTGCCTTCTGCTCATCCTGGACCCAGCCTTTGAGGCTTAACGGGTCTCCCGGTCACAGCACTGCGGCTGTAGCTGTGGGCAGGAAGTCAGGGGACAGTAAGAAAAGAGTGCTCACGCGGGCTCAGGCAGCAGGGCTGGAGGCAGGGGGGTGGGCCTGCTCTTCCGCCCAGGCCAAGGGGTAGGGAACACACTGCACATGCTCTCCAGCCCCTCCATGCTCTCTAGGTCAATGCCTCGGGGAAAAGAGACAGGGGACATGGGACAAAGCCTTAGCAAAATGTAATGACCCTGGAGACTAAGAAACAGGGTTCTCACACTGCTAAACACTCCTGCATGCCACCCAGGCCTGCCTCACACTGGATCCCCTAGTACTCGGGACAAGATGTGCTGCTCCCTGTCCCCATTAAAATCCCCATACCATTAGGTAGGAGCTCTCACTGATGTATTAGATGGAAAACAACACACTCGGGGTAACGTGGATCGAGTACTTTCCATTTTAAATGCTGGGGCCTGAGACCAAGGAAAACACCTCAGGTAGGTGTTGCAGGAAAGAGAGTTTTTAGCTAAAGGCTCTGATTACTTCAGTACAGATTCCCATTTTGTCTATATTTATATCAGAGCTTGGTACTAACTGGATGGTTATCAAATGTTAGTGGAGAGTCCAGTTCTCCATCGACATTAGGGTTTCTAGGGCATCGTCAACACACTCGGCATGGTTAGAGGAATGCAAACTAAAACATTTTTAATTTATCAGATTAGCAAAAAGTTACAAATCTAGTAACACCAGGCTTGAGTGAGGACATGGGGCAAAGTGTAAATGGCACATTTACAGTCATTTTGGAGAGCCACATTGGTCCAAAAATTCAAATGCCCATAACCTTTGACCCAGTGACTCCTCTTCTAGAGACCCATCCATCTCTCACACAGGTGGGGCAAACAGATAAATGCGAAAGTATTCCACAGAATAAAATAAAAACCAGCAAACAACCTAAATGTCCATCTTTTAAAGAAGAAGCAAGGTCTCCTGACAGTGATCAATACAGAGCAATTAAAAAGAACAGAGATAATACGTAGGTGACTTTTTTAAGTCCTTTACCATAGAGAAGCCCCATGCATGCCATGTCAGCCACATGGTCAAGGTTAATATCACAGGGCTAAGTCGTGATGACAGTACATTCCCTGGACGGGCTATGAGAGAAGGCACTTCACTTCTGGGGTCTTTCCACCCAAAACCCATGATCCCAGTCTCACCGTAGGAAAACCATCAGACAAACCCAAATTTAGGGACACTCTGCATAAAACCTGACCAGCGCTCCTCAAAATTGTCAGTCACCAAGGACAAGGGAAGTCTGAGAAACAGTCACAGACCAAAGGAGGCGGAGACACACAGAATGAATGTAACACAGAATCCTGGGACAGAAAAACAGCACTGGGAAAACACCAGTAAAATCCAAATAGTGTCAAGCGTGGTTAATTAACAGTCATGTAGTAATGCTGGTTCCTTAGCTGTAGCAAATGTACCACGGAGATGTAAGATGTTAACAGGGGGAGCTGTTAAGGAGTATATAGGAACTGTCATGGCAACTTTTCTGTAAATCTAAAACTATTCTAATAGAAAAGGTTATTTTAAAAAGAGAAACTCAGGACAACAGGAATCCTATTTATGTTTTTTTAAAAAACTATCCATATTGCTCTGTGGCTGCTTGCCCTCCCCCCCTGCCCCCCCCCCCACCCCCCCCCCCGCACCCCCGCGCTCCCTGGTTTGTACAGGTGTATACACACACACCAGAAATGCTTGGAAGGGAACACGCTGAGCCGTGAGCAGAGGTTACCTCTGGCGGCAGGGGAGTGGATAAAGCTAACACCTCCACTGTGATTCTGTCTCATTTTAATTTTCACAAGGAGCATACACTCATGTATTATTTGTACACTCAAAACCATTTGACAAACAAAGTAGATCACTCTGCTACAGGAAAAAAATCCAAGATATGTTACGTTGAAAAACCACAAATTGCACATTTATGTTTAAAAAATACCCAGGACATGACATGTTTGTGATGCATACTGAGCATCTGCCAAGCTGACCTTTGGGAAGGAGGATGTAAGGAGGAAGAGCCTGAGGAGAGAAAAGTAGGGGGACTCGGTGCTTTTGCTCCTCACCGTCATTTAAGTGTTTCACCAGAAGCGTGTCTTTTTTAGAATCATCATCATCAAAATGACAATAAATCTTCACAGTTCATTCCTTACTTGCTCCATCTCCTTGGCCCCAAACCACACCCGAAGGAGCAGACAAACAATTTGTGATTCTGTTTCTAGGGCCATACCCTCCTCCTCTGCCACAGCCTAGTGGTCGTGGGGGGTGAGAACAGAGCTTGAGCAAGGAACGCCCTCGGAGGCGGCCCCCAGCCCTCACTCACATGTTAGCTGGACCACTGGTAACAGAATCTCTCTGTGCAACAGGGTCTGTTGGGTATCGACACTGCTCTCCACTGCAGCATCCTGGCAGAGCTACAGGAACCTGGTAACTGATACTCATAATGGCAGGCAAGTATGGGAAGATCCTAACGTGCTTTCTGAATCATCTTTAAATGATATAAGGTCTCCTCCTGGAGTAAATAGAGGCCGATACTTTGGATTAATACCTTCTGATTAATCAACCTATGACAAACCCCTGAGTCCCCAGCTGAGCTGTCTAAAAACCTCCTGCAAAGCTGCTTCTCCTTGAAAATGACATCAAAACCAAACAAAGTACTGTAAGATATCTAGAGAGAGGAAACAGCTCAATGAATATGAAAAACTGCTATTCCATACTGCTTTTAAGATCAAGTGACTTAATTTCACTAACATTGATTTTTTTCGGAGCGATTTAATTTTGCCAACACTGGTTGAGCTTCCGCTTACGTGATATTAACAGCTGGGCAAGGCAAAGTCGCCTCCCACTGCACAGAGGAGGGAAGAAAGGTGAACCATCAGGCCGGGGAGGGGACATCCAGATGCAGATGCTGATGAGTGGAAGCACGATGGGTTAAAATGGAGCCTCCAAGATTAATCACGGTTTCTTTTTTAGGTCCTGGGTCTCTCAGACAGTATTATAAAAGCTAGGCCCTTTCTCCAAATAACTAGAGTCACAGATCACTAATTATCTATAATACCTCTTGAGCCTTCAGCATCTATAATACAATTTTACAGATGAATAAACTGAGGTCTAGAGAGGTTAGACGACTTCCACAAAATTCCCCCACTAGCTAGTGGCAGGGTGGAAAAGCAGCCCCGGTCTCAAGCTGCCGAGATGTTTCTAGAAAACACGCAGCACATCCAGCAGAGGTTAGCCTTGACACCCCAAAAAAGAGTTATCATGTCATTCCCACACGTGCCACAGCCACACAATGGCACATACATGAAACAGAAGCGATGTAACACACCCAGGTAACAGTCTGTGCAGTGAACGGGAGTGAGAGCACTGTGCTACTGGTCACTGTGAACTCGGGCCAGGGCTGGAATCCACAATTCAGAATCCGGCAGTCTACTCATGAAACAAGAATCCACGTTTAGCCTGCCAGAGAACACTCTGGGAAGCCCGGTCGGCAGCCACCCTGTCCTCCTTTAAACATCAAGCAAGCACACAGAAGCTCTCCACCACCAGGACCCAACACCCTGTCCAACAGCCTCCGTCTCACGCCGCAAACCACAGACACACGGCACCCGCCGCAGGTGCACAAGCAGAAATCTCCAGCTGAGCGGCATCGTGTAGTCCGTCTCCACAGACACTCAAGTCACACCACGAGACAGGGGCCGGCGAGCACAAGGAGCTTACTTCCAGCTGAGAGAGAAGTGGCTTCCACCTTCCATCAGAGGTCAGAGATGGCAAAGCTAAAATCCAAAGGCAAAATGAGACACGGAGCTCTACTGCTAGTAACTTCTAAGAATTTTATTTCTTTGTCCGAATTTAACGGTTATACAATGATAACTTCGGGACTTCTGTGGCATCTGTGCCAAGTCCCAGCTGCTGCCACCACCATCTCTTCCCTCGTTACCACACAGCACCTAGCTGGGGACTAGGCCTCCAGTCTAATCCTCTATAATTCACCCCCTACCCTACCAAGACAGCCTTCCTAAAATGCAAATCTGATGGTGCCCATTCTTCCACTTCAAGTCCTTCAAAGGCTCCCTGTGCCTTCCAGATAAAACCCAACCTCCTTAGAACAGCCTATAAAATCCTTTGGGATCTAACCCATGCCAACACCTCCAGTGTCAGCTCCTGGTACTCCCCCTCCAAGGACAACCATGGAGCCACCTTAGATTCCCAAACTCTAAGACACCAGGCACACATGCTTCCCAATAGCTCCTTCTATAGAAACACCAATCTTCTCTATGCCAGCCAGGCCTTCAAAACTCACCTTCGTGCCGACTCAACCCTTCACTCTCTGCTCTGCCACAGGACCCTGGCCACACTCATCTCCCTTGGAATTTAGACACTCACTTGCCTACTGGACTGAGCCCCTGGGCAGCAGGGACACACTGCATTTATTTTCTATCTTCCACAAGGGCCCACCCAGCACAGACCTGAGGAATCACAGGTGCTCGGTCCACACTTGGCAAATGAATGACTGCGAACTATTATCTCACATTCTCTCTCCTGTCCTCCCAAAACCTTCAGGTTTTACATCAATGTATGACCATAAAAAATCCAAATACTGCACTGAAACTTGCTAAAACTCCAAAGTGTCCTCAATCAAAACCACAATAAGATACCACCTCATATCCATTAGGATGGCTACCATGAGCCAACCAACCAACAACAAAACAAAATCACAAACGTTGACAAGGATGTGGAGAAATTGTTAGTGGGAATGTAAAATGGTGCACCCGCTTTGGAAAACAGTAGCATGGGTCCTCAAAAATTAAATATAGAATGACCATACAATTCAGCAACTCCACTTGTGGGTATATACCCAAAAGAACTGAAAGCAGGGACTCACACAGATATTTGCACACCCATGTCCATCTCAGCATTATTCACAATAGCCAAAAGGTAGAAGTAACCCAAGTGTTCACTGACGGGTGAATGGTTAAACAAAATGTAATCTATACATGTAATGGAATATTATTCAGCCTTAAAAAGGAAATTATGATACATGCTAAAATATAGAGGAACCGTGAAAATATTATGCTAGGTGAAAAAGCCAGAAACAAAAAGACAAACAGTATCTGATCTCACTTATATGAGGATCCTAGAGTCATCAAATTCATAGAGACAGAAGGTAGAATGGTGGTTACCGGGGTCTGGAGGGAGGCAGAAATGGGGAGTTAGTGTTAAACGGGTACAGAGTTTCAGTTCTGCAAGATAAAAAGAGTTCTAGAGATGGATGGTGGTGATAGTTGCACAAAAATGTGAATGTATTTAATATCACTGACCTTTACACTTAAAAATGGTTAAGATGGCAAATTTTATGTCATGTATATTGTATGTTATGTATATGTAAATTTTGTTATGTATACAATTAAAATTATAGGGGGAAAAAAAGCATGCTCCCTTGCTCCTGTCTGACACTGCTTTAAATAAAGTTCAAAGTCTTTTTAGGCACCAATAGCTGCCCCACCATCCAAAGAGGCTGCAGCCCCAAGACTTGGTGGTCAGGCTGCATGGGGTGTGTGAGAAGGGACCCGCTGCCAGCCCTGACCCAGATCTGCACACCAGGAGCATGCTGGTCTTCTGCACACTCTTCTCCCATCTTCAACAGTCATTTGGGGACACAACTTGGGGGCTTAGCTCTCGAAAGGCGTCTCAGAGAGACCCTGGGCAAACAACAGCAAATACAGACATGGTCTGAGCCAATCAGGGCTGCTCCCAGAGGCCCAGGAAAGAGGTTGTGCTGGGCCCTGGGCAGACAAACAGTAGGTCAGAGGAAGAGATGCCTGGCAGGATATGGGAGAGCGGGAGCGGAGCACTGCAGGAAACCAGCAGAGCCAGTGCCCCAGATCCGCTGTAACCCCCCGTGCTAACCAACTCAAGCAGGACGTTGGGGTCTGTGCTCTTGTAAGTTTCAGCCCCAGCAAGAACCCACAGGGGGAAATTCCTGGGGGATCTAAAGAACACAACACCTCACTGCTGGGCTCACATGCCCACCATCCGACATTCCGACTCACGTGCTGGAAATCATGGCGACGTTAACTATGAATTCAAACACAGCATCATTCTTCTTAAAAGCCAAACGCTCCAACTGAAAAGTTAAATGGAATTCTGAAATGCTAGGAACCAATCTTCAGATTTTCAATCTAGTGAACTCCGATCGTCCAGTAGACATCAGACGGAATGACAAAGAAATGGATAAATTAAAATAATCTAAAACTGGTTTCCATTTAGCTTTGTAATATGATTTGGGCCCATAAAACTGACTTTCCTCATTACACCTGGCCTAAGATATTCTTAAAATGAATTAGCACTTTTCATATTATGTTAACAAATGGCACCCAATTATGTGCAGAGTGGCAGGGCAAAATCAAAGCTTTGAAAAGATCTATGCAGGGACCATCTCGAGTTTGGAGGATAAGAAGAGGAAGAAGAAATAAATGCATATGTGGAGCAAATAGGATGGGGCTCAACTCCTCACAAGGTTTCCAAAACATCCCGAAGCTCAGGGGGACTATACAATTTGCCCCAAATCAGTCGCTAAACATTAATGCTGGGTGGATTGCAGGCCTAGATTTACCAAGGCTGAACCCCATGCAAGCCCTCCCGGCACACAGAGGGTCTCCCCCTGACCACAGTTCTCTTTCTACTCTCTAAACTGCAGCTTCCCAATGGCCAAATTTTGCTGCTTTTAAAAAAGAAAGCTAGCTCCCTGCCTTCATCTGGATAGGCTTTAGTTATGTTTGTAAAACATTCAGAAAAGGCCATAAAAAGATCTTCACTGAGGGCTGTGCTAAGTATTAAGTATTATTCAATAAACCACAGCTTGGAGGCTGCCAGCTGACGTCTAGCTATAACCTGGAAACAGCACTGGCTGAATATGCTTTTTTTTCTCTGTTTAAATTTCTAGGTATCATTTACATTCATCTGCAAACCCCTCCCCCATTAGAAAACATAAAACAGGAAAGCAGAGTTACAGTAAGACACCACCAGAGTAGGTGGCATATTATGATAAACAAGGATGACAATAAAACATTTTTCCAGCTGTGATAAACATATTTAAGATCTATCATAGAGGCTGCTGGAGCTAAAACTGAAAGCGATCAAAATTACAAGTTGTTTATAACACAGAATTTACGTCTTCAAAGCTTTTATTTTGGGGGCAGAAGCTGCCTCACTAGGAGATCATTGCTTTGTCTTTTTTTCAAATTTGAACCATTTTTTAAAGTTGTGACTTTTTGAGGTTGTCAACACATCCAAAGTGATTTAACAACTGGCTAAGGGATGGGGAGTGCCATTTGAGAACGAACAAAAAAAGCATGTGGCTCAGCTCAGAGGCCAAGCTGGTAAAGATGCTGCTCAGAGCAGCCTTATCCACCTCCAGGACTATCCCAGGGATCCACAGCCTCCAGGTGGTCACAACACTCGCATTTCATTACATCTCAATATTTTGAACAAATAGTTCAATTAACAGCTGTCTTAGTGCCCCAGAGATCAGAAGTAACAGAGTGAGAAGAATGAGGAATTATGTCCAGATTTCTAAATACCCATGCCTTCATGCCATTTCTTGGCCTCTGATATGATTTGGTTTCTATATAGAGGCTTCCTTTCCCTACTTTAAAAAAAACCTTTAAACAATAAACCTTGCCATCCAACTGTAACTGATGAGATGTGCTTGTAAAATTGGCTTGTCAGATGCACTTACGTAAGAGGATACCCACTTGACTACAATTTGTAACATCCCTAACATCTTAAAAACTTCAATAGACAGTGATTTCCTCAACAAACACAACCGTTGTGTACTAACCTAAGCTGAGCTAGGATTACCTCATCTCTTAAAAACCAAGGGCAGTAAACAAGTTGTAACCCAGCTGGGCAGTGCCCACACAAGCACACATCCCTTTGCAAAACCCAGGGGCTTGCCAGCAACCTCCCTGCCTTCTGAGTGGGAACAGCCCCAATCGAGGACGATGAGGGACATTGAACAGAACTGGATAGCATCAGACTGTGAAGGACTTGGTCTGCTAAACAGAACCCTTTACTTTTTGAATCCTAAAATAAACAGCCAGATCACTTGAGGAATTGCTGAGGTGTATCCTTGAAAAGGCACTTTATCTCCTGTCTAGGTCACACACCCAAACTCATCACATCTCCTCTAAAACCCTTGTAATGTCAACCCAATGCCACCTGTTTTAATGATCACCTACTATGTGCCCTGGGAAAACAAAGAACATGCTTCCTGCTCTTAAAGAACCCCTAGAATAAAAGGGGAGAGAGAGAGATAAGCCAATCATCCCAGCACCGTGTGGTCAGTACAGACCCCAGAGCATACAACTGGCAGCTATACCGGCAGCTAGAGGTTCACCAATTCTGAGATGAGAAGCACTGCCCAAGAGCCTACTTTGAGTAAAACGCATGGCAAGAAAAGGTAAGTATATGTACTTATTGCACCTGAGACCCAAATAAGACATTAAAAATAAATTTCAAAAGCCACCTAGAGAAAAACATTAGTTTCTGTGTCCCTAAGGAAAATGTAAAAATGTAGACAAGTTCTCCAACTAAACCTCCAACGTTTCTGAATCAACTACTTGAAGAAAAAGACTCCTCTTACAATTACATTTGACACTCTTCCCCATGAAAACATAATCCAAGAGCACAGATATGCTTCTTCAGTGTGAAGGTCAGACTTCTTGGGCCCTAAATGGAACACTAGCTCACCCAACAGGAATACCGTAACCAAACCTAAGGGAGGTGGTCTTTCTCCTGGAATGTTCCCAGCCCCTCCTGGAAGAGAACTCAGACCACCTTTGTAGACCAGAGTCCTGGTATTATTTGGGAGATGGAAATTACTCAACATCATGTCAAACAAGATCACCACTGAACGTTTCCTATGACCAAATGACAGAGGGAGGCACTTGCAGATTTCCATGATGCAGGCCTGCTCCACACATCCCCCCATGCCCTTCATCGCTCTAAAGAAAGAATACAAGGACTCCAAAAGTCCAAGTTGATTTCACAGGATGCAACAGAAATCATGGCATTCTTCTGCCCCACCTCACTCATGCTGAACAATGATAATCTCCTCGTCGTCACATATACCAAACAGTAAATCAGATGACATCAGAGAAAGACCTTACAATCAAATCTTGTCCTGATACAGGGCTAAAGCAGAGACATGAACAGAATTTTCAAATTAATCCCATTTATTGAGCCAGACTGATTTTTACTAATACGGGGGCAAGACTCTCCACGGAGGTGAAGGGCATCTCATAGCATCTCCAAGAATAGCCCTGAGGTTGGAGCAGAGCCCCTGAGAGGACCTGAGCCATCTCTCATATATAACATTACCCAGGGTGACAGCGTCCCAACTCGGCTTCCACCTCTGCAGCTAGGAACCATGTGAGACCATCTAAGCCACCTTCTGGGGTTCCTCAAATAGCCAGCAAATCACACTACCACCTAACTTGGAGGTTTATCCAGAGGCTATCCCTTGGGATGAACCCAAATATGCAAGCATCTTCCTCTCCATAAAGCCCCCAAGTCAATGCAACACCCATTGCACAGATTGCAGTCCCTAAAAACCTCCCACTAACTATAGTAACAACTGATGGTGGATGCAAAGACATAGGCAGGGAAGCAAGAATTAAACCACCAGGGGTGTGTCATGTGTCAACTATGGTGCAGACAGAAAGGAGACACAGTACCTGCCCTCAAGGAGTTTCCAATCTATCAGCAAACTGGACCTGTGAAGAGATGGAATCCTAACACACGCAAAGCGTATGGAAGCTTAAAGGAGGAAGGAACTAATTTTGGTTCTTTGAGGGAAAGAGGGAGGGAGGCACAAGACAAGAAAGCTCTGGTAGGTCTAATCAAAAATAAAAGGGAAAAGCAACTAGAAATAGAAATGAGAAAATAGATATCAAAGAAATAGCACCGTAAAGAAAATACTACAGACAACTGAGCTATAATTTTTAATGTGATGAAACTGATTTGCTAGAACTTTTAACTTACCGAAATTGATTCTAAAAAACAGAAATCTGGAAGAGACCAATACCCGTGGAAGAATTTTTTATAGTTGTCACAGAAGTATCCATTTTTAAAAGTGTCAGCCTCCAACTGCTTAACAAGTGAGTTCTTTCGAACTTTCAAAGGAAGTTTATGGCCACACTATATAAACTGTTACAGAGAAGAAGGTAAAAAGGAAAGTCATTAATTCATTTTACAAAGCTAGCATAAACCTAATAGCAAAATCTGGAACAGATAGTATATAAAGAGAACCATAGGATTATCTCACTTAAAATTAGAGACGAAAAATTTTACATGCAATATTAGCAAACCAAATTTAATTAGGAATTTAAACAGTCACCCACCACAACCAAAAATAAGACTATTTGACTATCCCAGGAATTTGAGGAAGCATTACTAGGAGGCAATCAATCTATTCCCCCATCACAGTAATAGGTATAACAACAACATCTGAATCTAAATGAATGTCAGAATGACATCTGATGACATTCAACACCCATCCTAATAAGTCACCCATGAAAACTAGACAGATAATTCTTCAACATGATGAAAACCTTTCTTAAACCAAAAGATATCCTACATATTGAGGAATATCAGAGGCATTACCATTAATATAAGCCAAAAAAGACAAATATGCCCATAATCAGCATTTAATACTATTCTGGATGTACCAGACAATGCAACAAGACCCTGCAGCCAATGCTGCTTGGCTGACCCAACCCTGATGGCAGGCCCACCAGCCAGCCCCCACCTTCTATCCAGAGGTGGCCATGTGACTCAGCTCTGGCCGTGAAAGGGAAAGGCAGTTGGCTGAGCAGGGCTTGCTGGCATGTCATTCCGCCCTTTTGCCCTTTGCCTTTATCCCTTCCTCCTTCTTCCTATCTGAAACACAGATGTGATGCCTGGAGGCACAGGCCATCTTGTGACCATGAGGATGAAAGCCACATGGATGGATGGAGAAACAGAAGCCAGGGGTCTAGTCCTCCACGCCCTCTTTGAACACACTGCAGTGGCCAGAGACTGCTTCCCTCTAGACTGTCTGAACTGAAAAAAAAAAATCAGCCCCTGCCTGCTTTAGCCATTTTTAGGCATGTTTCCTCTTCTTTGTAGCCATTTATATTCCTAACTGACACATACCTGCAACACAGTGAAAAAGTATAAGTACTGGGAAAATGGAGACCAGATTATTCTTATCGGTTATCAATGATTCTTTGCATAAAATACTCAGGAGAATCAACTGAAAAATTATAACAAGGGCAATCAATGAATTGGGTAGATACAAGATAAACACACAAAATGCCATCGCTTTCCTCACACGCAAGCAATAATCAGTTAAAAGATAAAATGAGGAACAAAGAGTCCTTCCATGTTACTAAAAAAAAGTGTTAATTACCTAGAAATAACCCAAAAAGAAAAGAATAAGACCACTACAACCTTCTGTGATTTCTTACTAGAAAAACAGAAGTTGAATAAATGAACAGCCATGAAATGTCCCTGAATGAGGTCAAATACTTGGAAATGTTATTTTCTGCCAAATTGATTTATTAATAATCACAATCAAAATCCAACGGATTTTTTAATTTTTTAGGAGAGTGGTGAAGACAACTTGCAAAAGCAAAAACAAAACACGTACATGCAAAACTTCACCTGGAAGAATGCTTTTTCAAAAATTTTTAACCGAGTGGAGATTCTTCCTAGAAGATGATAACACGTATAAGGAAGCTACAATGTGTTAAGATAACATGACTTTACCACAAACGGCATGCAAATCAGTGGGAAAATACAGTTTTAAAATAAATCCTATAATATAAAATATATTAGATAATTCAATGAAGAAAAAGATAAAACAGGATTACGCTGGGAAAACTGAATAATCAACAGGGGGAGGTATCTCACTTTATTTAAATAGAAAATAAATCTTAGAAGCATTAAAAGAATTAAAAGAAAAAGACGAAACATAAACTAGGAGTCAATAGGCACGATTAAATTTAACTTATTTTGACATGGGTGGTGTAAGCTTCCTAAGCAAAAGGATTAAAAACCATAATGAAGAGGCTGCTATTCTATATTAAAATGAAATAATTGTATATCTCAGCAAGTAAAAAAACAAAAAGCAAACAAGGAGAAACATGTGCAACACAGAGAGCACAGGGTAAACATCTTTATAATAGAAAGGTCCACACAAACCTGTAAGAGTGCACTGATAAATAACCCAAGCAAAAAATGGGAAAAAAAGAAAAATGAAGATCCCGTCAATAATTTTAAAAAAGGAAATTAAAACAGTGAGACAAAGTTTTATAAATGCTCAAATTGCAAGGCTCAATTTGGCATTCAATACTGGTAAAGCTTACACTAGGAGTTTTCTGGAAAGCAATTCAGCAACATTTATCTAAGATCAAAAGTATGCACACTTGGGCCAGCCCGGTAGCATAGTGGTTCAGTTTGCACACTCCATTTTGGTGGCCCAGGGTTCACAGGTTTGGATTCCAGGCACAGACCTACACTCCGATCATCGGACCATGTTGTGGCAGCATCCCACATACAAAATAGAGGAAGACTGGCACAGATGTTAGCCCAGGGTCAATTTTCCTCAAGCAAAAAAACAGGAAGATTGGCAACAGATGTTAGCTCAGGGCCAATGTTCCTCACCAACAGAACAAAACAAAAAAGTATGCACACAAAAACATTCCCAGTATTCCATACTTTCAACTTTTAGGAATCTAAGCCAAAGAAATAATCAGAGTAGCACATCAACAATGATTTTCGCCACAACTAGAAGGACCTGCAACCAAGATATATACAACTATGTACGGGGTGGGGGTGGGGGGTGGATTTGGGGAGATAAAGCAGAAAAAAAAGAAAAAAGATTGGCAACAGTTGTTAGCTCAGGTGCCAATCTTTAAAACAAAAACAACAACAATGATTTTATCACATTATTTTATTTATTTTATTTTTTATTGAGGTCATAATAGTTTATAATGTGAAATTTCAGTATCACATTTTTAATGGTAAAAATTATAAAATGCTTAAATTTTAATTTTAATTTTAGAATCATTCCATGAAAGACCATCTTCCAGATGATAAAAATGT
The DNA here is from genome assembly GCF_021613505.1 of Equus quagga. Classification (NCBI taxonomy): domain Eukaryota; kingdom Metazoa; phylum Chordata; class Mammalia; order Perissodactyla; family Equidae; genus Equus; species Equus quagga. Next base: position 81,571,899 of record NC_060268.1, on the reverse strand, counting down.
AATGTAACAGACAAAAATTCACAATGTGATTGTAAGTGGGGAAAATGAGGATAAAAAACAGTGTATATAATGTAACACCCATTTTTAAAAAAAAATACATACAGGTATAAATATAGGTATAGGTTCAAAGGAAAAAAAAAAGACCTCAGGAAAATACAACAAAATATTAATGATGGTTATCTCTAGATTGACTGACTAAAGATGATTTTTATTTTCCTTTTTCCCTAATGATGTTTTCTAATTTTCCCTTAATAGCCATTTATTACTATCATAATTTGAAAAAAGCAATAAACGTAATCATTGTAGTATAAGGTGGCAGGCAAATTTGTCCCTAATTAAAGGTTCATTGTTCATCATAGCAGCACATTATCTTTAAACAGGTCAAACATGTGAAACTCTTATATTGCCATACGTACAGACGATTGTTGAATCAGTGCTTAGAGCTATCTGAATCCTCTCTTTAGGCCTCGTACACAGGGCCCAATGAGATCTACTGGGAGCCCAGCAAAGAAGGCAGGAAGCTTTGTTTGGGTTGTGATCTTGACCATGATCTTAGAACTCTCTGGATCTCTATTCCTTTACTTTACATTTACAGAATAGCTGCCATGTGCCAGGGACCATGGACCCAAGAGTGAACATGGTTCTTACTTTCATGGACCTTACAGTTTCCCCAAAACCTTAAATTAAAGCAATCATGACTACAGTTTTGTGCTTTGGGCATGCACAATTATGATTTAATAACAAATCCTGCTTCAATGCAAGAATCAGATTCATTTTATAGTAATAATTTTAAAGTATGTCTAAAATCCACTCTCCCCAAAAGCTGAGAATTTATCATTACTTTTAAATATACAGAGTGCTAAAATCTATAGACAGCATTAACTTTCGACATTCAGAGACCACCATTGACTCACTCTGCCCATTAAACTTGTCTAAGGCCTCGAGACAGCCTTCACTAGACAAGAGGAACACAGCACCACAGTTTTTACAAGTATTTTTGAGAAAAACTGCACCACAACACAAAGTTTGCTGGATGAGGAGGAAAGGAAGCTCGCTAGATTTCCAGAGAGAAAAAGACGCTGGCCTCAAATATGCAAAATACAAAACTAATTAGCAGAGCCCCAAGCAGAGCGGGTGCTTATCAGGCATTTGCACGTCAACTATTTCGCAGAATGAACAGCAGCCTTAAAAAGCAGTTGCCATCTGCTAATTCAGAGCACCCAACTCCAAGAACTCTATGCCATCAGCAGAAACAGGAAAGACGTCTCCATCAGCCAAAGGTGAGGCCAGGAGTGTCCAGCCGTAATTGCAGAGCATGTACCCTGCAGGGAGGACCCAGCAGTCACCACCTCATTTGCTACAAACACGAGGTTTCCGCAGATGATTTGTATGGCTACTAAGAGTTAACGGTCTTTCTGATTTAAAACAAACAAACTAGAAAGTCCCACCCAAGGATCTGAGTATTTTTTTCTAATTTTTATTGAGAGAACCTCCAAAAACTAGTTAAGACAGCTGTTATTTCTCCACTGGAAGGGCAGTTGAGGGAAGACAAAACAGAAAGATATGCCTCCTATTTATGATCTCCAGAAAGGGTCCCCCAGAAGGAAGGCTGTCCCACTGTTTACACAGTTTGGTTAATTAATGTTAATTAACCATATTGTGTAAAATCACGTGCCCCCCAAATGGACCCACGATAACTCCAGAGAAAGTAGGCAATAGCATTTGAACACGCTCCTAGCTAACACTGCAGCCTGGCACCTTCAAAGAACAATTATTGCTCTATACAACGGAAGCTGGACATTAGGAATTCCACCCAGAAATATCTACTAATCCTTAAGAAGTCCCAGATCAAGTATCACTAGATATCGTGCTTAAAGGTTTTAGGCACCTGGATTGGGGGGGAAAAATCCAGTCACCACAGATGAAATCATTCTGGGACAAGAAATTAGTTAACTCAATCAGGACCCCTTGAATGGCCAAGACATCATTCCTTAAAGCTAAAAAGCCTTCTGTATTACTCAAAACATTATGACTTTTATCACAAACTACAGCAGAATTTTCAAGTAGGAGGAATAAAATTCCTAGCACGCAAGCATCTGAACCTGAGACACTTTTGCTGATCCACACGTTTATTTAACGAAAAGGTTTGGTGGGAAAATGAGAAGTCTGACATTCCATCATTTTCTTGATCACTTTGGATCTTTCTCCCTTGTTAGAGAAATCATAAATATTTCCACTTCTTTTATATTCACAAAGTGTAATTTGTACCTGAATAAGTCTTTTAGAAATAAACATTAATTTATGAGGGAAACAATGGGCATTGTTGAAAATGTCTGTGTGCCCCAACTCACTGTTGCTAGGATTATATTCATATATACACCATAAAGATAAGAAAGACTCTAAAATTTAGCCTATGCACTTCTGTGCTGATTAAACTAAAGTTCTGTTAACTTATCGCCTTCAGACAGCCTGTCCAAACAAAAAGATCTGAAGAATTCCTTTGCAATAGCCCCAACAAGAGCCTCAACTTGCAAAGCTATTTTTCAGAGCTCAATAGTACAACAACAGGAAGTAGAACTTCTGGGATGGGGATTTTGCTATTTATTTTTTCTTTCAATGGCTGCTTTTAAATGAGAGAGAGAGAGAGAAAAAAAGTCTACAGGCATTACAAATCCTGGAAGCTATGAATCAGGAAGTGGGAAATGGCTGATGCTGAAATGGCCAGCCTGAAAATCCTGGCTCTTTTATGTAGTCAAGTCACCAGGGCCAGGAATTTCAGAAATCTTAGGCATTTTGCATTATTTTCTGAATCTTAAAAGAGCTGAGACTTGAGAGAGAAAAGGGCAGGGAAAATTAACCAGTAAGTAAGCCCCCAGCCTCTGGCTTCATGCCCCAACTGGCATACCTTGCCCCCATAATTAAAGGCTCAGTGGGAACTCACTGTCTACAAATGGGTTTTTGTCTATGATGCTGCTAAGGAGAAGGGGGTGAGAGCTCATGGTGTGCACAGACAGAGCCTGCCCCATGCTTCAGCCTCCTCGTTCCTTGCCAATCTTGAACCTGCAATAGACTATAAATATTTCTCATCTCAAGACACCCTACAGTTGATTAAAAACAATGGCCACTTTTGTTTTAAGGAAAGACTCTACCTGATAAATTTTGCTAAGTCAGAGTACTCAAAAGCCCATGCAACAAAACTACATGAACCCTTTCAGACACCAAGGTTTGAGAGGGACATGCTCACATTTTAGCTCACCTGTTTCAAAGGGAGCTCTAGGAACAGTGCAGGCTTACTCTCCGCAAAGCCTGTATTTGCATCAATGCGAGACACAGGAGTTTATTACGCTGATCAGGGGAAAAGAGTGCACCGTCATCGTCATCCTCCTTCCAAAAGAGTAACAACTCAATCAGAAACTTAGTCCTGTTCCAAAGTCCTAATAATACGAACACCAGAAAGCTACCAGACCTTGTAAAATATTTCCAATTATTTTCTATAGAAATCAAACATACCACCTCTACTAGCAGGTTCTATTAGATGACAGACTTAAAAACATGTTGATCTGAGGTGGAAAGCAAAGAAGAAAATACAGGCATATCTTGGAGATATTGTGGGTTCGGTTCCAGACCACTGCAATAGAGTGAATATGTACCGCAATAAAGCAACTTACACGAATTTTTGGGTTGCCCAGTGCATATAAAAGTCATGTTTACACTATCCTGTAGTCTATTAAATGTGCAGTATGTCTAAAAAAAAGTAAATACTTTAATTAAGAAATATTTTATTGCTAAAAAATGCTAAACATCATCTAAGCCTTCAGCGAGTTGTAATCTTTTTGCTGGTGGAGGGTCTTGGAAAAATCACAGTACCTGTGGGGCCGGCCCTGTGGCGCAGCAGTTAAGTTCGCATGTTCTGCTTCAGCGGCCCGGGGTTCGCCGGTTGGGATCCCGGGTGCGGACATGGTACCGCTTGGCAAGCCATGCTGTGGTAAGCGTCCCACATATAAAGTAGAGGAAGATGGGCACGGATGTGAGCTGAGGGCTAGTCTTCCTCAGCAAAAAGAGGAGGATTGGGAGCAGATGTTAGCTCAGGGCTAATCTTCCTCAAAAAAAAAAAAAAAACCAGTATCTGTGAAGCACAATAAAGTGAAGCACTATAAAATGAGGTATGCCTATAAAGTCATTTCTCCTTACTCCCGTCAGATGTGATATTTTGGGAGGCCTTTTTCTGGCATCCCCATAAGTGAATCTGCCTTAATCAAATACAGGCAAATACAACCAGAATGTGCAGAGTGACAACGCCTCACATCCTCGAGGCAGGTGCCATACAGGACCCCAGGCATCAGCCTTCTCTCTATCTCCTCCACTAGACATTCATCCCCACCTCCCTGGAAAGGTTCTGGTTTATTCCACAAAAACCAGTAGCCTCCAAGGTGTTGCTTTAACTTAGTACAAATGAGAGAATCAGTCTCCAATGAACTCTTTTTCCCTCAGGAACAACCACATCCTTAGCCCTGTGAGGACCCCTAAAACCAGTCCCAATGTGCCCCCAGACCTTCCCCCTGACTACTACCTCAACACATCTTCCTCTCCAGCCTTTCTTAAACCCCACTCCACACTGTTCTTGTCCTTTTGGTCCTCCAAGCACCTCCTCAATGAGGCCTCCAGGATCCCTCTGGGCACCAGTATCTCTTCGGCAGTTTGCATAGCCCTTTCCCAGCCTACTCATTCTGTTCTTATTCCTAAAAGTGTCAGGTCCTACCCCAGCCACTGTGCACACCTTATCTTCCCAACCACGCTGAGAGCTCTTCTTCAGGCAGCGGCTGCATTTCACACACCTATCTACCTCCAGCACATCCCTGAACATCCAGACACTCCAGTTGGTCTCTTCCACTCCTACAAAACCAGATTCGCTCAGCTCAGCTCAGCTCAGCATCCCTTGGGCCCCTGATCTCCTGTCTGCCCCAGGTGCTCTGCAATAAAAGCAACCCCAAACCCTTCCAGTCTGCTGCTCACTGTAGCTGAAACCTAATGGCGTTCTCAGCCCATGCCCTCACATGCACCCTTGGCAGGCCTGGCATCAGACAGAAAGCCAAAATAAGTGAACACAACCCACTACCCCTGTCAGGAGCTAGAACGGCCCTCTGTGCACTGTGCGGTTTCCTCGCCAGGTGGCCAGCCTAAGCGGCCACACTCAAGACTCAAAGCCGGACACCCAGCTGGCTGCACAGCCCTAGGCAGACGCCCCTCAGTTCCCACACTACCTGGCAAGGCCGCTGAGAGGACTGAGGGAAGGTGTCTGTCAGCGCTTTGCCCACTGCCCTCATGGGAGTCGGTGGCCTGAATTCCCAGAGCCAAGAAGAGGAAGGTCCCAGTGTTCCTGCCATGTCCTGCCCTCATCACACTCTGCCCAAATAGTCAACCCTCAACCTTTCTCTGCCCATCAGTCCAGAAGGACCCACAGCAGCCACGCAAATATGACCCTCAGGGCAACTTTCTGATCAAGAGAAGAAAAAAGTGGTAAATCAGACTTCGATTCAGAGCCTGGGGCAGCAAGAAACGCACCATGAATTCCTCGCAAATAACCGACACGTGTTCACTGAACCACCCAACGGCGATGGGTAGCGGGGTGAAATTCAGGGAGACAACCCCCCATGGGCTTGGCTCCCCTTCATTTAAACATGCCCCATTTCCAGGCAGCAGAGGTTCCAAGAAACATGATAAATGCCCCTTGCAGGTTTCAGCGCAGCAGATAACGGGGCTACCGGAGTCCTACGGAAGCCCAACAGGCAAGCAGCAACCCTCGGCAGGGATCCTCGCCGGCAGAAGCCTTAAGAAGGTCGCGTTCGCCTCTAAACTGCTCGCAGGATTAACAGGAAGGCTGATCGATACTGATTTTACCGTCATGGGAATGACTCACCATTAAATCCTACCCAGCTCAAAACTCAGCTGTGAACAGCAACAAAACAACATAATAGCAGGGTCAGGTTTAAAATAGCAAGGATGACTTGTAAACAGTTAATGCTTATAAACAATTACAGTCACCTCCCCAGCCTTGCGGAATTGCTGAGAGAGGAAGAACTGCCAAGCTCTCTGAAGCACGTGGCAGAGCACGTCTGTCCTCGTCACAGCCCCCCAACCCACTGATGCTGGATGGAGTCAGGTTGACAGAATAGACCCCGAGGAAGTTAAGATGAGTGCTGTTGAACTGTATTCCATACATCCAATAGGTGTGCGCTCACCAAGGAATCGGGCTTTCAAAAACAAAAGTTAAGCTGTCCTGAAAGTAGATGAGTGGTTGCCAGGGGCTGAGGGGAGGGGGAAATGGGGAGTGACTGCTAAGGGTTACAGGGTTTCTTTTGGGGGTGATAAAAATGTTCTAAAATTAGATAGTGGTGATGGTTGCATAAGTCTGTTAACATACTAAAAAACACTGAATTTTACACTTTAAAGGAGTGAACTTTATGGTATATAAATTACATTTCAATAAAGTTTTTTTTTTAAATAAAAAAAAAGTTAAGCTGTCTTAGAGTCTAATTCCCGTCTATGTAGCTACTGCGGAGTTTAAAAGCAGCAACTTCTTTGTCCAAAAATGGAGGAAATGTGGTCATGATATTCCCCAATAATCGTGCTCCTCCCAAGCAGCCTTCACTTTAGGAAAAGCAACAAGAAGCACAGAAGACAAACTACGCATTTCAAGCATTTGGCCAAAGTGTCAGAAAGCAAATGTGCTTAGTGCCATCTTGAAAATGTATACTTTTAGGTACTGGATTCCATTTCATTTTTCAAAATTCAGCTGTTACCCACTCTGAAAATTGGCCAAGAACTTATCCATAGAGTCCTGGTTTTGAGAAGCCTCAGCTGCAGCACATCGCTCCATCATTGAGAGCTGCATGTTTGTGTCCCCCCAAACTCATGTGCTGAAGCCCTAACCCCCAGAGGGATGGCATCAGGAAGTGGGGCCTTGGGGAGGTGACTGGGTTTAGATGAGGTCATCAGGGTGGAGCCCCATGATGGGATGTGTGTCCTCATAAGAAAAGAAAGAGACCAAAACGTGCTCTCCTCTCTCTCTCTGCACCCTGAGAGGACGCAACAAGACGGCCATCTGCAAACCAGGAAGTGGCCCTCACCAGACGTCGGATCTGCACCAGCACCTTGATCTTGGACTTCTAGCCTCCAGAACTGTGAGAAATAAATGTCCATTGTTTAAACCACCCTGTCTGCAGTAATTTGTTATAGCAGCCTGAGCTGATGGCGCAGACACCCTACAGCTCTATAAGCTGTATCACCAACCCATGGAAGGGGCACGCCTCCTTTTTGTCATGTGACAATACTTCCTGTCCAGGGGAAGACAAGAGTGGTCACTTGGGCTTGCTTCCAAGATGCAGGGAAAATGCCAGTCTGACTTCCAGACCTGGAGGAACTGCCAGCAGAGAGCTTCCTCCCACAGGGCCCAGACTAAGAAGAGCTGTTCCTCCAAACAGGGTGGAAAAAACTCCTCTTGCAACCAGAAAGGCTTGGCTCCCTCCCAGTCATGCTGGAATCCAGCAGGTCCAGGCCTGAGCCCTGACCCCTGGTTAAACTAGAGGATGACAAGGTAGTACCAAGAACCGGCCCCAGAGAGTATCTGCTGGAATGGCGGACAGGTAGACCTGGCCTTCGACACACAGCACATGTCCTGTGCCCTCAGGCAACACATCTCTCCAGGCCCCAGCTGCCTCTTCTGTAAAGTGAAGGCTCTGGCTTTTTCCTACTTTTGAGAGCCTTCCGTTCTTGTTTGCAGAGGTCAGTCCCTTTCCTTCAGGGCTCCCTATGTAACACAGGAGTCAGTGTGCGATAAAAAATTGAGCTGTCAAAACAAATGAAAAACTTCCAGTATAATCAGTGAGAGAACCAAATATCTAAACAAATCTCTCTTCTGGAAAACTAAGAAAATGAAAAAGCAATTACACATCACATGGCTGATTAGCAATAAATTTCATTTGTGACTAGATGGCATGAGAGTCTGACTCCTGACTTGCTTTCCCTGAAAGGAAAACATTATCTGCGATACTGTCTCATTATGGAAAACAAACCCATCCCTGGTGACTCAGCTCAGATCTACGTTTTTGGTGAGGCCCTCCCTGACCTCGCACGTCCTCTGCTGTGTCCCCGTGGCACCTGCAATACCCTTGGCCTGGCTCCCCAACTGTGGCCACCACAGGCAGGGGTTGGTCGTCTTAAATTTGTCTCCTCCCCTGTCCCACATGGTATACACTCACGGTTGAACCAATCAAGAAATAAGGTGGGTTTTTGTTTTTCTTTAAAATATAAACACAAAATTTACCATTTTAACCATTTTCCAGTGTACAGTTCAGTGGCATTAAATACATTCACATTGTTGATACTATCACCACCAACCATCCACGGAACTCTTTTCTTCTTGAAAACTAAAACCCTGTACCCCTTAGACACTAACTCCCAATTCCCCCCAACCCTCTAGTCCCTGGTAACCACTATTCTACTTTCTACGTCTGTGAATGTGACAACTCTAGGGACCTCATATAAGTGGAATCATACAGTATTTGTTTTCTTGTGACTGGCTTATTTCACTTAACATATTCTCAAGGTTCATCCATGTTATAGCATGTGTCAGAATCTCCTTCCTTTTTAAGGCTGCATAATATTCCACTGTTTATTTGTAGCACATTTTGTTTAACTGTTCATCCATTGATGGACACTTGGGTTCCTTCCACATTTTGACTATTACAAATCATTATTTGCTGCTATGAACATGGGTGTGCAAATATCTATTTGACTCCTTGCTTTCAATTCTTTGAGGTATATACTCAAAGTAGGATTGCTGGATCAGGTGGCAAGTCTATGCTTAATTTTTTGAGGAACTGCCATTCTGTTTTCCACAATGACTGCACTATTTACATTCCCACCAACAAGGCACAAGCATACCAATTTCTTCACATCCTTGTCAACAACTGTCATTTTCAATTTTTTGAAAATTGCCATCCTAATGGGTATGAAGTGGTATCTCATTGTGGTTTTGATTTGCATTTCCCTGACTAGTGATGTTGAACGTCTTTTCACGTGCTTATTGGCCTCAAGGAATAAGTTTTAAACCAAAGGAATTAACACCTCTTCCTAAGAGAGCTTTTCTCACAGAAGGTAAACAGTACCATCACTTACAATGAGTTGTTTCATTAAGTTGGTTTAGTAGGTGGTTTGGGTTCAAAACACATGTCCCTTGGAAACACCACCATAGGTGATGGCCCCCTAGCGAGACCACCCAAGTCCACCTAACAGGCTACTGGAGCAGGATGAGGCCTGAATCCCAATCCTGGAAAACAGAGACAACCCAAGGGAGCAAGGCAGGAGGGCGGGTCCTCCTGTGACCTAGAGGAAGGCTCTCCAGCAAAACGTTTACTAATGAGGCACCATTTCCCACTCCACTGAGCCTTCTCCGGCAGCCCAGGGCCCCAGGCTTTGGGGACTCCCATCCCTGCAAACAGCCCTCGACCCACAAGGGCCCCAGGTTCTCGGTTTTTACCCACTCGTAACTTAAAATCTTTTAATTAGTTTTTACGGATAAGTAGATCCATGTTTTTCAGACCCTGTGTCCTAAATTTTGGCTGAGGATATGACTCCCACTCCCATTTCTCATGCCCCTGACCCCGCAGATCTGGTTCGTCCCCAGGAGGTAGCATGACCCCTCATTACCTACCGCCCCTGAGGCAGGAGGAGAGGGCTGGGATGTACACCACTCACACCACTATGTGAATGACTCATTTCGGTCATTTGGGCCCCCTGACGCATGGGCCTTCTTGGGATCGATAATCCCTCTCCTGGAGAATGCGTCACACCCTTCCCCGGAGGCAGGAGCATCAGGAAGAGAAAGGAACTCAAGGGAGAGAGGTGGTTTCACAGGCGCTCCGTAGAGCGCCTGTGAAACTGCTCCACGTACAATGAAGGTCTGAACGTAAGGCCAGAAAAGGCAGAGGCAGCCAAGAGTGAACATCAGTACACACACACCCAGGAGGGTACCAATTTTTTTTTAAAGGAAGTAAACAATGTCCAATGTATATATTTCACTCACCCTTAATAACAATAACAGCTAACCCCTAGTGCTTAGGATAGGCGCTTGGTTCTAAGGGATTCACGTGTGTTCACTCGTGAAATACTTGTAACCATCCTCTGCGATGGGTGCCACTATCATCTCCCATTTTACAGATGAGGAAACTGGGGTGGAGAGGGGAAACAGGTGTCTCAGGCACAGTCCACCAGGAGACTTCTCATTTTGAGAGGCTCTGGGCTCTAATTCAAATCTCAAAAGGGAATCCGGACCATCAAACATAATTGGGGGAAAAGTGATCTGGGACACAGCAGAAGGCCTGCTTCCAATTGGAGAAAACAGACTGTCTGAGATGCTTAGGCTCCGCTTGCTGGAACAGCTGAAAAATGATTTAAAATTCAGAATTCACTCTCCTGATCATAGGAACAGAATACAAAAGCCCCCAGGCTAAGTGATACCACCTTCCAAGGAAGCATCTTGCTTTACTGTGTCTTTTCCTGTTATCTGTAGGCAAAAACAGTTCCAGTTGCAGAACAGGCAGCAGGAATCCGCCAGCACCACTCCTGGGCTCTGGACCGGCGACGGCTTCTCATCGAGAACCACAATGCGCCCAGGCGAGTTACAAACATAAATCAACACGAGTTAAACAGCACCAGTAGCAAAGCCCAGACCTGGACGCAGAGTTGGCATCCCCTTTCAAACAAACCATTCCTCACCCCTCCCGGCCCGTGTGGTGAGGGCTGGAAACAGCCCTGCCAGGTTTGCCAGCACTGCAGGGGGGCAGAGCCCCCTCCCACCCCCAACCGCAGGACAGCAAGGCCCCAGGATGCCCCAGCCAGCCCAGAGCTACCCGGCCCCTCTGACACAGCTCAGATGGAAACCAGGGTCATCTCTAAACTGGTTCCCTTAGAAAGTTAGAAGGTAGTGCCCCCCTACTTTTAGTTTTAGAGGAGAGGAGTAAGTTTGGAAGCTGCAGTACTCCCACGGTGGTAACCTGGTCCTCAATCTTACCAGGTACCCCTGATGCCTCCATCAAAGGTGAGCATTCCTCCATGGGAGCTTTCATGAAGTCGGGGAGAGGGCAGGTGGGAGGTGGTGGGAGAGAGAAGAGCTGAATGATTTCGCCATTTCTGAAGGGCTGTGCTCAGATGCTCCTCCTGGGTCTCCCCCCTCTACACCTTCATGGGTTCACACTGGGGTGTCCATCTCTGGTCTCCCAATGCTGACCCCGTCAAAGGGCCAGGGCAGCCTCCCCAGCACACCCTGTCCCCGGATCCACTCTAGTGCTCAAAAGGTTTCAAAGCTCCCCACTCTCTACCCATTGTGAGGCCCGTCTCCCAGTGCGCTTGGTTCTGATGCCTGCTCCACCCCATCGGTGTGCACTGCCACCACAACCCCCCACAGGCCCTGCCATCCTGGGGCACTGTCCCCTGGGACCCCGAGTCTCAAACATTCAAGGTGCACTAAAACCAGACGTCCTCCCTCAAGACGTCTCAAGCCCTTCAGTAGCTGGGTGACTCCACCCCTACAGCCCACACACTTCCACAAACCCTTAGTCAGAGTCCCATAATTTAGCACTGAACACATTATCGCCTGGGATTGTTTACCAGTGTCTGACTTTTCCTAACTGGGGAGTAAGCTCCTTGAGGAGAGAGGAAAAAGATCACGCCTGTTTTTCATATGCTGTCCTCAGAGCTGAGGACACTGGGGGCCTTGACACCAAACGCAGGGTTGTGTATCTTCCTCACCTTCCACCCCTCCTCCTCAACTGAGGAGACGACCTGGGACATAAGGATCCCTGGGAGCCAGCCCATTTAATACTTAAAGACAGCATCTCTTCTGGTGCAGCGAGACAGGCTGGTTAGTGGTTCCAGAGGCTGGCCTGAGGCTCTGACTTCATGAGCTCAAACCCTCACTGTTGATACAGGAAAGCAGCTCTATCATTAAGCGGGGACAATGCCCGGTGCTGGGGGCAGAGCAGGAGGACTGCAGTCCCACAGAGAGTCCAACAGGGCTACCACGGCATGTGGAGAAGAGGCAGAAAAACATGCATTTGCTGGATGCTCTCTACTGGCCGGTTCTGCTGGGCATCTTAGATACATCATTGCTAATGTTCACATCATCCCAGATAGAGCAGGATTATCCCAAACTACCGATGGGGACACTGAGGCCTATAGGTCCCATTCCCATATGCCTCTCTGTATCTGAGAGAGAGAGACAGAGAGGTATCTGAGGGGACGGGCTTCAAAGGCAGCACCGCGCACATGCAAACCCCACCGACAAGGGCAGATGAAAGGCAGGCGCTGTCCTGGCTTGTCCTGCTGAGTCCACATCCACCCGGTGCAACATCCACATGGAGATTTTACAAGATACTCTTTTACAAGCTACGCTTGAAATTAACATGCCAGGTTCAAATGATTATGTTTACATTTTCTGTAAGAAATATCCCGCCTCACAAGTCTCCTCAGGAGTATGAAGCTTTTAAGGATAATTTCTTAGGTGTTGATTACATTCATGAGTCCTCTTCACACCATCCTAGACAAGTAAACTTCCTCTGTGGGGGGAGCAGGGGGCAGGCTTCACCTGCAATGGCCCCAGAATGAGGCCGTCAGAGGCCTGGACCAGCGCCCGAAAGGAGACAGGGCACTCACGTGAGGAAAGGCCTATAAGATTGGCTACTGTTCCTGCTAGGATCCAGTGCAACAGTTTGCTGGCCTCATCAAGAAAAGAGTGCAAGAAACAGAAGCAAATGTCTGTTCACAGTGATTCTGCTGGTTCCAACCAGACCTTCCTAAGAGCTCCATCTCTCTCTGCCTTGTGTCTCAGGATCTGAAGGCTGGAAAGGCCATGAGTAAAGGCCCAGGCCCACGCTGTCATTCAGAAAGAAGAGAGCGAATGAGCAGTCAGCAGCTGCAGAGGAGGGAGCACCCACCCAGCCTCGTCAGGCCATGCTGGGCCAGGCCATGCTGGGTACCACGACACAGCACAGTCTACCTGACTGCCTACCTTCAATCAAGCGCCCAGCTCCCCCATGGTTTCAAGTCCACCGCCAACACAACTGGTGTGGATGAACGATTTATTAAACCCTATCTGTAGGGAACTTACGAACAAGGTCTCTCCCTCCACAGGGATGAGGCAACCTGGACACAGGGCCAGACTCACAAGAGACGTTTCCAGGAGGTCCAAGATTTCTATTCACCTCAATGTGCAAAAAGCCTGACAAAACAATGATTTTAAAGATAACTGTACTGCTTTCAAGTTCTATGTAGTAGTAACTGGTGTGATAAAATGTTTCAGCTGGCAGAGCTATAAAGACATTATGAAAATAAATTTGTTGTAAAGAGTGCTTCAAAGTGAATGGGGTGGGGGGAGTTACCCCTTTAAGAAGTCTTCAATTTCTTGAGGTCTTCCTATGCATCAGGCACTGGGCCAAGTCCTGGGAATTCAAAGATGACCAAGGTAGCATTCCCCTCCCCAGCCAGTGGGGGAAACCATACAGGGGTGGTGCACTAACAGATATAAAGAGGGTGCTGTGGGGCCATCCTGCATGCGGAATCAAGGCCACCACAGAGGGTGAAACTGTAGCTAATTCTTAAAGGAGTTTGCCAGGGGGCAAATTGGTACTATAGTTGTTCCAAGCACAGGGGCTTCCACCTGCCAAGGCAAAGAGACTGGAATAAGTACAGCCTGTTTCACAGCCAGAGCTGTTGTTCAAAACGTCTGAGAAGATGGCAGGTCCAGTCCTCTCTCAGATAGCAAACAAATGATTTCCAAATTAAAAATAATAAAAGGCAATCACAGGGAAATGAGGCTAAATCTTTTGAAATGTAAACCTGAATAACCACCTATACACTGTTAGTCTCAACTAAGGAAGTGAGAAAGTAGATTCCAAAAAAAGTAGGAAACCAAATACAAAAAAATACCTAACAAAATACAGCCAATGTGAGACCCAGCGCCAGGACCGGAAGTGTTTATTGTTCTCTATTTGGATTTAGGGCTGGTGAGCATCTTAACTACATAAAATTGCCCAAGGGGACACGTATAAGAATGATAATTAAAGTGTTACCACATATTTAAATAGAGCAATGGAAAGTAAATCTTGTTTTATTTTTCAAAATGAATCAATAGGCTTTTTTTAAATCTCTAATCTCAAAAGTATATTTTAGAACTTTTCCTTTATTAAGGTCCTGTAAAAAAAAATCTCAAACCCTGAATTGTAAACGGCACACTGGATATAACAACTCTGCCAAAATTATTTACATAACTTAGGAAGACCCCAATTCTCTCACGCTAGCTCACCAACACAATAGAACAATCTTAATCCAACACCACATCCTAATGGTTTCTACAGAAGTCTGCAGTCTGCACGTTTTTCTGCACCCGGGTTTCCAGGAAGCAAGCCAGAAAGCAAAATCTAAGGGAGTGTGGGGGCTGGCTATCTTCATCCTTAGGGCACTGTTAATTCAGTCGCGGAAGGGGCTGAGTTTCCTTTCTGGCCACTAGATGGCGCCTAGGCATTAGTGAGGTGGACAAAGTGCACACTGGACACTTCTCAGGCACTGGCAGAAACTGACAAATGAAAGGATTAAGGGAGAAAGCATAATAAACAGATCTCTGAAATGGAAGTTGAACTGCAGGGGCTGGCCACTGTTTACTGAAAAAAAGGTAAAACCACACAACTGTGTTTAACAAGCAAATTGTAATCTTGTTAAAGCACCTTAGCAAAATAGTTTTATTACAGAACAAACATTTATTGAGCACCTACTGTGTGCCAGGCTCCGTACCACATTTAAGTTGACAAGGGCAGTCAAATATCAAGTGTGTCTACATTTCTGGCACTATCCAAAGAACATCTCTGTTCAAGGACGTCATGTCCATAAGAGCAGCAGCAAGCTAAACTCTGAGGGCTTAGTATATGCCAGCCTCCTTTCTAAAGACTTGACATATGTATTAATTCATTTAATTTCACAAATAAATGTATGAAATAGGTTCTATTAAAATTACTGTTTCACAGATGAGGAAACTGAGGCACAGGAAGATTAAATAATCTGCCTGAGAGCTTAGCTATTGAGGAGCCAAGATTCAAACCCAGCTCTTTGGCTCCAATGCTCTCTATAGCCTTGTAAAGTAATAACAGCAGCTCAGGTACAAGACACAACAAATCATGTAACCAGCACAGTGGTGGCTATGAACTCAAAAGGAGGAAAGGGGAAGTCAGGTCTACAGAAGTTAGGGTGATCTAGAAAAGCTTCATGAAGGAAAAGGAATCTGAGTTAGAAATTAAAGGATGGGATCTCAGATCTATTAAAACCATAGAAACATACTTGGGGGAAATAATGAGTGTCCCACCTTTACACTGTTACAATCTTGTCTCTATCTCACAGATCTATCTGAAACCTAAAGATATTTAAAAATGAAAAAAATTACCTTCGCCCCCCTGCCCAATTTTTCTGACAGTTTTCTAAACATATGTTAAAATGTTATTTTGTTGTTTAGTGAGAAAAGGAGAAAATTCTCCTTCAATTATTTTAAGACTCTACATTTCTGTTGAGACTCAGAAAAGTTAAAGAACTTGTTGGGGGCCAGAGAACTAACTGGAAGTGAAGGAGAAACCGGAACCAGGCAACCTTGCTGTGCTCTAGAGGAGCGCTCTCCACCATTCAGTATGGGGTGGCAGAGCAGAAAGCAGAGAAACGTGCCAGGTCACAAACACAGGAGCCAAATCAAGGAGACAGGACCAGCACAGCTTACTTACCACAGAGCTAAAGCAAGGGGGCTGGGGAGTGCTGGGAATTAACACAGGATCCCTACAGCAATGTCTTAGTTGCTCATCCTCATCACAGCCCAGGATGAGGAGCCTTGGACTGGATTCTTGGACGATGACTCGGCACCACAAAAGGCACATGCTGAGAATTTGGGGCTGGCAAATCTCTTGAACTAGAGGGATCGCACAGGAGTTGGAGTGGCCAGCTCAGAGGCCAAATGAACATCTCCTCAGAGAGTCGATGCAGGTCTGGACTGGACCAGGGTGGAGCCAGAAACAGGGGCAAATCTGAATGATTTCAAGTGACTCAGTGAGATGGAAAGGAAACATTCAATTAACCCGTCTCCCCAGGAAAGGATGGGCTGAAGAACTGAAATTTAACTAGAAATCCCATCCTGAGCCAACTTTGCTGTGGAAAATCTTATCAAGGTACATACATGTTAGAAAGAAAATCCCAAATATATCACCCAGGTAAGGTGACAATAACAAAAGAAGTATACGACGTTGTGACCTAACATATGCCATGAATTCATTATCCACAGAAATCAGACAACAGAACTAAGGAAAGCTGAGCAACACATCTTCCTCTGTCACTGCTCTCTTTGATCATTTCTTTTCATGGCAATCTGTGCTTCTCTTTCAAACCCTGAGCTTGTATATTATCCTACTACTTGAGACTCAGGAAAATTAGGTGGGGAGAATGAATACAGGATGACACTGATAAATCTGAGCACAACGTTGAGGATTTTACAATCCAAATAGAACAGCTAATGACTTAGAAAACTGCTGCAAGCTGATACAGCCAGGAGGGTCACAGACCTCTCACCTGGGCTTCCTCTCGACGCTTCCTACTTTTCTCCAGGAAATTATTAAAGGTCTTTCAGATACGTCAAATTTGGGAAAACTGAAACACTGTTAATACATAAACTCACCTCTCCCTAACTATCATCAGACTTCTGTTCCTTAAAGCGCTATTAACTAAAATGTGCCTAACTCAAATTGGCGCTGTCTCATTTACTTAGTCAAACACGTATTTTCAATAATCCATTTTACAGAGACAAACCACTGACTGCATTTTACATGAGAGGACAAGCTGAAAGGAGGCATCCAAAATATCTCA
This sequence comes from Equus quagga, assembly GCF_021613505.1. Taxonomy (NCBI): domain Eukaryota; kingdom Metazoa; phylum Chordata; class Mammalia; order Perissodactyla; family Equidae; genus Equus; species Equus quagga. The sequence goes on along the minus strand of NC_060268.1, from coordinate 81,554,955 downwards.
GTGAAATTTAAAAGTTCTGCTCTATAAAACATTTATGCTTTAAGACTGTCAAAATATGTCTGTTATCCCGTGTCAAGAGTAATTTAAAAAGCAAGATGCATACACCGGATTTACTAAAGTGACAATTCCAAAGCCAGCTGAAAGAAAGCTAGCGCCAGGTTAAAAGGAAAGTAGCCATACAAACTATCAATAATAATGTATTTAAAACTCTCAGAATGTGGATGAATGGATGGAAATACACACACACAATTTTGAACAAATGGCGTTTTTATTATGTAATTATTACTGAAGTAGATGCCCGTCTTCTGTCTTGTTAAGGAGGCTGAGTGAGGAGTGAGACAAAACAATACAGTCCCCCCACCCCCAAGAACCTTCTGGACTAGGAACAGACTACTTTCTAAAGTCTTTAAAATACAAACGCTTTAAGTAAAGAAAAACAAAAGACTTCAGACTATTACCATGTGTGCAATTTAAAGCAGGCACAGCTACCTCTGCAGTGTCTGGTGGCAGTGGTCATCTGCATGCACATTTTCCCTGTGACTATTTCAGATAAAGTGTGGGCTTCAAGACCATCAGCCATCACATGTGGGACAAAGTCACTCAGCTCCATGGACACACCACCAGCACTGACCGAGGAGGAGAAACAGGAGAATAAAGGCAGTCCCTGCTTCCCTACTTACTTTCCCCAGTCATCAACAACAAGCAACAACACACTGTAAAGTTACTGCAATCAGAAGCATTCAGCACTCATCATAAAAGAAACTACTTTCTGTTATATTCCAGTAAAATCCGAAGAGCAACCTATAAGTTTAAAAATCCTTGTAGTCCAGGGCAGAAAAAAGAAAGAAAATTGAAAGCCTTGCTTACTAGGTTTGTTTCTTTAGCGTTTTAAATAAACATAGCAAGTAACTTCTATGGTTTGACTCATATCTTTAAAAACTTATGTAAGGTATTTTACAGTATCAGAATGAATTTTCAAACTTAAAGAACTGAGTCCAATGAGTGGTCAACATGCATTTATTGAGGAGGAGAGGAGGGAGAAGAAACTATTTCTCAATTCAAGTAAAGAAATACCAGTATTTCCTTAAGATCTTGAAATTAATCAATTTCATAAGCCATAAGTGAAATTGGCGTTAGTGAAAAAAGTAGGGAAATCTTCCAAACTGATATTTGGACTTTACAACGAGTAAAATGGATGATTTAAAAATAGAAAACAATTTATTCTTCACAGTTCAAAAGCCTCAAAATCAAAGATATTGTTAATATTTTGAGTCAAATTAGACCAAGGCAATTCAATAAAATAAACAAACTTCATCACATCAAGGGAATAGGCACCTATTGGGATAACAACCAAACTTGTTTTTAAAGATCTTTTGTTTATTAACTATTTTATACCAAACATAAGCCCTTTCCTCAGAACAAATCGGTTCTTTCACAGATCCACAGGGTTGGGGTGGGGAGCGCACATATTTCAAGGTTTTCATCTTTCCAAATGCTGGAAATCAGTCATCTTCCCCAAATGTCAACAGGTCTCAATGTGCACGAACATCGGGATTATTGTACCACCTCCCTTAGTTTAAGCCAAATCGTATCTTTACAAATAATTGGAAAACTTCCTCTTGATAATCTGATGCCAAACACCATTTTCCAGGAGGGGTCAGAGTGCTTCGTACATTATTCACTTGGCTGTCTTGAAAGCGTTCCGAATTTTCCTTCAGAACATCTCAGACAGAGAAATCAGGAAACTATATCCCCAGCACGTGTGCAACTATTATATATTTAGTACAATTGAGAGGAGCGCATCTCTTGGACTCAGATAGCACCTGTCATAAGTTGGCTAAGAAAAGCAGTTCAAAGCAAGTTGGCCCGCGGGCACAAATACCTCTTCTGTGAACTGGGGTTGACTTTTAAATGAGTTTTGAAAACAAATCCAAGAAAATTGTAACCCAGAGAGAAACATGGCTTGTATGTTTTACAATTTAAAAAGATTTCAAGATTTAATTGCCTGCTCGATCTCATTCTTACCCCCTTACACTTTTAAAAGCAGTAAGTTATTTTAAATTATGCAAAGCCTTAAAATTATGAAAGTTTCCTAATGATTTCCAGAAAGCTAAGCGATGTGTAAATCCAGAAAAGTTTTGAAATAAATCCCATCTTCCTCACAACTCAAAACATGCTATGCAACATTCATGTACACACCTGTAACTCCTAAAGTTTTGGCAAAAGGTAACTACAACACTGCGCATTTTAATCACAATTGTCATAACCAATATTATTTAAAAAAGGCAGCAAGGCTGATCAAGATGGGCGAATGTCTCGCATATGTCACAGCCTGCAATGACACTGCAATAGGAAGGAAAGTATTAATGAGGCAAAAATGGTGCACACAAGCCTTCGGAAGATCAACAACATTGGTCTGCTTCATATCTTAAGACTACAGAAATGTTTTTAAAGGGCTTTAAATGCTGTTTGCTGTCTATGTGAAAACTATGTATCCTGTGCTGAGTCTGAAAAAGATCTGAATTTTCGAGCAACTTTGTTTCACGACACCCCAAAGACAAAAGCAAAGTCCTCTTTCTTTGTAGGTTCAGGCATTCCCGGGCACAGGGTCCAGCTTTCATACAGCAGGTGCCCAATAGGTGCTGGCTGGATTCAGTTGCTTCATACAGCACATTCTTACAAAACAAATGAAACCAGATTTAAAAGGAAGCTAGTGTCCCTTGAGGACTCCCCTTGGCAAAACTGGAAGGGGACAAGTGAAAATGATACAGTTGATTTTCATTACTGCCCTGATCTTGCAACAATACAACAGGCAGGAAACATTTTCATTAGTAAACTAAGCCTTAGACAAAGACTAAAAACAAAAGTAAACAACAATTACTCTCTAGGTCTTTTCCTATTAAAAGGCTAAGGTAAATTTGGATAAAGGCATAACAGTTTAAAAACAAAAAATGCCTTTGCTATATTTTTAAATCTTTTGTTCCATAAGAAATTTTGTTTTTTTAAAAAAATTAGTGTATGTCTGAAACAACTACTGCATCCTACAAAGATTCTTCCTCCTGCTCAGATTCCAAAGCTATTTAAGAAATAAAAGTAGCAACAAAGAAAAAAAAACCACTATATTAAAATGAACAGTTCACCCTCAGTCTTTACGACCAGGATGGTTAACACTGGATATCAAAAAGGAGAGTGGAAACTCTTTACCATTTTAAAACGCTACATTATTTCTCTGTTGGAAAACATATGTAAGAAAACTGGAAACACAAAAAGCCATCCAGACTCAGCTCCTAAACTCTAATCTTGGAAAGACCAACATCGTTTCAGATTCAGTTAAGGATTTTACTGTCACAAATCTACTTACAAGCATTTGTGTTTTTTTAATCCAACCCTTCAATCCTTAACTTGAACTATGGATAAGCAAGATTTCTTTTTCCTTTCTGTTCATTTCTCCTATGACTGAACCCTTTTAATGAGATGGTCACAATGTTTAAAGTGCACATGATTTTAAAAAAAAGTCATCAGATTATCTATCACTCGTAAACTTCAATTATCAGTTTGTTGTATTGCTGTAGTTCATGTCTCTGAAAAACTCCATATATTAAAAAAAAAAAGAGAGACATCAACCTGCTGGATGAATTTAGTTAATTTTAATCTAGCTTCTACGTTCAAACTAACAGAATGCATTCTTTTCAAACTTAGCATATATATTTTTTAAAAAGCCTACTGGGATATAACTCACATACCATAAAAGTCACTAATTTAAAGTGTACAATTCAATGGTTTTTAGTATATTCAGAGAGTTGTGCAATCATTACCACAATCTAATTTTAGAACATTTTCATCACCCCAAAAAGAAACCCCGTACCCATTAGCAGTCACTCCCCATTCCCTCCTCCCCCAGCCCTAAGCAACCACTAATCTACTTTCTGTCTCTGGATTTGCTTATTCTGGACTTCATATAAATGGAATCATACAATATGTAGTCTTTTGCGACTGACTTCTTTCACTTAGCATGATGTCTTAAGGTTCTTCCAGTCAACCTTAGCCTATTTCTTAAGGTTAGACCTTTCTAATCCTTCTGAAATATCAAACATATAACCTTTTAAACTTCAAATCCTGACCCACACCCCATCCGTCCTCAAAAGCACCATTTACTTGCTATTTCACTCTGGAGAATCTAAACTATAATTTGCTATTTAGGTTCTTTCCAAACTTCTTATTCTGGGCTCTTCTTCTGGTAATAAAACACCAACTTCTTTAAATACCAATCTTTCGCATACCTATATTTCTTTGACAATAGGATATGACTGTGCCTGGGGCAGAAAGATGACTGAACCCTTTTAATGAGATGGCCACAATATGTTTACAGCACACGTTGACTGAAAAATAGAAAGTCATCAGATATTTTGGCTATCACTCATAACTTCCAAACCTCTCCTACTTAGAGGCTCTGTTCGCATTATATTGATAGAAAACAAACATGTCTGTATGACTTCATCTGCTTCAAAGACTTCTAAGTTTTCTAGGTTAAAGATAAAGAAATCACGCTACTACTGTCGCAGGCAAAGAGAAAACACTAATCCCTAAATACACCAATACAATAGGGAACCAACACCACCCCAATCTTCATTACTCTACTAGACAGCCAAAAGAATGTGGGTCTCTAACAGGACTCAGTTTATTTCCACCAGAGTTAAGTGTTCTTGCACCTTTTGGACTAAAAACCGATCTCACGCTCACAGTGAGCATACCATTTACTCCTCAAAACTTCAGAGCTGTAGGGAGGGGCAGAGACCGAGTTAGAACTTCAACAAACCATAATCAGGATTTGGGGTGCCTTCTAGCCACCCACCAGGTTTTCAGAAATCAACCATTTCAAGGCATCCTTAAGAAAAGCTTTGGCTACTGGGATTATAAACATACATTAAAATAGCCCTTCCCCTCTTGCCTGTTTTCTCAAGAAAGAGCCGCCTTTTACAAAGAATATTTCTCACGAAGAATCGCTCCAAACAGCAAGACATCCTATTTTAAAATGCCCGACTCCTGCCTCGGAGAAGCAAGGCCATCACTGCTATTGTGAATTTCGGAACTTACTAACATTAAATAATAAAACTAAGGACGCTACACAGTTCAATAGCATGCCATAATAAAATGGATTAACTCTCCTGTGTCTTCTAAACTATATTTAGCTTTTAAAGGCTAGAAACCCTCCTCTGTCCCCCTAAACACCATCTGTAAGCCTTAGAAGGGAGCCGAAAGCCTTTCGCCCAATCCAGTGAGCTGAAAGTTTAGAAAACAAAGAGCAGGAGAGCTCAGATTTGTGGAAGGTCCGGCCTCAATCCGCGCTGTACTCCACGCAGTAAACACGCTAATTCTACAAAAGTCTGCTCTTACTCCGTCATGGACGCATTTCTTACAAGACGTTGAAGAAGGCTTGACACAAACAGCCTTTCGGAATTGCCCCCGTCATGGGGCCAGACAGCCCCCGCTGCCTCTTGATTCTCCCCCTCACTCTTCAAGGCTCAGTCGTGATTTTTCAAAGTTAATTGGCACCACCTGCATACCCTCGGCAAACATTACTCACCGACCCACACGCCCTCATCGTTCCCAGCCCCAGTTCTGCCACCGCATTTAAACTTTAATCGTGTTCAAGTTGCCCACCGTCGTGAATGTACCAGTAAGCGACACTTTAAATTTGAGAAGAGCAAAACCCCCTCCTCCTCCTCCTCTCTCCACACACCGTGGGGCCCTAAGTTCTTCCTCCCTCCCCGAACTTCCCTACCCCTACCCGACGCTACCAAAACAAAAGCTATCTGATCGCAAGCGATAGCGAGCGTGAAGCGACATTGCTTATTAACTGTGTACAAAGGAAGTGCGGAGCTGGGGGGAGTGCGACACAACGCTGGCCGCAAAACCCAGGCCAGGGCTCCGCGCTCGCAAAACAAAACCCCCTCCTCCCCACCCCCGCCGCCACAGACCCTGGCGCTCCGCGAACCGCCGCGCACACCACCTCTCGCCAGGGCCAGGCGTGTAGGTGTCCCCGCGCGGCCGTGTGGCAGCGGCTACACCCCCGCGTTGCGAGCACGTGTGTGGAAATGCACGTCGGCCCCGACCGCACACCCACTCGCGCACACGCGGATGCTGCTCAACCACCCCTCCAGCCCCGCCAGGAGGAGAGTAGAAACTGGGAGAAGGTCCCAGGACCCTCTGAACCAGGGGCCCCGGACGCGCTCCCCGGAAGAGCCTGGATGATGCAGGGCCCTCGACCTCGCATCTTTCCAGAGGCCGCATGGGGGGCGGGGGGTTGTCTAGGCAGGAACGTTGCCCCCACCCCCGAGCCGCACAGAGCAGCCCCGGGAAGCCGGGGACAGGTAACTCGCCGCGGACCAAGCGAAAGTGACGGGAAAGGCCAGGAGCCCTAGGGGCAAAGCACGTTGGGCGGCAGGAGGCCGCGCTGGGGTGTTTGGAAACGTGTCCTGGGGCTGCGGGGCCCCTACCGGGCACCTCCCCGTCGTGGGCAGCTTGCACCCCACGGGCTGCTGGGCTCCCCGCCACCGGGCACCAAGTCTGCCCCAGCAGCGAGGGCGCCGAGCGGCCGAGGGAGCTGTCACCGCTGTCTGCGCGCTGCGCGGGGCCAGCACCGTGTGCGGAGCGGCCCCGCGCGCCGAGAGGGGCGAGGGGCGAGGTGCGGGAGGCCGGCCCCAACTTCCCCGACGGAGTCCCAGCGCCCGGGCCGCCGGGGAGCGAACGCTGCCGAGTGAGCCGGCCGCGGGCAGGGCTCCCGGGACAGCGAAAGAGAAAGCCCGCGAGGCCCCGCGCACGAGGATGCGCTGAGCCCGGGCCCGCAGCCGCTCGGGCCTCTGGCCGGGTCCCTGGGCGCCCCGCCCCGCCGCTCCCGGGCCCGGGGGCCCGACAGCTGCGACGGTGGCAACTCGGGTTTCGCAAACAGGGCGCAGCCCCTCGGAGGAAAAGTTCCCGCAGTGGCCGCGGGCGGCGGGCACATACTCACTTTCTCCACTCGTCGGCCAGAGCGAGAGCGCGGCGGAGAAAAACAGGAGCCCCCACAGCGAGGTCGGGGACCCTCCTCCGGAGCCAGACTTCATTCCTTTTATTTGGGACGAAATTCCCTTCTCCAAAAAAAAGAAACGAAAAAAAAAAAAAGGAAAGGAAAAGAAAGTCTCAAACTCAGTCTTCGCCCCCCCTCCACAAACCAGGGCGAGGAAACAGTCCTGGAAGGCGGCGCCGGGCGGCCCGGCGGGCTGCGCGGACGGGGCGGGCGGCGGAGCGGGGCGGCCCCTCAGCGCCGGGAACCGCGGCCCAGCGCTCGGCGGAATCGGGAACCCGAGGCGCGTCGGGGCGGGCTGTCGGCGTCGTCGGCCTCCATTTTCAAACCCATAGAAGCAGGAGGGGGAAAAAACTGCACAGAAACGGGGCAAAGCGCAAATCCGTCTCGACGAGGCAAAACCACCCCGACCCCAGACAGAGGGGGAGGCTGCCGGCCGCTCGAGCCCCCGCGCCGGGAGGGCGCGACGCAGTTCGCAAGATTGCCCCGAAGTCCGGGTGGCGGGCGAGGCCGGCCGGGG